>NC_134825.1:174697330-175069399 GCF_004210375.1 Tachypleus tridentatus
ACTACATCTTCTATATTATAATGGTGAGGTCTATCACTGGTTCAAGGTATCATTTACACTACTACATCTTCTATATTATAATGGTGGGGCCTATCACTGGTTCAAGGTATCATTTAAACTACTACATCTTCTATATTATAATGGTGGGGTCTATCACTGGTTCAAGGTATCATTTAAACTACTACATCTTCTATATTATAATGGTGGGTTCAAGTCTATCACTGGTTCAAGGTATCATTTAAACCACTACATCTTCTATATTATAATGGTGGGGTCTATCACTGGTTCAAGGTATCATTTACACTACTACATCTTCTATATTATAATGGTGGGGTCTATCACTGGTTCAAGGTATCATTTAAACCACTACATCTTCTATATTATAATGGTGGGGTCTATCACTGGTTCAAGGTATCATTTAAACCACTACATCTTCTATATTATAATGGTGGGGTCTATCACTGGTTCAAGGTATCATTAACACTACTACATCTTCTATATTATAATGGTGGGGTCTATCACTGGTTCAAGGTATCAGTTACACTACTACATCTTCTATATTATAATGGTGGGGTCTATCACTGGTTCAAGGTATCAGTTACACTACTACATCTTCTATATTATAATGGTGGGGTCTATCACTGGTTCAAGGTATCAGTTACACTACTACATCTTCTATATTATAATGGTGGGGTCTATCACTGGTTCAAGGTATCATTTAAACCACTACATCTTCTATATTATAATGGTGGGGTCTATCACTGGTTCAAGGTATCATTTAAACCACTACATCTTCTATATTATAATGGTGGGGTCTATCACTGGTTCAAGGTATCATTTAAACCACTACATCTTCTATATTATAATGGTGGGATCTATCACTGGTTCAAGATATCATTTAAACCACTTGATCTTCTATATTATAATGGTGGGGTCTATCACTGGTTCAAGGTATCATTTAAACCACATCTTCTATATTATAATGGTGGGGTCTATCACTGGTTCAAGGTATCATTTAAACCACTACATCTTCTAAATTATAATGGTGGGGTCTATCACTGGTTCAAGGTATCATTTAAACCACTACATCTTCTATATTATAATGGTGGGGTCTATCACTGGTTCAAGGTATCATTTAAACCACTACATCTTCTATATTATAATGGTGGGGTCTATCACTGGTTCAAGGTATCATTTAAACCACTACCACTACACTCTTTTAAACTATATATAATGGTGGGGTCTATCACTGGTTCAAGGTATCATTTAAACCACTACATCTTCTATATTATAATGGTGGGGTCTATCACTGGTTCAAGGTATCATTTACTACATCTTCTACTACATCTTCTATATTATAATGGTGGGGTCTATCACTGGTTCAAGGTATCAGTTACACTACTACATCTTCTATATTATAATGGTGGGGTCTATCACTGGTTCAAGGTATCAGTTACACTACTACATCTTCTATATTATAATGGTGGGGTCTATCACTGGTTCAAGGTATCATTTAAACCACTACATCTTCTATATTATAATGGTGGGGTCTATCACTGGTTCAAGGTATCATTTACACAACTACATCTTCTATATTATAATGGTGGGGTCTACTACATCTTCTATATTATAATGGTGGGGTCTATCACTGGTTCAAGGTATCATTTAAACCACTACATCTTCTATATTATAATGGTGGGGTCTATCACTGGTTCAAGGTATCATTTAAACTACTACATCTTCTATATTATAATGGTGGGGTCTATCACTGGTTCAAGGTATCATTTAAACTCTTCTATATTATAATGGTGGGGTCTATCACTGGTTCAAGGTATCATTTATCTTCTATATTATAATGGTGGGGTCTATCACTGGTTCAAGGTATCATTTAAACCACTACATCTTCTATATTATAATGGTGGGGTCTATCACTGGTTCAAGGTATCATTTAAACTACACTACATCTTCTATATTATAATGGTGGGGTCTATCACTGGTTCAAGGTATCATTTAACTACATCTTCTACTACATCTTCTATATTATAATGGTGGGGTCTATCACTGGTTCAAGGTATCATTTACACTACTACATCTTCTATATTATAATGGTGGGGTCTATCACTGGTTCAAGGTATCATTTAAACCACTACATCTTCTATATTATAATGGTGGGGTCTATCACTGGTTCAAGGTATCATTTAAACTACTACATCTTCTATATTATAATGGTGGGGTCTATCACTGGTTCAAGGTATCATTTAAACTACTACATCTTCTATATTATAATGGTGGGGTCTATCACTGGTTCAAGGTATCATTTAAACGATACATCTTCTATATTATAATGGTGGGGTCTATCACTGGTTCAAGGTATCATTTACACTACTACATCTTCTATATTATAATGGTGGGGTCTATCACTGGTTCAAGGTATCATTTACACTACTACATCTTCTATATTATAATGGTGGGGTCTATCACTGGTTCAAGGTATCATTTAAACCACTACATCTTCTATATTATAATGGTGGGGTCTATCACTGGTTCAAGGTATCATTTAAACCACTACATCTTCTATATTATAATGGTGGGGTCTATCACTGGTTCAAGGTATCATTTAAACCACTACATCTTCTATATTATAATGGTGGGGTCTATCACTGGTTCAAGGTATCATTTAAACCACTACATCTTCTATATTATAATGGTGGGGTCTATCACTGGTTCAAGGTATCATTTAAACCACTACATCTTCTATATTATAATGGTGGGGTCTATCACTGGTTCAAGGTATCATTTAAACCACTACATCTTCTATATTATAATGGTGGGGTCTATCACTGGTTCAAGGTATCATTTAAACCACTACATCTTCTATATTATAATGGTGGGGTCTATCACTGGTTCAAGGTATCATTTACACAACTACATCTTCTATATTATAATGGTGGGGTCTATCACTGGTTCAAGGTATCATTTACACTACTACATCTTCTATATTATAATGGTGGGGTCTATCACTGGTTCAAGGTATCATTTAAACCACTACATCTTCTATATTATAATGGTGGGGTCTATCACTGGTTCAAGGTATCATTTAAACTACTACATCTTCTATATTATAATGGTGGGGTCTATCACTGGTTCAAGGTATCATTTACACTACTACATCTTCTATATTATAATGGTGGGGTCTATCACTGGTTCAAGGTATCATTTAAACCACTACATCTTCTATATTATAATGGTGGGGTCTATCACTGGTTCAAGGTATCATTTAAGCAACTACATCTTCTATATTATAATGGTGAGGTCTATCACTGGTTCAAGGTATCATTTACACTACTACATCTTCTATATTATAATGGTGGGGTCTATCACTGGTTCAAGGTATCAGTTACACTACTACATCTTCTATATTATAATGGTGGGGTCTATCACTGGTTCAAGGTATCAGTTACACTACTACATCTTCTATATTATAATGGTGGGGTCTATCACTGGTTCAAGGTATCATTTAAACTACTACATCTTCTATATTATAATGGTGGGGTCTATCACTGGTTCAAGGTATCATTTAAACCACTTCATCATCTATATTATAATGGTGAAGTATATCACTGGTTCAAGGTGTCATTTACACTACTACATCTTCTATATTATAATGGTGGGGTCTATCACTGGTTCAAGGTATCATTTAAACCACTACATCTTCTATATTATAATGGTGGGGTCTATCACTGGTTCAAGGTATCATTTAAACCACTACATCTTCTATATTATAATGGTGGGGTCTATCACTGGTTCAAGGTATCATTTAAACCACTACATCTTCTATATTATAATGGTGGGGTCTATCACTGGTTCAAGGTATCATTTAAACCACTACATCTTCTATATTATAATGGTGGGGTCTATCACTGGTTCAAGGTATCATTTAAACCACTACATCTTCTATATTATAATGGTGGGGTCTATCACTGGTTCAAGGTATCATTTAAACCACTACATCTTCTATATTATAATGGTGGGGTCTATCACTGGTTCAAGGTATCATTTAAACCACTACATCTTCTATATTATAATGGTGGGGTCTATCACTGGTTCAAGGTATCATTTAAACCACTACATCTTCTATATTATAATGGTGGGGTCTATCACTGGTTCAAGGTATCATTTAAACTACTACATCTTCTATATTATAATGGTGGGGTCTATCACTGGTTCAAGGTATCATTTACACTACTACATCTTCTATATTATAATGGTGGGGTCTATCACTGGTTCAAGGTATCAGTTACACTACTACATCTTCTATATTATAATGGTGGGGTCTATCACTGGTTCAAGGTATCAGTTACACTACTACATCTTCTATATTATAATGGTGGGGTCTATCACTAGTTCAAGGTATCATTAACACTACTACATCTTCTATATTATAATGGTGGGGTCTATCACTGGTTCAAGGTATCAGTTACACTACTACATCTTCTATATTATAATGGTGGGGTCTATCACTGGTTCAAGGTATCATTTAAACCACTACATCTTCTATATTATAATGGTGGGGTCTATCACTGGTTCAAGGTATCATTTACTACATCTTCTATATTATAATGGTGGGGTCTATCACTGGTTCAAGGTATCATTTAAACCACTACATCTTCTATATTATAATGGTGGGGTCTATCACTGGTTCAAGGTATCATTTAAACCACTACATCTTCTATATTATAATGGTGGGGTCTATCACTGGTTCAAGGTATCATTTAAACCACTACATCTTCTATATTATAATGGTGGGGTCTATCACTGGTTCAAGGTATCATTTAAACCACTACATCTTCTATATTATAATGGTGGGGTCTATCACTGGTTCAAGGTATCATTTATATCTTCTATATTATAATGGTGGGGTCTATCACTGGTTCAAGGTATCATTTAAACCACTACATCTTCTATATTATAATGGTGGGGTCTATCACTGGTTCAAGGTATCATTTAAACCACTACATCTTCTATATTATAATGGTGGGGTCTATCACTGGTTCAAGGTATCATTTACACTACTACATCTTCTATATTATAATGGTGGGGTCTATCACTGGTTCAAGGTATCATTTACACTACTACATCTTCTATATTATAATGGTGGGGTCTATCACTGGTTCAAGGTATCATTTAAACTACTACATCTTCTATATTATAATGGTGGGGTCTATCACTGGTTCAAGGTATCATTTACACTACTACATCTTCTATATTATAATGGTGGGGTCTATCACTGGTTCAAGGTATCATTTAAACCACTACATCTTCTATATTATAATGGTGGGGTCTATCACTGGTTCAAGGTATCATTTAAACCACTACATCTTCTATATTATAATGGTGGGGTCTATCACTGGTTCAAGGTATCATTTAAACAACTACATCTTCTATATTATAATGGTGGGGTCTATCACTGGTTCAAGGTATCATTTACACCACTACATCTTCTATATTATAATGGTGGGGTCTATCACTGGTTCAAGGTATCATTTAAACCACTACATCTTCTATAATATAATGGTGGGGTCTATCACTGGTTCAAGGTATCATTTACACTTTCAAGGTATCATTTACACTACTACATCTTCTATATTATAATGGTGGGGTCTATCACTGGTTCAAGGTATCATTTAAACCACTACATCTTCTATATTATAATGGTGGGGTCTATCACTGGTTCAAGGTATCATTTAAACCACTACATCTTCTATATTATAATGGTGGGGTCTATCACTGGTTCAAGGTATCATTTAAACCACTACATCTTCTATATTATAATGGTGGGGTCTATCACTGGTTCAAGGTATCATTTAAACCACTACATCTTCTATATTATAATGGTGGGGTCTATCACTGGTTCAAGGTATCATTTAAACCACTACATCTTCTATATTATAATGGTGGGGTCTATCACTGGTTCAAGGTATCATTTAAACACTACTACATCTTCTATATTATAATGGTGAGGTCTATCACTGGTTCAAGGTATCATTTACACTACTATATCTTCTATATTATAATGGTGGGGCCTATCACTAATTCAAGGTATCATTTAATCTACTACATCTTCTATATTATATTGGTGGGGTCTATCACTGGTTCAAGGTATCATTTAAACCACTACATCTTCTATATTATAATGGTGGGGTCTATCACTGGTTCAAGGTATCATTTAAACTACTACATCTTCTATATTATAATGGTGGGGTCTATCACTGGTTCAAGGTATCATTTAAACCACTACATCTTCTATATTATAATGGTGGGGTCTATCACTGGTTCAAGGTATCATTTAAACACTACTACATCTTCTATATTATAATGGTGGGGTCTATCACTGGTTCAAGGTATCATTTACACTACTACATCTTCTATATTATAATGGTGGGGTCTATCACTGGTTCAAGGTATCATTTATACTACATCTTCTATATTATAATGGTGGGGTCTATCACTGGTGGGTGGGGTCTATCACTGGTTCAAGGTATCATTTAAACCACTACATCTTCTATATTATAATGGTGGGGTCTATCACTGGTTCAAGGTATCATTTAAACCACTACATCTTCTATATTATAATGGTGGGGTCTATCACTGGTTCAAGGTCTGGTTCAAGGTATCATTTAAACCACTACATCTTCTATATTATAATGGTGGGGTCTATCACTGGTTCAAGGTATCATTTAAACCACTACATCTTCTATATTATAATGGTGGGGTCTATCACTGGTTCAAGGTATCATTTAAACCACTACATCTTCTATATTATAATGGTGGGGTCTATCACTGGTTCAAGGTATCATTTACACTACTACATCTTCTATATTATAATGGTGGGGTCTATCACTGGTTCAAGGTATCATTTAAACCACTACATCTTCTATATTATAATGGTGGGGTCTATCACTGGTTCAAGGTATCATTTACACTACTACATCTTCTATATTATAATGGTGGGGTCTATCACTGGTTCAAGGTATCATTTAAACCACTACATCTTCTATATTATAATGGTGGGGTCTATCACTGGTTCAAGGTATCATTTAAACCACTACATCTTCTATATTATAATGGTGGGGTCTATCACTGGTTCAAGGTATCATTTAAACAACTACATCTTCTATATTATAATGGTGGGGTCTATCACTGGTTCAAGGTATCATTTAAACCACTACATCTTCTATATTATAATGGTGGGGTCTATCACTGGTTCAAGGTATCATTTACACTACTACATCTTCTATATTATAATGGTGGGGTCTATCACTGGTTCAAGGTATCATTTAAACCACTACATCTTCTATATTATAATGGTGGGGTCTATCACTGGTTCAAGGTATCATTTAAACAACTACATCTTCTATATTATAATGGTGAGGTCTATCACTGGTTCAAGGTATCATTTACACTACTACATCTTCTATATTATAATGGTGGGGTCTATCACTGGTTCAAGGTATCATTTAAACTACTACATCTTCTATATTATAATGGTGGGGTCTATCACTGGTTCAAGGTATCATTTAAACCACTACATCTTCTATATTATAATGGTGGGGTCTATCACTGGTTCAAGGTATCATTTACACTACTACATCTTCTATATTATAATGGTGGGGTCTATCACTGGTTCAAGGTATCATTTAAACTACTACATCTTCTATATTATAATGGTGGGGTCTATCACTGGTTCAAGGTATCAGTTACACTACTACATCTTCTATATTATAATGGTGGGGTCTATCACTGGTTCAAGGTATCATTTAAACCACTACATCTTCTATATTATAATGGTGGGGTCTATCACTGGTTCAAGGTATCATTTAAACCACTACATCTTCTATATTATAATGGTGGGGTCTATCACTGGTTCAAGGTATCATTTAAACCACTACATCTTCTATATTATAATGGTGGGGTCTATCACTGGTTCAAGGTATCATTTAAACTACTACATCTTCTATATTATAATGGTGGGGTCTATCACTGGTTCAAGGTATCAGTTACACTACTACATCTTCTATATATTATAATGGTGGGGTCTATCACTGGTTCAAGGTATCATTTAAACCACTACATCTTCTATATTATAATGGTGGGGTCTATCACTGGTTCAAGGTATCATTTAAACCACTACATCTTCTATATTATAATGGTGGGGTCTATCACTGGTTCAAGGTATCATTTAAACAACTACATCTTCTATATTATAATGGTGGGGTCTATCACTGGTTCAAGGTATCATTTAAACCACTACATCTTCTATATTATAATGGTGGGGTCTATCACTGGTTCAAGGTATCATTTACACTACTACATCTTCTATATTATAATGGTGGGGTCTATCACTGGTTCAAGGTATCAGTTACACTACTACATCTTCTATATTATAATGGTGGGGTCTATCACTGGTTCAAGGTATCATTTAAACGATACATCTTCTATATTATAATGGTGGGGTCTACATCTTCTATATTATAATGGTGGGGTCTATCACTGGTTCAAGGTATCATTTAAACCACTACATCTTCTATATTATAATGGTGGGGTCTATCACTGGTTCAAGGTATCATTTAAACCACTACATCTTCTATATTATAATGGTGGGGTCTATCACTGGTTCAAGGTATCATTTACACTACTACATCTTCTATATTATAATGGTGGGGTCTATCACTGGTTCAAGGTATCATTTAAACCACTACATCTTCTATATTATAATGGTGGGGTCTATCACTGGTTCAAGGTATCATTTAAACCACTACATCTTCTATATTATAATGGTGGGGTCTATCACTGGTTCAAGGTATCATTTAAACCACTACATCTTCTATATTATAATGGTGGGGTCTATCACTGGTTCAAGGTATCATTTAAACCACTACATCTTCTATATTATAATGGTGGGGTCTATCACTGGTTCAAGGTATCATTTAAACCACTACATCTTCTATATTATAATGGTGGGGTCTATCACTGGTTCAAGGTATCATTTAAACCACTACATCTTCTATATTATAATGGTGGGGTCTATCACTGGTTCAAGGTATCATTTAAACCACTACATCTTCTATATTATAATGGTGGGGTCTATCACTGGTTCAAGGTATCATTTAACCACTACACTACATCTTCTACATATTATATATGGTGGGGTCTATCACTGGTTCAAGGTATCACTTACACTACTACATCTTCTATATTATAATGGTGGGGTCTATCACTGGTTCAAGGTATCATTTACACTACTACATCTTCTATATTATAATGGTGGGGTCTATCACTGGTTCAAGGTATCATTTAAACTACTACATCTTCTATATTATAATGGTGGGGTCTATCACTGGTTCAAGGTATCATTTACACTACTACATCTTCTATATTATAATGGTGGGGTCTATCACTGGTTCAAGGTATCATTTACACTACTACATCTTCTATATTATAATGGTGGGGTCTATCACTGGTTCAAGGTATCATTTAAACCACTACATCTTCTATATTATAATGGTGGGGTCTATCACTGGTTCAAGGTATCATTTACACAACTACATCTTCTATATTATAATGGTGGGGTCTATCACTGGTTCAAGGTATCATTTACACTACTACATCTTCTATATTATAATGGTGGGGTCTATCACTGGTTCAAGGTATCATTTAAACCACTACATCTTCTATATTATAATGGTGGGGTCTATCACTGGTTCAAGGTATCATTTACACTACTACATCTTCTATATTATAATGGTGGGGTCTATCACTGGTTCAAGGTATCATTTAAACCACTACATCTTCTATATTATAATGGTGGGGTCTATCACTGGTTCAAGGTATCATTTAAACAACTACATCTTCTATATTATAATGGTGGGGTCTATCACTGGTTCAAGGTATCATTTAAACCACTACATCTTCTATATTATAATGGTGGGGTCTATCACTGGTTCAAGGTATCATTTAAACCACTACATCTTCTATATTATAATGGTGGGGTCTATCACTGGTTCAAGGTATCATTTAAACAACTACATCTTCTATATTATAATGGTGGGGTCTATCACTGGTTCAAGGTATCATTTACACTACTACATCTTCTATATTATAATGGTGGGGTCTATCACTGGTTCAAGGTATCATTTAAACCACTACATCTTCTATATTATAATGGTGGGGTCTATCACTGGTTCAAGGTATCATTTAAACCACTACATCTTCTATATTATAATGGTGGGGTCTATCACTGGTTCAAGGTATCATTTACACTACTACATCTTCTATATTATAATGGTGGGGTCTATCACTGGTTCAAGGTATCATTTACACTACTACATCTTCTATATTATAATGGTGGGGTCTATCACTGGTTCAAGGTATCATTTAAACTACTACATCTTCTATATTATAATGGTGGGGTCTATCACTAGTTCAAGGTATCATTAACACTACTACATCTTCTATATTATAATGGTGGGGTCTATCACTGGTTCAAGGTATCATTTAAACTACTACATCTTCTATATTATAATGGTGGGGTCTATCACTGGTTCAAGGTATCAGTTACACTACTACATCTTCTATATTATAATGGTGGGGTCTATCACTGGTTCAAGGTATCATTTACACTACATCTTCTATATTATAATGGTGGGGTCTATCACTGGTTCAAGGTATCATTTACACTACTACATCTTCTATATTATAATGGTGGGGTCTATCACTGGTTCAAGGTATCATTTACACTACTACATCTTCTATATTATAATGGTGGGGTCTATCACTGGTTCAAGGTATCATTTAAACCACTACATCTTCTATATTATAATGGTGGGGTCTATCACTGGTTCAAGGTATCATTTAAACCACTACATCTTCTATATTATAATGGTGGGGTCTATCACTGGTTCAAGGTATCATTTACACTACTACATCTTCTATATTATAATGGTGGGGTCTATCACTGGTTCAAGGTATCATTTAAACCACTACATCTTCTATATTATAATGGTGGGGTCTATCACTGGTTCAAGGTATCATTTAAACCACTACATCTTCTATATTATAATGGTGGGGTCTATCACTGGTTCAAGGTATCATTTAAACCACTACATCTTCTATATTATAATGGTGGGGTCTATCACTGGTTCAAGGTATCATTTAAACCACTACATCTTCTATATTATAATGGTGGGGTCTATCACTGGTTCAAGGTATCATTTAAACCACTACATCTTCTATATTATAATGGTGGGGTCTATCACTGGTTCAAGGTATCATTTAAACCACTACATCTTCTATATTATAATGGTGGGGTCTATCACTGGTTCAAGGTATCATTTAAACCACTACATCTTCTATATTATAATGGTGGGGTCTATCACTGGTTCAAGGTATCATTTACACTACTACATCTTCTATATTATAATGGTGGGGTCTATCACTGGTTCAAGGTATCATTTACACTACTACATCTTCTATATTATAATGGTGGGGTCTATCACTGGTTCAAGGTATCATTTACACTACTACATCTTCTATATTATAATGGTGGGGTCTATCACTGGTTCAAGGTATCATTTAAACCACTACATCTTCTATATTATAATGGTGGGGTCTATCACTGGTTCAAGGTATCATTTAAACCACTACATCTTCTATATTATAATGGTGGGGTCTATCACTGGTTCAAGGTATCATTTACACTACTACATCTTCTATATTATAATGGTGGGGTCTATCACTGGTTCAAGGTATCATTTAAACCACTACATCTTCTATATTATAATGGTGGGGTCTATCACTGGTTCAAGGTATCATTTACTAACTTCTACTACATCTTCTATATTATAATGGTGGGGTCTATCACTGGTTCAAGGTATCATTTAAACCACTACATCTTCTATATTATAATGGTGGGGTCTATCACTGGTTCAAGGTATCATTTAAACATTACTACATCTTCTATATTATAATGGTGGGGTCTATCACTGGTTCAAGGTATCATTTACACTACTACATCTTCTATATTATAATGGTGGGGTCTATCACTGGTTCAAGGTATCATTTAAACCACTACATCTTCTATATTATAATGGTGGGGTCTATCACTGGTTCAAGGTATCATTTAAACCACTACATCTTCTATATTATAATGGTTGGGGTCTATCACTGGGGTCTATCACTGGTTCAAGGTATCAGTTACACTACTACATATTTTATATTATAATGGTGAGGTCTATCACTGGTTCAAGGTATCATTTACACTACTACATCTTCTATATTATAATGGTGGGGCCTATCACTAATTCAAGGTATCATTTAAACTACTACATCTTGTATATTATAATGGTGGGGTCTATCACTGGTTCAAGGTATCAGTTACACTACTACATCTTCTATATTATAATGGTGGGGTCTATCACTGGTTCAAGGTATCATTTACACTACTACATCTTCTATATTATAATGGTGGGGTCTATCACTGGTTCAAGGTATCATTTAAACCACTACATCTTCTATATTATAATGGTGGCGTCTATCACTGGTTCAAGATATCATTTACACAAGTACATCTTCTATATTATAATGGTGGGGTCTATCACTGGTTCAAGGTATCATTTACACAACTGCATCTTCTATATTATAATGGTGGGGTCTATCACTGGTTCAAGGTATTATTTAAACCACCACATCTTCTATATTATAATGGTGGGGTCTATCACTGGTTCAAGGTATCATTTACACTACTACATCTTCTATATTATAATGGTGGGGTCTATCACTGGTTCAAGGTATCATTTAAACCACTACATCTTCTATATTATAATGGTGGGGTCTATCACTGGTTCAAGGTATCATTTAAGCAACTACATCTTCTATATTATAATGGTGAGGTCTATCACTGGTTCAAGGTATCATTTACACTACTACATCTTCTATATTATAATGGTGGGGTCTATCACTGGTTCAAGGTATCATTTAAACTACTACATCTTGTATATTATAATGGTGGGGTCTATCACTGGTTCAAGGTATCAGTTACACTACTACATCTTCTATATTATAATGGTGGGGTCTATCACTGGTTCAAGGTATCATTTAAACCACTACATCTTCTATATTATAATGGTGAAGTCTATCACTGGTTCAAGGTATCATTTACACTACTACATCTTCTATATTATAATGGTGGGGTCATCTTCTATATTATAATGGTGGGGTCTATCACTGGTTCAAGGTATCATTTAAACCACTACATCTTCTATATTATAATGGTGGGGTCTATCACTGGTTCAAGGTATCATTTAAACCACTACATCTTCTATATTATAATGGTGGGGTCTATCACTGGTTCAAGGTATCATTTAAACTACTACATCTTCTATATTATAATGGTGGGGTCTATCACTGGTTCAAGGTATCATTTAAACCACTACATCTTCTATATTATAATGGTGGGGTCTATCACTGGTTCAAGGTATCATTTAAACTACTACATCTTCTATATTATAATGGTGGGGTCTATCACTGGTTCAAGGTATCATTTACACCACTACATCTTCTATATTATAATGGTGGGGTCTATCACTGGTTCAAGGTATCATTTAAACCACTACATCTTCTATATTATAATGGTGGGGTCTATCACTGGTTCAAGGTATCATTTAAACCACTACATCTTCTATATTATAATGGTGGGGTCTATCACTGGTTCAAGGTATCATTTAAACCACTACATCTTCTATATTATAATGGTGGGGTCTATCACTGGTTCAAGGTATCATTTAAACCACTACATCTTCTATATTATAATGGTGGGGTCTATCACTGGTTCAAGGTATCATTTACACAACTACATCTTCTATATTATAATGGTGGGGTCTATCACTGGTTCAAGGTATCATTTAAACCACTACATCTTCTATATTATAATGGTGGGGTCTATCACTGGTTCAAGGTATCATTTACACCACTACATCTTCTATATTATAATGGTGGGGTCTATCACTGGTTCAAGGTATCATTTAAACTACTACATCTTCTATATTATAATGGTGGGGTCTATCACTGGTTCAAGGTATCAGTTACACTACTACATCTTCTATATTATAATGGTGGGGTCTATCACTGGTTCAAGGTATCATTTACACTACTACATCTTCTATATTATAATGGTGGGGTCTATCACTGGTTCAAGGTATCATTTAAACCACTACATCTTCTATATTATAATGGTGGGGTCTATCACTGGTTCAAGGTATCATTTACACTACTACATCTTCTATATTATAATGGTGGGGTCTATCACTGGTTCAAGGTATCATTTACACTACTACATCTTCTATATTATAATGGTGGGGTCTATCACTGGTTCAAGGTATCATTTACACTACTACATCTTCTATATTATAATGGTGGGGTCTATCACTGGTTCAAGGTATCATTTAAACCACTACATCTTCTATATTATAATGGTGGGGTCTATCACTGGTTCAAGGTATCATTTAAACGACTACATCTTCTATATTATAATGGTGGGGTCTATCACTGGTTCAAGGTATCATTTAAACCACTACATCTTCTATATTATAATGGTGGGGTCTATCACTGGTTCAAGGTATCATTTAAACTACTACATCTTGTATATTATAATGGTGGGGTCTATCACTGGTTCAAGGTATCAGTTACACTACTACATCTTCTATATTATAATGGTGGGGTCTATCACTGGTTCAAGGTATCAGTTACACTACTACATCTTCTATATTATAATGGTGGGGTCTATCACTGGTTCAAGGTATCATTTACACTACTACATCTTCTATATTATAATGGTGGGGTCTATCACTGGTTCAAGGTATCATTTACACTACTACATCTTCTATATTATAATGGTGGGGTCTATCACTGGTTCAAGGTATCATTTAAACTACATCTTCTATATTATAATGGTGGGGTCTATCACTGGTTCAAGGTATCATTTAAACCACTACATCTTCTATATTATAATGGTGGGGTCTATCACTGGTTCAAGGTATCATTTACACTACTACATCTTCTATATTATAATGGTGGGGTCTATCACTGGTTCAAGGTATTATTTAAACCACATCTTCTATATTATAATGGTGGGGTCTATCACATCTTCTATATTATAATGGTGGGGTCTATCACTGGTTCAAGGTATCATTTAAACCACTACATCTTCTATATTATAATGGTGGGTCTATCACTTGTTCAAGGTATCATTTAAACCACTACATCTTCTATATTATAATGGTGGGGTCTATCACTGGTTCAAGGTATCATTTACACAACTACATCTTCTATATTATAATGGTGGGGTCTATCACTGGTTCAAGGTATCATTTAAACCACTACATCTTCTATATTATAATGGTGGGGTCTATCACTGGTTCAAGGTATCATTTAAACCACTACATCTTCTATATTATAATGGTGGGGTCTATCACTGGTTCAAGGTATCATTTACACTACTACATCTTCTATATTATAATGGTGGGGTCTATCACTGGTTCAAGGTATCAGTTACACTACTACATCTTCTATATTATAATGGTGGGGTCTATCACTGGTTCAAGGTATCAGTTACACTACTACATCTTCTATATTATAATGGTGGGGTCTATCACTGGTTCAAGGTATCATTTACACTACTACATCTTCTATATTATAATGGTGGGGTCTATCACTGGTTCAAGGTATCATTTAAACCACTACATCTTCTATATTATAATGGTGGGGTCTATCACTGGTTCAAGGTATCATTTACACTACTACATCTTCTATATTATAATGGTGGGGTCTATCACTGGTTCAAGGTATCATTTAAACCACTACATCTTCTATATTATAATGGTGGGGTCTATCACTGGTTCAAGGTATCATTTAAACCACTACATCTTCTATATTATAATGGTGGGTCTATCACTGGTTCAAGGTATCATTTAAACCACTACATCTTCTATATTATAATGGTGGGGTCTATCACTGGTTCAAGGTATCATTTACACTACTACATCTTCTATATTATAATGGTGGGGTCTATCACTGGTTCAAGGTATCATTTAAACCACTACATCTTCTATATTATAATGGTGGGGTCTATCACTGGTTCAAGGTATCATTTAAACCACTACATCTTCTATATTATAATGGTGGGGTCTATCACTGGTTCAAGGTATCATTTACACACTACACTACATCTTCTATATTATAATGGTGGGGTCTATCACTGGTTCAAGGTATCATTTACACTACTACATCTTCTATATTATAATGGTGGGGTCTATCACTGGTTCAAGGTATCATTTAAACCACTACATCTTCTATATTATAATGGTGGGGTCTATCACTGGTTCAAGGTATCATTTACACTACTACATCTTCTATATTATAATGGTGGGGTCTATCACTGGTTCAAGGTATCATTTAAACACTACATCTTCTATATTATAATGGTGGGGTCTATCACTGGTTCAAGGTATCATTTAAACCACTACATCTTCTATATTATAATGGTGGGGTCTATCACTGGTTCAAGGTATCATTTACACTACTACATCTTCTATATTATAATGGTGGGGTCTATCACTGGTTCAAGGTATCATTTACACTACTACATCTTCTATATTATAATGGTGGGGTCTATCACTGGTTCAAGGTATCATTTACAACTATCTATATCTTCTATATTATAATGGTGGGGTCTATCACTGGTTATAATGGTGGGGTCTATCACTGGTTCAAGGTATCATTTAAACCACTACATCTTCTATATTATAATGGTGGGGTCTATCACTGGTTCAAGGTATCATTTACACTACTACATCTTCTATATTATAATGGTGGGGTCTATCACTGGTTCAAGGTATCATTTACACTAACTACATCTTCTATATTATAATGGTGGGGGTCTATCACTGGTTCAAGGTATCATTTAAACCACTACATCTTCTATATTATAATGGTGGGGTCTATCACTGGTTCAAGGTATCATTTAAACCACTACATCTTCTATATTATAATGGTGGGGTCTATCACTGGTTCAAGGTATCATTTAAACCACTACATCTTCTATATTATAATGGTGGGGTCTATCACTGGTTCAAGGTATCATTTAAACTACTACATCTTCTATATTATAATGGTGGGGTCTATCACTGGTTCAAGGTATCATTTAAACCACTACATCTTCTATATTATAATGGTGGGGTCTATCACTGGTTCAAGGTATCATTTAAACCACTACATCTTCTATATTATAATGGTGGGGTCTATCACTGGTTCAAGGTATCATTTAAACCACTACATCTTCTATATTATAATGGTGGGGTTCTATCACTACATCTACATCTTCTATATTATAATGGTGGGGTCTATCACTGGTTCAAGGTATCATTTAAACCACTACATCTTCTATATTATAATGGTGGGGTCTATCACTGGTTCAAGGTATCATTTAAACCACTACATCTTCTATATTATAATGGTGGGGTCTATCACTGGTTCAAGGTATCATTTAAACCACTACATCTTCTATATTATAATGGTGGGGTCTATCACTGGTTCAAGGTATCATTTACACAACTACATCTTCTATATTATAATGGTGGGGTCTATCACTGGTTCAAGGTATCATTTACACTACTACATCTTCTATATTATAATGGTGGGGTCTATCACTGGTTCAAGGTATCATTTACTGGTGGGGTCTATCACTGGTTCAAGGTATCATTTACACTACTACATCTTCTATATTATAATGGTGGGGTCTATCACTAGTTCAAGGTATCATTTAAACTACTACATCTTGTATATTATAATGGTGGGGTCTATCACTGGTTCAAGGTATCAGTTACACTACTACATCTTCTATATTATAATGGTGGGGTCTATCACTGGTTCAAGGTATCAGTTACACTACTACATCTTCTATATTATAATGGTGGGGTCTATCACTGGTTCAAGGTATCAGTTACACTACTACATCTTCTATATTATAATGGTGGGGTCTATCACTGGTTCAAGGTATCATTTACACTACTACATCTTCTATATTATAATGGTGGGGTCTATCACTGGTTCAAGGTATCATTTAAACCACTACATCTTCTATATTATAATGGTGGGGTCTATCACTGGTTCAAGGTATCATTTAAACATACTACATCTTCTATATTATAATGGTGGGGTCTATCACTGGTTCAAGGTATCATTTACACTACTACATCTCTCTATATTATAATGGTGGGGTCTATCACTGGTTCAAGGTATCATTTAAACCACTACATCTTCTATATTATAATGGTGGGGTCTATCACTGGTTCAAGGTATCATTTACACTACTACATCTTCTATATTATAATGGTGGGGTCTATCACTGGTTCAAGGTATCATTTACACTACTACATCTTCTATATTATAATGGTGGGGTCTATCACTGGTTCAAGGTATCAGTTACACTACTACATCTTCTATATTATAATGGTGGGGTCTATCACTGGTTCAAGGTATCATTTACACTACTACATCTTCTATATTATAATGGTGGGGTCTATCACTGGTTCAAGGTATCATTTAAACCACTACATCTTCTATATTATAATGGTGGGGTCTATCACTGGTTCAAGGTATCATTTAAACTACTACATCTTCTATATTATAATGGTGGGGTCTATCACTGGTTCAAGGTATCATTTAAACACTACTACATCTTCTATATTATAATGGTGGGGTCTATCACTGGTTCAAGGTATCATTTACACCACTACATCTTCTATATTATAATGGTGGGGTCTATCACTGGTTCAAGGTATCATTTACACTACTACATCTTCTATATTATAATGGTGGGGTCTATCACTGGTTCAAGGTATCATTTACACCACTACATCTTCTATATTATAATGGTGGGGTCTATCACTGGTTCAAGGTATCATTTAAACCACTACATCTTCTATATTATAATGGTGGGGTCTATCACTGGTTCAAGGTATCATTTACACACTACATCTACATCTGGTCTATATTATAATGGTGGGGTCTATCACTGGTTCAAGGTATCATTTAAACCACTACATCTTCTATATTATAATGGTGGGGTCTATCACTGGTTCAAGGTATCATTTAAACCACTACATCTTCTATATTATAATGGTGGGGTCTATCACTGGTTCAAGGTATCATTTACACTACTACATTTCATATTATAATGGTATCATTTAAGGTATCATTTAAACTACTACATCTTCTATATTATAATGGTGGGGTCTATCACTGGTTCAAGGTATCATTACACTACTACATCTTCTATATTATAATGGTGGGGTCTATCACTGGTTCAAGGTATCATTTACACTACTACATCTTCTATATTATAATGGTGGGGTCTATCACTGGTTCAAGGTATCAGTTACACTACTACATCTTCTATATTATAATGGTGGGGTCTATCACTGGTTCAAGGTATCATTTAAACCACTACATCTTCTATATTATAATGGTGGGGTCTATCACTGGTTCAAGGTATCATTTAAACCACTACATCTTCTATATTATAATGGTGGAGTATATCACTGGTTCAAGGTGTCATTTACACTACTATATCTTCTATATTATAATGGTGGGGCCTATCACTGGTTCAAGGTATCATTTACTCTACTACATCTTCTATATTATAATGGTGGGGTCTATCACTGGTTCAAGGTATCATTTACACTACTACATCTTCTATATTATAATGGTGGGGTCTATCACTGGTTCAAGGTATCATTTAAACCACTACATCTTCTATATTATAATGGTGGGGTCTATCACTGGTTCAAGGTATCATTTACACAACTACATCTTCTATATTATAATGGTGGGGTCTATCACTGGTTCAAGGTATCATTTAAACGATACATCTTCTATATTATAATGGTGGGGTCTATCACTGGTTCAAGGTATCATTTAAACAACTACATCTTCTATATTATAATGGTGGGGTCTATCACTGGTTCAAGGTATCATTTACACAACTACATCTTCTATATTATAATGGTGGGGTCTATCACTGGTTCAAGGTATCATTTACACAACTATATTATAATGGTGGGGTCTATCATGGTTCAAGGTATCATTATATTATAATGGTGAGGTCTATCACTGGTTCAAGGTATCAGTTACACTACTACATCTTCTATATTATAATGGTGGGGCCTATCACTAATTCAAGGTATCATTTAAACTACTACATCTTGTATATTATAATGGTAGGGTCTATCACTGGTTCAAGGTATCAGTTACACTACTACATCTTCTATATTATAATGGTGGGGTCTATCACTGGTTCAAGGTATCAGTTACACTACTACATCTTCTATATTATAATGGTGGGGTCTATCACTGGTTCAAGGTATCATTTAACCCACTACATCTTCTATATTATAATGGTGGCGTCTATCATTGGTTCAAAATATAATTTACACAAGTACATCTTCTATATTATAATGGTGGGGTCTATCACTGGTTCAAGGTATCATTTACACAACTGAATCTTCTATATTATAATGGTGGGGTCTATCACTGGTTCAAGGTATCATTTACACTACTACATCTTCTATATTATAATGGTGGGGTCTATCACTGGTTCAAGGTATCATTTAAACCACTACATCTTCTATATTATAATGGTGGGGTCTATCACTGGTTCAAGGTATCATTTAAGCAACTACATCTTCTATATTATAATGGTGAGGTCTATCACTGGTTCAAGGTATCATTTACACTACTACATCTTCTATATTATAATGGTGGGGTCTATCACTGGTTCAAGGTATCATTTAAACTACTACATCTTCTATATTATAATGGTGGGGTCTATCACTGGTTCAAGGTATCAGTTACACTACTACATCTTCTATATTATAATGGTGGGGTCTATCACTGGTTCAAGGTATCATTTACACCACTACATCTTCTATATTATAATGGTGGGGTCTATCACTGGTTCAAGGTATCATTTACACTACTACATCTTCTATATTATAATGGTGGGGTCTATCACTGGTTCAAGGTATCATTTACACTACTACATCTTCTATATTATAATGGTGGGGTCTATCACTGGTTCAAGGTATCATTTAAACCACTTGATCATCTATATTATAATGGTGAAGTCTATCACTGGTTCAAGGTATCATTTAAACCACTACATCTTCTATATTATAATGGTGGGGTCTATCACTGGTTCAAGGTATCATTTACACTACTACATCTTCTATATTATAATGGTGGGGTCTATCACTGGTTCAAGGTATCATTTACACTACTACATCTTCTATATTATAATGGTGGGGTCTATCACTGGTTCAAGGTATCAGTTACACAACTACATCTTCTATATTATAATGGTGGGGTCTATCACTGGTTCAAGGTATCATTTAAACCACTACATCTTCTATATTATAATGGTGGGGTCTATCACTGGTTCAAGGTATCATTTACACAACTACATCTTCTATATTATAATGGTGGGGTCTATCACTGGTTCAAGGTATCATTTACACAACTACATCTTCTATATTATAATGGTGGGGTCTATCACTGGTTCAAGGTATCATTTAAACCACTACATCTTCTATATTATAATGGTGGGGTCTATCACTGGTTCAAGGTATCATTTACACTACTACATCTTCTATATTATAATGGTGAGGTCTATCACTGGTTCAAGGTATCAGTTACACTACTACATCTTCTATATTATAATGGTGGGGTCTATCACTGGTTCAAGGTATCAGTTACACTACTACATCTTCTATATTATAATGGTGGGGTCTATCACTGGTTCAAGGTATCAGTTACACTACTACATCTTCTATATTATAATGGTGGGGTCTATCACTGGTTCAAGGTATCATTTAAACCACTACATCTTCTATATTATAATGGTGGGGTCTATCACTGGTTCAAGGTATCATTTACACTACTACATCTTCTATATTATAATGGTGGGGTCTATCACTGGTTCAAGGTATCATTTAAACCACTACATCTTCTATATTATAATGGTGGGGTCTATCACTGGTTCAAGGTATCATTTAAACCACTACATCTTCTATATTATAATGGTGGAGTCTATCACTGGTTCAAGGTATCATTTAAACGACTACATCTTCTATATTATAATGGTGGGGTCTATCACTGGTTCAAGGTATCATTTACACTACTACATCTTCTATATTATAATGGTGGGGTCTATCACTGGTTCAAGGTATCATTTAAACCACTACATCTTCTATATTATAATGGTGGGGTCTATCACTGGTTCAAGGTATCATTTAAACCACTACATCTTCTATATTATAATGGTGGGGTCTATCACTGGTTCAAGGTATCATTTAAACCACTACATCTTCTATATTATAATGGTGGGGTCTATCACTGGTTCAAGGTATCATTTAAGCAACTACATCTTCTATATTATAATGGTGGTGTCTATCACTGGTTCAAGGTATCATTTAAACGATACATCTTCTATATTATAATGGTGGGTTCTGTCACTGGTTCAAGGTATCATTTACACTACTACATCTTCTATATTATAATGGTGGGTCTATCACTGGTTCAAGGTATCATTTAAACCACTACATCTTCTATATTATAATGGTGGGGTCTATCACTGGTTCAAGGTATCATTTAAACAACTACATCTTCTATATTATAATGGTGGGGTCTATCACTGGTTCAAGGTATCAGTTACACTACTACATCTTCTATATTATAATGGTGGGGTCTATCACTGGTTCAAGGTATCAGATACACTACTACATCTTCTATATTATAATGGTGGGGTCTATCACTGGTTCAAGGTATCATTTACACTACTACATCTTCTATATTATAATGGTGGGGTCTATTACTGGTTCAAGGTATCAGTTATTCAACTACATATTCTATATTATAATGGTGGGGTCTATCACTGGTTCAAGGTATCATTTACACTACTACATCTTCTATATTATAATGGTGGGGTCTATCACTGGTTCAAGGTATCATTTAAACCACTACATCTTCTATATTATAATGGTGGGGTCTATCACTGGTTCAAGGTATCATTTACACAACTACATCTTCTATATTATAATGGTGGGGTCTATCACTGGTTCAAGGTATCATTTACACTACTACATCTTCTATATTATAATGGTGGGGTCTATCACTGGTTCAAGGTATCATTTACACTACTACATCTTCTATATTATAATGGTGGGGTCTATCACTGGTTCAAGGTATCATTTACACAACTACATCTTCTATATTATAATGGTGGGGTCTATCACTGGTTCAAGGTATCAGTTACACTACTACATCTTCTATATTATAATGGTGGGGTCTATCACTGGTTCAAGGTATCATTTACACTACTACATCTTCTATATTATAATGGTGGGGTCTATCACTGGTTCAAGGTATCATTTAAACCACTACATCTTCTATATTATAATGGTGGGGTCTATCACTGGTTCAAGGTATCATTTAAACAACTACATCTTCTATATTATAATGGTGGGGTCTATCACTGGTTCAAGGTATCATTTAAACAACTACATCTTCTATATTATAATGGTGGGGTCTATCACTGGTTCAAGGTATCATTTAAACCACTACATCTTCTATATTATAATGGTGAGGTCTATCACTGGTTCAAGGTATCATTTAAACCACTACATCTTCTATATTATAATGGTGGGGTCTATCACTGGTTCAAGGTATCATTTACACAACTACATATTCTATATTATAATGGTGAGGTCTATCACTGGTTCCACTCTCCATTCTACCTCCATCACATTTTTTCCATGGTGTAATTTGTATTTGTTGTGTTAATAATTGTGTTGTATTTATATTAGTAATGCTAAAAATGGTCATGGTATAATTTATATCAATAGCGTTAATAACAGTAATGGTGTAACTTATATCGGTAATGTTGATAACGGTCATGGTCTAACTTATATCGGTAGTGTTAATAATGGTCATGGTCTAACTTATATCATTAGTGTTAATAAAGGTCATGGTCTATCTTATATCAGTAGTGTTGATAACGGTCATGGTCTAACTTATATCAGTAGTGTTGATAACGGTCATGGTCTAACTTATATCGGTAGTGTTGATAACGGTCAATTGATATTAGAAATACAAAACTGTTCAAATGTCGAGTTCAAAGGTCAAGAGTGCGTTGTGCGGTATCATTAAAGCTGGATATATTACATGATTTAGAAATACCCAAAAATCCATGATTTTCACACGTTACAATGTTATCAGAACAGAATATAGCACACGTTACTAAATAAAGATAACATGACAACAGAACTTGAGATTATTAATTTTTCTCTCTGGTTTCAAACGACATAAGCTTGGTATCTGGTAATGAAAGAACTATATATATAGCACGTGCAGTTCATTATATTACAACTTCAAATCAGTACATTCGTCTCCGGCTGAACTTCCAGGATTCCTCTGATGGCGGAGGAGGTCGCAAAGGTGATGGTGAACGCAGTAGTTGCCATATGGGCGATCCGTCGGAATCAGAAGACATGGTAGTCAAATGACGGAGATGTCTACGGCGAGATCGAGTCTTCTCGGAGATGATACATGTGCTATTTGTCTGTACAGATTCTGCACTTACAGGCATATAGAAATCCAGAGAATCCAGAATGTCTGGATTAAACGTATCTTCAACCTGTAACAAAATAATATTGAAAGAGTAACCTTGCCTTAAACTTATGTTCAATCTGTAAAAAAATATTATTCAAAAAGTAACCTTGCCTTAAACTTATGTTCATTCTGTAAGAAAATAATATTCAAAGAGTAACCTTGCCTTAAACTTATGTTCAACCTGTAACAAAATAATATTCAATGAGTAACCTTGCCTTAAACTTATGTTCAACCTGTAACAAAATAATATTCAAAGAGTAACCTTGCCTTAAACTTATGTTCAACCTGTAACAAAATAATATTCAAAGAGTGACCTTGCATTAAACTTATGTTCAATCTGTAACAAAATAATATTCAAAGAGTAACCTTGCCTTAAACTTATGTTCAACCTGTAACAAAATAATATTCAAAGAGTGACCTTGCATTAAACTTATGTTCAATCTGTAACAAAATAATATTCAAAGAGTGACCTTGCATTAAACTTATGTTCAATCTGTAACAAAATAATATTCAAAGAGTAACCTTGCCTTAAACTTATGTTCAATCTGTAACAAAATAATATTCAACGAGTAACCTTGCCTTAAACTTATGTTCAATCTGTAACAAAATAATATTCAAAGAGTAACCTTGCCTTAAATTTATGTTCAATCTGTAACAAAATAATATTCAAAGAGTAACCTTGCATTAAACTTATGTTCAATCTGTAACAAAATAATATTCAAAGAGTAACCTTGCCTTAAACTTATGTTCAGTCTGAAACAAAATAATATTCAAAGAGTAACCTTGCCTTAAACTTATGTTCAGTCTGTAACAAAATAATATTCAAAGAGTAACCTTGCCTTAAACTTATGTTCAATCTGTAACAAAATAATATTCAAAGAGTAACCTTGCCTTAAACTTATGTTCAGTCTGTAACAAAATAATATTCAAAGAGTAACCTTGCCTTAAACTTATGTTCAGTCTGTAACAAAATAATATTCAAAGAGTAACCTTGCCTTAAACTTATGTTCAGTCTGTAACAAAATAATATTCAAAGAGTAACCTTGCCTTAAACTTATGTTCAGTCTGTAACAAAATAATATTCAAAGAGTAACCTTGCCTTAAACTTATGTTCAATCTGTAACAAAATAATATTCAAAGAGTAACCTTGCCTTAAACTTATGTTCAATCTGTAACAAAATAATATTCAAAGAGTAACCTTGCATTAAACTTATGTTCAATCTGTAACAAAATAATATTCAAAGAGTAACCTTGCCTTAAACTTATGTTCAATCTGTAACAAAATAATATTCAAAGAGTAACCTTGCCTTAAACTTATGTTCAATCTGTAACAAAATAATATTCAAAGAGTAACCTTGCATTAAACTTATGTTCAATCTGTAACAAAATAATATTCAAAGAGTAACCTTGCCTTAAACTTATGTTCAATCTGTAACAAAATAATATTCAAAGAGTAACCTTGCCTTAAACTTATGTTCAATCTGTAACAAAATAATATTCAAAGAGTAACCTTGCATTAAACTTATGTTCAATCTGTAACAAAATAATATTCAAAGAGTAACCTTGCCTTAAACTTATGTTCAATCTGTAACAAAATAATATTCAAAGAGTAACCTTGCCTTAAACTTATGTTCAATCTGTAACAAAATAATATTCAAAGAGTAACCTTGCCTTAAACTTATGTTCAACCTGTAACAAAATAATATTCAAAGAGTGACCTTGCCTTAAACTTATGTTCAATCTGTAACAAAATAATATTCAAAGAGTAACCTTGCCTTAAACTTATGTTCAACCTGTAACAAAATAATATTCAAAGAGTGACCTTGCCTTAAACTTATGTTCAACCTGTAACAAAATAATATTCAAAGAGTGACCTTGCCTTAAACTTATGTTCAACCTGTAACAAAATAATATTCAAAGAGTGACCTTGCTTTAATTTAGAATAACCTTGCTTTAATTTAGAGTAACCTTGCTTTAATTTTATTGTTTTGGTAACAAATTTAATTATCAATAATAATTAATGTTTTGACATAAAAATGTATTATCTATTTGTCTAATTACTACGAGATAATTTATTTAGAGATCTTGTACATTGCTAAACTGAACATCATCCATGAGGTTAGACAAAATGCATGACCTTCCTGCATGACCTTCCTTACGATTAGTTGATTCTATAAAATTCATATGTTTTTACAAACTTTTCACTTATAAATTATCGACGAGAAAATACCGTACTGACCCGATTATAGGGCGATCTCTAATATAAGGCAACCCCCAGAAAGCAAGGGAAAGAATAAAATGAATGTCATAACGTCTACTTTTTGGCAAAATCACAAACAGCTTAGAGGTGAATTAGTTGCAAGAATTACCGATGATTTTAAGCGAACGTCTTGCGCGCATATGTAAACTTTAAATCCGAGATCCCAACCCATTGATACACATCGCCAGCAACCAATTACCAACCCTTATAGAATTCACTACCACCAAAACTAACTTTATGTTTTATAACCAAAACTACCTGCAAATAAATGGCCTAAGAATGGGGAATCTCGTGTCACCAGTTCTATCCAACATTTTTATGACACATTGAATCTCAATCGATCAAATCAGCCTTACACCCACCACTATACTGGTACAGGTATGTTGATGATACAGTTGCTGAATTCACATCTACAGAACACACATTTAGTTTTTTCAGTCACGTTAACTCGATACATCCCAACATTAAGTTCACCTGTGATCAGGAATAAGATAACCAAATAGCATTTCTTAACATCAAAATCACTAGAACCGATACATAATTCAAAACAGAAATCCACAGAAAAATCACCCTTACTAGATTATACATTTCCTGGAACTTAGCACATGAAACAAAACAAAAACTCGACATATTAAGAAACCAAATACACACAACCACAAAACTATGTTCACCAGATAACATTAACGATAAAATCAACAAAATAAAACAATACTTCATCAACATCAACAAATGTCCTCAAAATAACGTGGAAAAAATTATACGCACACACCTAGACCAACAACAAACAAACAACAGTAAATCACAAGATACAATAAATTACAAAACATTATATACTGTTGCATATCATATGTTCCGACATCAGCGAAAAAATAACCAACATTTGGAAGAAAAACAACTTATAACAAAGCACAACATTCCAGTTAATACCAAATTTATTTTAAAAAACCAGTTATAAAACTAAAGTCCATACTATGTAAAAACTATACTGACAAACACAACGCCAACATAATTGATGAAATACAATGCAACATGTTATTTGTTATTCTGAATTTCGCGAAAAGCTACTGAAGGCTGTCTGCGCTAGCCGTCCCTAATTTAGCAGAGGGAAGGCAGCTAGTCATCACCACTCACTGCCAACTCTTGGGCTACTCTTTTACCAACGAATAGTGGGATTGACTGTAACATTATAACGCCCCCACGGCTGAAAGGGCGAGCATGTGTGGTGCGACCGGGATTCGAACCCTCGGATTAGGAGTCGAACGCCTTAACACACTTGACCATGCCGAGCCTACAATGCAACAACTTCCACGACTTCTATATTGGAGAAACAAGCAGAAAAATAGAATCTAGATTCAAAGAATACCTTTACACGTTTTTGAACACTGCAAATCAAATAAACACAACATAACCATAGAAAACACTCAGATATTAAATAGGGAAACAAATATAAACAAACGCAAATTAAAGAAGCCCTACTTATACAAACAACTAAACCCAAAATAAAGAAACACCTTTATACCTATACTAATTAATAACCTGACATTCACCTGTAACGCCCCCTATAATCCCGTACTCGTTTATACTTTCGTCCCTAAGACATGTGTCCGTCAATGGTCAATTTCAGACTCTCTCTTTCTTAACCTGAAGATGACCTAGGAAGGTCGAAACGTTGTTCTTTACTTTATCAGTAAAAAATATTAATACCCGTAGCAGCCGTTCTGAAATACATTTTTACTTCAAGTGGGTTTCTCGTCATCAAGAAGGAACTGTAGTTGGCCGCGATTATAAGGCGAACACAAATTTTACAGCCTCATTATTAATCGAAAACCACAGCTTTATAATCGGGCCAAAACGGCAGGTCCGCTCACAACAAGCGAGTGTTCTACCAACTCAGCTAAGGGTTAGTTAACCCGATAGTAACTGCGAATAAGGCATTATTTATAACAACTCAAACACCTACAACAGCATATTGTCCCATTAGTGAACCGTCAAGTTATGAACAAAGAAACATGGTCAGGGAAGAAAAAAAACGAGATAAACAATTAAGTATATACTTATTTTATATTTTTATCATTGGTTAATAAATCTTGATGAGTAGTAAACAATATCTAACAAGTCGAACTCAGCACGAGCCTCATGATGTATCGTATTTTTGAACTGTATATAAAATATTAATCATTTTGGCTCCATTACTTAAACCGTCTGTGTCTGTTATATAACCTATACCTAAACGATAGTTGTCAATAAAAAACTCAGTTTGTTCAGTTTCTGTTATTTATGTCGTAATCATCAGTTACTCAACATTTAAAGTAATAATCTAGTATCGCTTTACTGTTGTTGCTTTAGCGTAAAGCTACACCATTTGCTAACTACGCGCTATATACCCGAGGAATGGAACCCCATATTTCCGCGTTGTAAGTTCACAAACTTACCGCTAATCCTCCGACGGACGAAGCTGGTGCTAAAAAAAATGAAAAAGGCAAATGTTGGTGTATCAGATACAAGTGAATAATGAAGTGTTAATACGGTAGAATTGGAATGAAGTAAGTCATACACATTTTTAATTTATTCAATTACAATTTGTATTTGTATAAAATTTGTTAAATTTAGACTACTTACTGTAAAACATTTTTGTTTCTAAGTTTCTCATTGTAAGGTAATATGTTTCATTGGTATTTTGTTCTTCCTGGCAGAATATAAATAAAACTATAAAAACAATTAAAAACCAGCAGCATTTAGTGGTTTATATAAACATAATATTACTGGCGTTCCTTTATACCCTTAGGTACCAAACATTATATTACTGGCGTTCCTTTATACCCTTAGGTACCAAACATTATATTACTGGCGTTCCTTTATACCCTTAGGTCCCAGGCACTCGACTCGTAACCTGAGGGTCGCGGGTTCCAATCCTTGTCACACCAAACATGTTCGCCCTTTCAGCCGTGGGGGCTTTATAATTTGAAGGTCAATTCCACTATTCGTTGGTAAAAGAGTAGCCCAAAAGTTGGCGGTGGGTGGTGATGACTAGTTGCCATTATACTGCTAAATTAGAGGCGGCTAGCGCAGATAGCCATCGAGTATCTGCGCGAAATTCAAAACAAACCAAAAGAAAATCAAACCTTTATGTACTCTCTCTTCACACGATTTATGGTAGTTTACTTCAAGTGGATTACTCAACAAACAGAATTAATAAAACTAAAAAAAAAAATATTGAATAATCGTGCAAATTTGCATACGTTATAACCATCATGCATCGCCGGCTCGGAAAAGATGTTCACTCCATAATAAATGACGAACCAAGTTGCTCTCCACTCCCCCTGGTAGCCAGTAGTAAGTTCACAGTCTTACTCTGAATGGCTTGTCCCCCTCTTCCGGTTGGACAGTAGTAAGTTCACACACTTATACCAAATAGCTTGTCTTCCCGATTAAACATCAGTCAATTCACAGGCTTACAAACTTAAAATGCGATGAACACAGCAGATAACTCAACGTAGATTTGCTCTAAGTTAAACAAAATTGTATGGCTTATATAAATGTTACGGCCACTACTGTGTTTCTCGTATCCAAGGCGGAATGATGAGATCTGGACTGGGCGAAACGTGTCGTCGGCAACAGATGTAGCACATACAGTGTGGTTAGAATACTATTATTGTATACACTTCTAATTCTTGAAAATCCTTAAGGGAATAAATTACGAGAAGAGATTTCAGTCTTTAAAGATAGTTTTTTTTCATATTTACAAAACTTTATTTAAAGTAGTGTTTAAACCTGATATTCAAAGGCTAAGCTCTACTTCACAATGAAGGCCTTAACTCTAATACATTTAACTTGCCATCTACTCTTTGTGTGTGTACTTTTTATCAAGTCAAATTTAAAACTACATGTAAGATTGTAGTCATATTTTTGTTACTATTGGCAACCAGCCAATCCTCCAGAATTTCGTTTTCAGTACCAATCGGAATAAGCCCGACATGGCCAGGTGGTTAAGGAACTTAATCTGAGGGTCGCGGGTTCGAATCTCCGTTACACCAAACATACTCGCCCTTTCAGCCGTGGGAGCGTTATAATGTTACAATCAATCCAACTATTCGTTGGCGGTGGTTGGTGATGACTAGCTGCCTTCCCTATAATCTAATACTGCTAAATTAGGGACAACTAACGCAGATAGCCCTCGTGTAGCTTTGCATGAAATTCAAAACAAACAAATAGAAAAACTGGTGATTTGTGTTTTACTAAGGAAGTCTTATAACAACACCGATTAAAGGAAGTCATATAAAAACACCGATCAACACTCTTTCAGAGCCGTGCGGTTATGGCGCTGTACTCGCAATCTAAGGATCGCCGGTTCGAATCCCCATCACGAGAAACATGCTCGCTCTTTCAGCCGTAGAGGCGTCACAATGTGACGGTTTATATTACTATCCGTTTGCGATTGTTGGTGATGACTAGCTGCCTTTCTTCTAGTTTTACACTGCTAAATTAGGAACGATTGAAACAAATAGCCCACGTGTAGCTTAGCGCGAAATTCCAAAACAAACAACTAAGGATGATCTACTAAAACAAACAACTAAGAATGATCTATCAATACAAACAACTAAGGATGATCTACCAAAACAAACAACTAAGGATGATCTATCAAAACAAACAACTAAGGATGATCTACCAAAACAAACAACTAAGGATGATCTACCAAAACAAACAACTAAGGATGATCTACTAAAACAAACAACTAAGGATGGTCTATCAAAACAAACAACTAAGAATAATCTATCAATACAAACAACTAAGGATGATCTACCAAAACAAACAACTAAGGATGATCTATCAAAACAAACAACTGAGGATGATCTACCAAAACAAACAACTAAGGATGATCTATCAAAACAAACAACTAAGGATGATCTATCAAAACAAAAAAAACTAAGGATGATCTACTACAACAAACAACTAAGGATGATCTATCAAAACAAACAACTAAGGATGATCTATCAAAACAAACAACTAAGGATGATCTACCAAAACAAACAACTAAGGATGGTCTATCAAAACAAACAACTAAGGATGATCTACCAAAACAAACAACTAAAAATGATCTATCAAAACAAACAACTAAGGATGATCTACCAAAACAAACAACTAAGAATGATCTATCAAAACAAACAACTAAGGATGATCTATCAAAACAAACAACTAAGGATGATCTACCAAAACAAACAACTAAGAATGATCTATCAAAACAAACAACTAAGGATGATCTATCAAAACAAACAACTAAGGATGATCTACCAAAACAAACAACTAAGGATAATCTATCAAAACAAACAACTAAGGATGATCTACCAAAACAAACAACTAAGGATGATCTATCAAAACAAACAACTAAGGATGATCTACCAAAAACAAACAACTAAGAATGATCTATCAAAACAAACAACTAAGGATGATCTATCAAAACAAACAACTAAGGATGATCTACCAAAACAAACAACTAAGGATAATCTATCAAAACAAACAACTAAGGATGATCTACCAAAACAAACAACTAAGGATGATCTATCAAAACAAACAACTAAGGATGATCTATCAAAACAAACAACTAAGGATGATCTACCAAAACAAACAACTAAGGATGATCTATCAAAAGAAACAACTAAGGATGATCTACCAAAACAAACAACTAAGGATGATCTATCAAAACAAACAACTAAGGATGATCTACCAAAACAAACAACTAAGGATGATCTATCAAAACAAACAACTAAGGATGATCTATCAAAACAAACAACTAAGGATGATCTACCAAAACAAACAACTAAGGATGATCTATCAAAACAAACAACTAAGGATGATCTATCAAAACAAACAACTAAGGATGATCTACCAAAACAAACAACTAAGGATGATCTATCAAAACAAACAACTAAGGATGATCTACCAAAACAAACAACTAAGGATGATCTATCAAAACAAACAACTAAGGATGATCTACCAAAACAAACAACTAAGGATAATCTATCAAAACAAACAACTAAGGATGATCTACCAAAACAAACAACTAAGGATGATCTATCAAAACAAACAAGTAAGGATGATCTACCAAAACAAACAACTAAGGATGATCTATCAAAACAAACAACTAAGGATGATCTACCAAAACAAACAACTAAGGATGATCTACCAAAACAAACAACTAAGGATGATCTATCAAAACAAACAACTAAGAATGATCTATCAAAACAAACAACTAAGGATAATCTATCAAAACAAACAACTAAGGATGATCTACCAAAACAAACAACTAAGGATGATCTATCAAAACAAACAACTAAGGATGATCTACCAAAACAAACAACTAAGGATGATCTATCAAAACAAACAACTAAGGATGATCTACCAAAACAAACAACTAAGGATGATCTACCAAAACAAACAACTAAGGATGATCTATCAAAACAAACAACTAAGAATGATCTATCAAAACAAACAACTAAGGATGATCAATCAAAACAAACAACTAAGGATGATCTATCAAAACAAACAACTAAGGATGATCTATCAAAACAAACAACTAAGGATGATCAATCAAAACAAACAACTAAGGATGATCTATCAAAACAAACAACTAAGGATGATCTACCAAAACAAACAACTAAGGATGATCTATCAAAACAAACAACTAAGGATGATCTACCAAAACAAACAACTAAGGATGATCAATCAAAACAAACAACTAAGGATGATCTATCAAAACAAACAACTAAGGATGATCTACCAAAACAAACAACTAAGGATGATCTACCATCGTTTTTCGATATGTTAAAGTCCGTCTTAAAACATTACCAGTTTTAAATTTGTATTTTAAATGTTTAAAGTCTTGTTCAGGATACCATAACTTAAACTACATCGGTGGTTCACTGGTAAATCTGATGGTTAATGAGCCTATTGTCCTTACCACCAAAGACAACTTAGTAATATCCAAACGTATTGAAACCTATAAACGTTATATATACTTGTGTAGAATAAATAGAGAAATATTTACCTACAACATACACTATCTGAATAACAAACCTTACCTCTGTCATTTCATTCACTCTTGTATTAGTTTACAAATTCATTTGATTTATACACCAACAAGTATCATATATAGATTTTATTTGGAAAACAATTTAACATTTATAAAGTTACGTCGTTTCACGTGCTATTCACGTAAAATTCGCATTATTCGATCCAATCAAGAAAATTCTATATTATTGTTGTTACATGACGTCATACGCAAGGCTAGTGTATTTTACTAAGTAATTCGCAAATGAGATTCATAATTCAATAAACTGACAAGTATGAACACCCTCTCCATATATTTAAGTTTGGTATTTAAGACGTATTGAAGCAACATGGTGTAATTCTGTACTAGTCAAGACTTGTTGTTGTAGCCCGAAGTAACATTTTTCCACGCCTCTTGAATGCAACGAAACACGTCTTATTGATTTGAATAGCGCCACGTTCCTCTAGACCTAAAATACAGTTACTAGAATATTTGGTATTATGTTTTTTATTTCCGGTTACACAATCTTTCCTCGTCTCACCGCAGTCGTCATAAAGTAACTTATTACCATTCTCAATCAAAGTTTTAATCAAAATTGTGTCCTTAGGTTTAACCAAACTTCGCTTTTATGGGTTGTGAGAACTTGTTAACTTCAAGTGTAATACGAATTATGAACTTGTTTACGATTCTCCATACAATACTGTTATTTGTTACTTTATCACTAGCCCCGGGTATTATCCTAAAACTTTTGTATCCTGATTTCAACTACGAAGACCATAGTTCGACTTTTAGGGTTTTCCATTTGGTGTTTTCACTGTCTCGTTACTGAGTCAATGGGTTTTGAATAAACTATGTTACGTTATTTATTAAAATACGCTTTACGACGGAACATAAATAACGTTGCGTTTATAATTCATACATTACTCAGCCAAACAATAATGCAATTTAAGTGTGCACTGAAATAACGTATGGGTAAGACATTGTCTCTCAAAGCATTGGCATGACTAGTGCAGGATGTGTTGTTTATACAATTTGTTAAACAAATAGAGGGGAGTTTCAGATAATGTGTTTATTTATGTATATTCAAAATTATTACTTGTGTAGTTTATAACTGATGCTTTACTTAAATACAAATATGGAATGTTAACATAAATTTGGTAAAAACGTTTGAGCGCCATGTTTTAGTCGGACACGTCAAATGTGGAAATATTATGGCTTTAATACTAAAAACACGCGATTAAATTAGTTTGGAAAAGGAAAGTGTAAAACTTCGCAAGGGACTTCATTTCACACAAGCCTAACATGAAATTACTGCTACTGTTGTTTGTTTAAAAAACATGAAATTACTCCTACTGTTGATTGTTTAAAAAACATGAAATTACTCCTACTGTTGATTGTTTAAAAAACATGAAATTACTCCTACTGTTGTTTGTTTAAAAAACATGAAATTACTCCTACTGTTGTTTGTTTAAAAAATAAAGACTTAGTTTTATATGAAAGTGATGCCGTCGCACGGGCCCGGCATGGTCAGGTGGGTTAAAGCGTTCGACTTGTGATTTGAGGATCGCGGGATCGAATCCCGGTCCCACCAAACATGCTCGCCCTTTCAGCCGTGGAGGCGTTATGAAACTACGATCAATCCCATTATTCATTGGTAAAAGAGTAGCCCAAGACTTGGCGGTAGTTGGTGATGACTAGCTGCCTTCCCTCTTGTCTTACACTGCTAAATTAGGGACGGCTAGCACAGATAGCCCTCGTGTAGCTTTGCGCGAAATTAAAAACAACAAACAAGCCGTCGCACGTGGTCTTACCTTACTCAACGAACAATGGCAAAGACAGTTTAAATATGAAATATCAAATTGTGTTTTGATTCGTATAGTTGCACTGTACCATACAAATTAATACAAAATGACTAATAACTTACAAACCTAAGGTAAATAAAGCATTAAACTGAGTGAAATCTCTAACCCAATGTATGGAAAGAAACCTATCATTACAGGCCATGTAACTTTCATGTAATTCATTATTTCCTTCCATAACATAAGGATGTGTTAGATAGTAAGTTTTGGTGTGTTTCATGCTGACAACAAGGTTTCACAACGAGCTTCCAATTATTTTCACACCACCGGTATCGAAGCCCGATTTTAACATCGTAAACATGTAGATTAAGCCACTAGAGGGCATTAGTTACTGTTAGAAGCAATGAAAAAATATCATTATTTAAGTCACGTGCTTTGAATAAGACCGAAACTTCAAAAGTAAGATTTACGCCGTACACGGTGTATGTGTAACAGTTTACAGACCGTTAAGCTGAAGTCATTCATTGACGTTGTTTCCTAACAGTCATAATCGTCGCTATAACTGAAATTTGAAACAAGTTTCGTAATCACTTACAAATAAAGAGCGACAAAGTAGTATTCGATAATTTTAAATCATATTTCGAATTGTTGTCACTTTACGATAAATGTACAATTGGTTGGAAATCATGAAAAACAAGACATAATAACTGAGGAGACATATGACATTGATACATATCTGACCTTTTAATTAACAGATGTTTCAGGCAATCAGCGTTCTATGGGATAAGTCATACCTTTGAGACCTGATGTGGTACACCTTCATCTGGAAAGGAACCTGAAGAAGTCTTAGTACAACAAGAAAACCCGAGGTCAACAGTGGGAAATCTCGAACCATCTCCTCTGTCCATGAATACAGGTCTGTAAACTAAATCCTCCTGACTGGATGTATGCGCGTCTGTGAAAAAAAGTTTGAAGGGTTGGTTGGAATAATCACCTCTGTCCACCTGACTATCGTGGCTCGAGCTCTTGAGAAGTTTCGAATAGCAGCGAATAGTTTCAGCTGAACTGACAGTGTGACTACACACGGCAGCACTTTCTAAGAAGAACAAAAGCAACAAATTTGTTGTTGTGAAATCATAATATGTTACAGTTTCTACAGCAATTCTAAAGGGTTTGATTTGCTTTGAAATTCGCAAAAACCTACAGAAGGGCTACTCGTATTAGCCGTTCCTAATTTTAATTGGCACACTAGAGAACAGACACACACCTTCCAACACAAACTCACACGTGGAACTATGGGATTTTACTGTCACTCTTATTACTTAGTGTTATTCAACATCACATATTAGTCCACTTTAATAAACAGGCACACTTAAATATAAAACAATACGTTAGTTGTACAGTATTGCAAATATAATTGTTAAGGTTATTCAACATCACATATTAGTCCACTTTAATAAACAGGCACACTTAAATATTAAACAATACGTTAATTGTACAGTATTGCAAATATAATTGTTAAGGTTATTCAACATCACATATTAGTCCACTTTAATAAACAGGCACACTTAAATATTAAACAATACGTTAGTTGTACAGCATTGAATATATAATTGTTAAGGTTATTCAACATCACATATTAGTCCACTTTAATAAACAGGCACACTTAAATATTAAACAATACGTTAGTTGTACAGCATTGAATATATAACTGTTAGTTATTTCAGCATCACATCCACTTTGATAAATAGGTACATTTAAATATCAAACAATACGTTAATTGTACAGTACTGGAAATACAGCAGTTAGTGTTACAGAATTTCTATGGAATATACTAAACGCTTGTTTCAATTCCACTATGTTATAGATTTGTTTTTTTAAAGTACAGAACAGAGAGTGGCAACATTAAAGAGGTTCCAGGTTACGTACGTCACTAATCGATACAAACGGAACACCTTTGTTAAGGACTGTTATAACAGGTCCAAACCCAAGCTTCTTGTGGTTTATTATATAGACGTTCCGTAACAATTAGTTACGGCATCGAGATCAAGGTTCACATGTTCTGATGGGTTTACTTTTTCAAATAGAGAACAAATTCTCAGAGTAACAACATTATCTCTAAAATTCCATTATGCTCAAATAGGACATAAAATATCTGTTTCCGTTCTATTCTTATTTTCTGTCGTAACAACCAGAAATACTACAACATATTTCAACACCATTAAAAATAAGTATTATCGTAATTGTATGACTGTTTCTGACTACTGGATACTATATGTTAACATATTTGTATGACTGTTTCTGACTACTGGATACTATATGTTAACATACCTCACTGATTACTAAGGGTTATGTGCTAACATATCTGTGTCCGTGACAGCTATGTGTTAACATACCTGTATGACTTACTTACCTTCGTTCTCCATACGTCTTTCTGAATTGCTTTGCTGTGAATATTCTGACGTTGACTTCAACAAATTTCTTCTTCTAGAGTTTGAAAAAAAAATTGGTTAAAACGTTACTACATCATCAAGCGATGTATTCAGTAAATTAAACCATAAAATTCAATAACGATTGTACGCCCCCTATTTCTGTGGATCTGAAGGTAAAGTCAATTGAAGGCTAAGTTCTCACAATTTTGGTTTTACTCATGAGATGCAGTTAACAGTTTTATTAATTACGTACATATATTTTAATTAATTTCGAATTACTCTGTAGATAACGTACCAGCCAACCGACATCAGTGTACAGAAGTTGTATAATCTAATACTAGATCATCAATAGTACATTAAGCCTAGCGTATGTTTGCCCTGTTGCTATAGTGCCAAATTGAGAGTAGTATCCAGCAAATAGTAAATCGGTAAGCCTATTCATTAAATTTTAATACATTAACGTCTGGGAAGGGAGAAACTTCCAAATACATATAAAGAGTGAGATTTGGTTTAGAATAAGATATTGTAAATACAGTCTTGACTGTCTTAAACATATTATATTAAAAATGTAAAAAAAAACACGAAAACACCTAGCTGAATTAAGACTAGACAACTTTTTCTTTCAAAGTCTGGTGTAAAACATCAGTTTGGGTGAAACTAAGATTACAATAAATAACCTGGATTACTCTGGGCATTTATATACTATAGTGCTGATAGTGTATTGTGCGTGTGTTTGTCTTGTTACTATAGTGTCGAGTGGCATATAGGTCTTGAATTACGTCGTACTAAAAACACATTTCCATGCTATTTAGATTGTAAACTTGTTTAGAAATAATACCCCATCACACCAAACGTTCTCGCCCTTTCGGCCGTGGGAGCGTTATAATGTGTCTGTTTGTTTGTTTCTGAATTTCACGCAAAGCTACACGAGGGCTATCTGCGCTAACCGTCCCTAATTTAGCAGTGTAAGACCAGAGGGAAGGCAGCTAGTCATCACCACCCACGGCCAACTCAGCACGACCAGGTGGGTTAAAACGTTCGAATTCCCGTTGCACCAAACATGCTCGCCCTTTCAGCCGTGTGGGCGTTATAATGTGACAGTCAATCCCAATATTTGTTTGTAAAAGAGTAGCCCAAGAGTTGGTAATGGGTGGTGATGACTAGCTGCCTTCCCTCTGGTCTTACACTGTTAAATTAGGGATGGCTAGCGCAGATAGCCCACTTGTATCTTTGCGCGAAATTCAAAAACAAACAAGCAATATAATAAAGTTTAAATTAATAAATAAATTAATATCAAAATGAAAAAAAAATTACAATATCAACAAGTTGTTGACAAGCAGTTTTGTCCCTGCGGAAGGTGGTTTGAAAAATACTGACATTATTAGTAGCTGAAGAGATGACCTTCTAAATATTTTCACACTACATAAAGTCAGTAAACAGGGTGGATGACCTTCTAAACAATGTGATATTACTTGAAGTGTGTAAACAGGCGGAAAAACAATCTTAACAATGTGATATTACTTGAATTCAGTGAACAGGCGGGAAAACATTCCAAACAATGTGATATTACTTGAAGTCGGTAAACAGATGAGTCAACATTCTACACGATTTTCCTTATACTAAGCTAGATGTGTTACATTAAGGTATCTTTCTCGAACGTGCCATTTGGTTTTCTTCATACAGACAGTATTTGATTTACAAAACTAAAACAACAGTAGTTTTATCAATAAAGTGAATATTTTATGTAATATTTACTCTTCACAGTTTAGTGGTTTTTCCTATCATAGCAATACATATGTTAAGGATACACCTTTAAAATTATTGAGGTTTTTACTGATATATTGCCAGTTCAAAAACGTATTAGGTTTTTGTAAAGAACTGTTGTGTCTAGTCACCTACTGCTCAACCAAATTGATAACACAGTTACAGGTTGGTTAGTTTGTCATGTACCTATTTATAGGGTCGAAATTATTCCAGGAAGTAATGTAGTTTCCTCATTAGTTCATCCAGTAACGCTAAACCTAATAACCAGATGTGAAGTAACCCTAGAAAGAAGGCGTAACACCACTTGAAGCCTAATGACTTTTCCATTGGTGAAAAACCAGTTTTCATTCTCATGAACTGAGATCAAATTTACTACTAAGTAAAAGTATGAAATAAAAACTGAAATCCATATATGACTCTAATTATTTCGATAACTTTTAGAATATAGAATTTTTTTCTTTTCCCTAAACTGTAACCCATACAAACATGAATCGTACGTACAGTAATATCACGAAAATACTAATTGAACGCACTTTCAACGTAATTCGAACACATTAAAATACATCGAGTATTATTAAAAACTCGTAATAACAATGAAAATCAAGCGTTGTGTACTGAAGCACATCATGCTAATAGATGAGCAAGATAACCAACAATGATCTGTGAGAATAATAAAAAAACGCAATCCTTTTATCTGAAGGAGAAAATATTCTGTTCAGAATGCAGTAAGGTCTCGAAGTAATGTTGACAAAGAGGTTTTAGAACTCCGGTGAGTATTACAGATTCTCGCGAATTTAAACTTCATAAAAGTTGTTTTGGTTTCAATAACGGGTTTGTTTGTAGCAAAGTTAAGTCGAGTTATCTGCTGAGTCCACGAGGGAAATCGAACCCCTGGTTTCAGCATCGTAAATCTGTAGACTTACCGTTGTACCAGTGGGGGACTTTTAATAACGGATTTTCAATAATTCAGGATTCAAAAATAATATATTGTTCTATAAATTATGGATTGATTTAAAAATTGCGAAGAAAATAAACTCTTATTTAGATTAAATTATTGATTGTTTGCCATAAGAAATATTTTTTTATTATCGCGTTCCCGCTCTAGAACGATCGATTAGACTCACGTCGCGACTGGTCTAGAGAAATCTACAGCCAGTGGTTATCAATATTTTAAGCGTGCTAAACTGTAACCCGATTTGAGTGAAAGTCACACATTAATACAAAAGTACATATGAAGTTTTGTGAGAAAAAAAAAAAAAACGTGCATGACAGAGAAAAGTTGATGTCATTTTCGGATTCACAGTGCAGGAATTTCTATTGCACATGTAGAAATATCATGTGTTATGAAAGACTGTGCTTAATACTAAACAAGCTGTTAAAACATGAATATAACAGAGATCGTAGATACATCTATCGAATCAAGGATAATCCAAGAGTAATCAGTACACCTGTTTTAATCTAGAATCAAAGATAACATGAAAGTAATAAATACACCTATTTTAACCTACAATCAAAACTCATATAAAATGGATAAATACAAATGTCACTACAGAGAAAAAGACCTGAGATGAGCACAGAATAAGATCAGAGATTACCTATTAACAAAATGTTATTTTTCATACATTACAGGTTACTTATTTCTTGGAGGGTTCATTTTATTTCTATATGTATTGACTTCACTAAATAACACTCAGGTAGAAAGCGTGTGAAACGAACATTTCTGAATCGCATAACAAATTGGTTTACCTCGGTAAAATATTCTGTAAGTATCTACCTAAAGTTTGAAATTCAAAGTATGCTATGTTCAAAACTTTTAGCGGCAGACAAACCATTTCTTTATATGACATGTAATAATTGTTACCCAACACTGCCACAGATAAAGTTTTTTTAAAGTCAGCGTTATAAAAACAATTTGCTTTTACGCTGTTAAGCACATGAGCTATCTGTGCTGTGGTCACCACGGATATCGAAACCCAATGTTTAGTTTTATAAGTCTTCACACCGCTGAGCCACTGGGAGAATAAATTAAGCTCGTAGTCACCAGATGGTGCTGCATGACAGTAATTCAAATGTTTTGTATATAACGAATGTATGTATAATATAACCTCAGAACGTTATCTCTTCTTACATAAAAGTTCAGGTACTTACAAAATAATTTTAAAGATACATGTTAGTAATGTTTACTTATCTTCAGAGCACTAGCCGGGGAAGATGTATCATATATCTACTTTCTTTGACTGAACCTGACACGCACGAGCGATTTTAGAAGCTAAAGTAATCGGTTCTGATAAAAATCAGATTGCAGTCAGTTGAAAACTTCTTTAAAAGATACAGAGAAAGCTGCTCCCCTCTAAACGTTAGCTAACTCAAGTTTAACAAACACCATTTAATGCAACTGGTTCCAGAAAATTCCCACAGGACAACTTCTGACTGCTACACTTTTATACCCTAATACTGGAAATTCCAATATCTGGATCTAAATTGGTTTCTAAATGATATATATATATATATATTATTTGACCTGAACGTCACTGTGGGAAGTGTACATACTAGTAAATACATGCATCTTGGTCAATGACCTGCACTTACACTGTTCACTCAAGAGACGAATTTTCTTTGATTGAAATCTTAATTTTTAAAAACAAAATTTAAATAAAAAAACGTCAATGAACAAAATTTAATTTTTTACAATTCTTATGTCATCTGTATGATTTATAGATTATACATGAAACAACGTTTTATCAGAACACGCCATTTTAGATTTAAATTTCAAAACGTTTCTTCTAGGTAGTTCCATTAACTCCTACCAGCGGGAAAACGAATGTCTCATTCCCCCACGCTTAACTCAACGTTAAGACTAGCTACCTCCAAACAAGCCTTCATAATAAAGGTTCCTTGTGTTTTGTTCAGTTTATTAAGCCTAGCTTCCTCCAAACAAGCCATCATAATAAATGTACCCTCTGTTTTGTTTACTATATTAAGCCTAGCTTCTTCCAAACAAACCATCATAATAAATGTTCCCTGTGTTTTGTTTACCATGTTAAGCCTAGCTTCTTCCAAACAAGTAATCACAAAAAGGTACCTTGTGTTTTTCTCTATACTTTTATTTGCTTTGTAAAGCTTAGCTACCCCAAAAAACACCATTAAAATAAATTCTTCGTGTTTTTTCCTCTTTACTTTTGTTTACTTTGTTAAGCCTATCTACCTCCAAACAAGTCATCACAATAAACGTTCCTTGTGTTCTTCTCTGCTTTTCGTTTACTTTGTTAAGCCTGTCTACCTCTAAACAAGCCATTATAATAAACGTTATTTGTGTTTTATTCTGTATTTTTGTTTAATTTGTTAAGCCTATCTACCTCCAAATAAGTCATCACAACAGACGTTTCTTGTGTTTTCCTCTGCTTTTTTTGTTTACTTTGTTAAGCCTAGCTCCCTCCGAATAATTAACTTGTCTTTTCTGGTAGCTCTATGAACACCTTGAGTTATGTTCGTGTTGATAGCTCTCCAAGAAGTCGTCAAGCTGCTGTAGAACAATCCTCCATGTTGGAAATACGCTGCTTTACTTATGCAGTTCCATAAATTTTACCAGGCCATAAAAAAGCCATGATAAGCTTACTATCGCGTAACCCTAAAGTACAATAATAGTGTTTGAATCACTTGGTCAGGAAATAAAGTAGAATAGCTTCAAAATCAGCTCAATAAACCGATTCCATTAAGTACTTTCTTATCACCTTTACATGTTTTACGATGCAAAGGTTTTCCGTAATAGAAACAAACCAAAATACAGAACTCTCTTAAACAGTCTGTAGCATATGAAAAAAAAATTAATATCTTACCTCAGACATGACTGAACAAAAACAAGCTTTCATGAATAGTCTTCAAAATAGTAACAAAACTTGTAGTGTTGTTTTCGTGCTAGTATGTAGATACTTAATTACGGACACCTTCATTAATCAAAATGAACATAAGAATAGAATATTAAAACGAAAAAAAAATTTACACGTAATAATAGGTTTCCTGGAGTTCTCGCTTCAGTTTCGCCTCCCAATCTGTAATAAGAAAATGTATTCATAATAAATTTAATGAAAAACATATTATTAAAAAAATTGTATTTAATGTATAAGTTGGGGAAACCCACATTGAAACAAGTTCACATTTACTATTACCGTGAACTGAGAAACATTACAGATTTGAGTACGTTGCATTAAAACAATTCTTGATGTAAAAGCTACACAGCCGCAGCCTATGTAAAAATTATGGTAGAACGATATGTATCACAACTACATTTTGACATTCTTTAGCGAAGACCATGCAGCAGTCCTTTCTGGTCACAAAATATTCATACATTCAAATCATGAAGATGTGTTAAGTTTGAGGATTTATAATTTCCAAATGAGAGCGTATATCCCATATCACTTGGGGAACCAGGACTAACCAAAAAGAGACCTGTAACAAGTCGAGTCCCATCTGCGACAAACAAAGTGCGGCGTCTTGTAACAAGCGATAATTCATGAACATAAAAGTCAGTGACAGAAGCTATCAACGTGCTACATATGTATATAATCAAGAAGAATCCCCGTCTGGTAAAGACACATATCTTACGTGTACACATTTTGCTTCCACGAGATGTCCATTCAACACTCGCACACCTCACGTGGCTGGAGAATGAAACGAGTATTTCTCGTATATTAGATGGAATATAGAAAACATCCACTGAGGAATAATTTACTTTCAAAATCAGTGTCTTCTAAGGCAGATTTTTGCAACAGAAACTATGCTGCCGTGCTGTTCACAAAATGCAGGGTCGTCGGATAGAGTATGACCAGATGTAGCAACATGGACTATAAACGACGTGGTGAGACTTCAAAATGTTTTTTTAATACAACGAACTCAAACCTCTGTATATTACACCAAATATATGTAAAACATTAACTGAATAGAGAAAATAAACACTTGCCATACTGGAGAAGGGATAACAAACAAGACCTGGCACAGCAAGAAAGAAAAGATAAGCCTACCATGATAGCTTGACTGGTATAAAGCTGCACCTTGTTAAGCCTAACTCTTAAGTCACATACTGAATTTTTGAGCAATGTACGTAAGGCATACTGTTTCTAACCTCCAGTAAATTTATCAGTAGTTTCGTTTCTTTGGAATTATGTGTAATGTTTCAAGTTGTTTATATATTACCTCTAAAGTAAATATATATATATCATCCTTTACGCACCTGGTGATACCCATTGTACATCAGTCTCTGGTGAACATCAGCCCCCTGGTGTTTTGATACGTGATTTACATACCATAGTAATCCTATAATTACACTTATACAGAATTTGAAGAACACGTGGCATTGCAGCTACCAGATTATTCTTTTGAATAATTCAGCAGAAAAACTGTTTAAAATACTAAACATAAATATATGAAGTCAATTATCACTTGTCACCAAGCTAGGATGGTATTCTTAAAACCAGTGTAAGTCATGGAGAGGTCAAGGTACGCCACAGACAAGTCGTTAATCGAATGATAGATTAAACTTCATATTTATTTTTAGTACCTTGAATAGTATTATTTTTTATCTTCGCTGTCCATGACTTAAGCATCTAATACCCGCACAAACACAGTGTTTATAAGAAAATAGCTGTACTATTACATACTTTACAGAGTAATCTAGCTAGGCCTTAAACCTATTAGGCTTAGTTAAACTATAAAACCTGCTTCTTTTACTATTTATTCATACAATCTATTATGTATTTATATACCTAATTACTCTGACCTCTTCCACATCAAGCATTTTCAGACTTCATCCATATGATTAACTAATAGTTTAAACTCAAAATCCTTTGTGCATGCTTTACAGATTTTATAATTACAAAAGGTAAAGGTGACTCTGACTCACTTTTAGCTAATTTTTTGAGTACATGAAACTTAATAAATTCCACACAGTGAAACAGTGAAAAATGTTGAATCAATGAATCTCTTCTTCTACAAACAATTTCCTGAAAATTAACCGTAATTTATTTTACTTACATTTATATCTACACGTTTAAAAACATTCTGGTACTACTGTGACCTGATGCCTAGTTCACAAGTCAAATATCTCTGGACAAAACAGAAAATTGTAAGCACTTGACTACTCAAAACTTGTCTACCACTCTGCCCTCATTGCAGGTTTTGTTCATTATATACTAAAAATTATGTAAATAATTGTTTCATAAATATTTACGTGAAGCAGTAATAGTACAAGTGAAGCTACGTGAGTCTCTTTTGGAAGACACGATATACCAAAATATGAATAAACTCACTTGTATTTGGAAATAATGCTTCATTCTGGATTTCCAAACTGTCTTGCAACCGACGAATAATATCATCTAACGGGATATCCTGTAAAACAGAGAACTAACTGAAGGCCCTATCATCACAATATTCATCAACAAAATACTGTTTTTTAAATACACGGTGTAGTAATAGCGATCTGTTATAATATTATGATAAATCATCAGTGACTCAATTAAACTAACGATTGGTGCTTTGTTTGTTTGTTATTAACTACAGAATGGGCTAGTTTTGTTGTGCCCATCGCGTGAATATAAATAGAAATGTTTAATGTCGTAAACCCTCAGACGTACTCCTGAATCAGTAACTGTGAACCAGAATTATTCTAGAACGTGTTTCGTGCATTAAAATGAATAAAAAGGTTTTAAAATGCAACCTTACAGTAAGTGTCAGTTATAAATGCATTAGGCCTGGCATGATTGGTAGTTAGGGCACTTGACTCTTGACCTGCTGGTTACGAACATGCTTGAACTTTTAGCCGTGACAGTGTGTAATGTGACACTCAATCCCAATACTCGTTGATAAAGAGCAACCCGAGAGTAGACGATGTTGATTGGCTGTCTTCCATTTAGTCTATCACTTCAAAATTATGGACAGTTATCACAGATAGCTCCTGAGTAGCTTTGTACGAAATTCAATTAACAAACAAAAAATACAGAGGCTACAAACATCTCCACATACAAAGCTCACATATATATATTTAAAGGTGAATGTATATTTTAATAAATCCATATTTTGTTTATACACAACACTAAAATTCTGGTATGTTTTTCCATGTAAGTGTCATCACTGAATGACTCTACATGTGGTTGGTTACTGTGGACGAATCACATTAATACTTATTAACACGTGATGGTTCACGGTCACACATCAATATTTAACTACTATAATAGCACGAATGAAGCGTTATTAACTATATTAACTGTATTAACTGTTATTAACTATATTAACTGTATTAACTGTTATTAACTATATTAACTGTTATTAACTATATTAACTGTTTTAACTATATTAACTGTTATTAATTATATTAACTGTTATTACTATATTAACTGTATTAACTATATTAACTGTTATTAACTGTATTAACTATATTAACTGTTATTAACTGTATTAACTGTTATTAACTATATTAACTGTATTAACTATATTAACTGTTATTAACTATATTAACTGTATTAACTATATTAACTGTTATTAACTGTATTAACTGTTATTAACTGTATTAACTATATTAACTGTTATTAACTATATTAACTGTATTAACTGTTATTAACTATATTAACTGTATTAACTGTTATTAACTATATTAACTGTTATTACTATATTAACTGTATTAACTATATTAACTGTTATTAACTGTATTAACTGTTATTAACTATATTAACTGTATTAACTGTTATTAACTGTATTAACTGTTATTAACTATATTAACTGTATTAACTATATTAACTGTTATTAACTATATTAACTGTTATTAACTATATTAACTATATTAACTGTTATTACCTATATTAACTGTTATTAACTATATTCCTACTTTAATTCATTTTTAGTTAAATTCCTTTTACAGGTTCTTCATTCTTGTCACGAGCAATTTATCCACTTTTCCTTCTTTGTTACCCGACACTTAGTTTCTTAACAGATAAAACTACTAGTACAAATGCATACTGAGATATTTTTTATCAGGTTGCGACATAAATGACTTTAATCAATTAAACTAATCGAACGAAACGTTTCAAAAACAGAATATCTGAGTCGCCAAAATGTCACTTAATTTGTAATCTGTTTCAAAGTAATCAAATTCTTTATTACTACTACGAGAGCTTTCTTAGGCTTAATCGGACTAATGTAGAGAGTTCTTATTTTTATCCACACGTCCACTTCTCAGATGCATTATTTGTATTTCTTAAAAACGTTCATTACTCACGTAACTTGATGAAATATGTTGTCAGGTTACTGTAGAGATAGCCATTGTTTTCTAACGACATCGAATACACGTTAAAACATCGATCACATTGAATTAATGGAGAATAGTCCTCTCAGTTACTACAAATACAACTATCACATGCATTCGTATCATATGTAACAAATCGGGCCGACACGGCCAGGTAATGAGGGCGCTCGACTTATAATCTGACCAAACATGATCGCCCTTTCAGTCGTAGGGGCGTTATAATGTGACGGTAAATCCCACTATTCGTTGGTAAAAGAGTAGCCCTTGAGTTGGCGGTGGGTGGTGATGACTAGCTGCCTCCTTTTCTTGTCTTACACTGCTAAATTAGGAACGACTAGCGAAGATAGCCCTCGTGTAGCTTTGCGCGAAAATTCAAAACAAACATATGTAACAAACTTTCAGGTTTAAGATCAATATATAGTAGCACTACCTGGTAGAAATCTTAAGTTTAAATAATTCGTATTACATGTAACAAACTTTCAGACAATTTAAGATCCAAATCTAGCAGTGACCTCTGGAAAAAGATCTTAAAGTCTAAATATTTTGTTTCATACTTCTCCTCTAGGTACGCCCTCTAGTGACAGAGCAGTATGTCTGCGGACTTACATCGCTAAAATCCGTGGTCTCGATACCCGTGGTAGGCAGAGCACAGATAGCCGATTGTGTAGCCTTCAGCTTAACTTTAAAGTCACAATCCTTTATGTACTTGCAAGGTGATTTTTTCTGCCTGAATATTTTTAAATGTATACAATGTGTGTATAATTTAGTAGTCTATTTGAATAATGGTTAAAAAAAAAAACATGTTTAAAGACAGTTTTGTGCAATAGCATTAAAGTAGAATGGAAGTGAAGTTTACACAATAACATTATAAAACAAACCTAAACGTCTACTTTATTATACTTTGTGTATCTTTATTGATTTTGATACACTTATTATTATGTGAATCCCCTCTTGAAAGTACTGTTATGCAAAGCAGAGCGTTGTTACTAAAACTAAGTTTTCTTAACATATTTTGCAGTGTAATAACAAATAAAGTGGTCTAACCAAACTGCACCATGTAATGTACGAATTTATGAAACGTCACTACAAGTTACAAGAGAAACTGATTAGTTAATTCAAGTGGACAGAGTGTAGATGTAAGATTAATTTAACAAGAGATTCGGCGAGTGTCACAAAGCAGTATACTGGCTGACTTTAAAGCTAAGAATAAATGGGATAAACCAAAAGCGTAATGCACTAGGAACACAATATTTAATGATCGTGAGACAAGAACATAACGTAAACCAAAAGCGTAATGCACTAGGAACACAATCTTTAATGATCGTGAGACAAGAACATAACGTAAACCGAAAGCGTAATGCACTAAGAACACAATCTTTAATGATCGTGAGACAAGAACATAACGTAAACCGAAAGCGTAATGCACTAGGAACACAATCTTTAATGATCGTGAGACAAGAACATAACGTATGCACTTGTTGACTTGCTTCTAGTGGGTTTTCTCTGGTTAAGTTCACCGACCAGACAACTAATCGAGGGATTTCTATCTAAGAGGAAACCTCACACTTAGCACAACTGAACTACAACGTGACTAATAAACCTCATTCCATATTGATGGGGCCGTAATCTATATTACCTGTACAATAGAGGCCCTGTTCTTAAACAAAATTACAGGTAGCAATGTTTTCCACAAACAATAACAGGCGTTATCTACTTAGAAATCTATACAAAGTTAAGTTGAAGCAAGATCAACACAACGGTTTTATTATTCACATATTTAGAACAAAGAATTGTTTTAATACTTGACTCTAAAACAATTCTTTGTTCTAAATATGTGAAACGTATGATATATTCCTATATCGCAATAGTATGAAAGTCACTAGTGTGTGGAATATATAAAAAAAAAAAAAAACGAACCTGTATGTAAATGAAAAAGGTCTCGCAGATATGTTGAACTTTTACCACAACTTGTGTTTTCATGTATTCATGACTGACAGTTTCCGATACAAAAATATCGGGTCATGAAACCCTTGTTTGAAGACATTTAACAATAACTGTTTTTCACCTTACTGCAATAAATGTGCCTGTATTCTACAAATAGTGTTACAATAACAAAATCTTAATTTATAGTTGACAAACAAATGCGTTACATAGAAATAAGATCAAAATCCTCACGTCGGTTGCGTTTGACTTTGAAGTCGAAGAAGACGAAGAGGTCGTTTGAGTGATGCCACTAACTGGTTGTCTGCTTAGCCTTAGTTTCGGTTGAGGAGTCATTTGGTCACACCTTTAACCAAGTATTACATAACAGGTCATTGCTCTATTGTTATTCTTATAGTAAATTAATATCCATTACACATAAGTATAAACCAAATATGAGTTATTACTGTCATTCTGGCTGTAAACTTACCCTTGTTCAATGAAAATAATAAACTAAAGCTGAGACGCTAACACGAAACAAATTCTTACGAACAATTTCAAAAGAAATTGACATCATATTCGTTCGATTAAATATGGTTTTTAGTAACTAAAATTGTAATGTACTAAAAAGATCGTGGATTTAAACTTCATTTATTGTATTTATGACAAATGGAAAAAAAGATTCGTTTAGGGTTATACATCACCAGTTTATAGATTCAATAACAATACACATTTACACTTTAACCAATAAAGAAGCAGTTAAAACTAGAAATATATAATCTAGTGCATTTTACGGAGGTACACGGTAGATGTAAGGTTAACTTTCCTTCCAAAGATGTATGTTGTAACTTTAATACAAATACGTCACTTTTCAGTTGTGCAGGGTACTTACATATAGTGCATAAAGGAAAGTTAATCTTACTTGACTGGCGTATGAAAATCTCCCGTAACAGTACCAGACTCTGTGGTCTGACATTCTCTACTGATACCAGAATTTAGTTTTCTGTCCCGAAACCTATTCTTTGACTTTTCCGAGTCCACGAGGTAAGTCTTAGGTAAATGTAGCTCTTCATCTGGAAACCGTTTGACAAGGAGTCCACTGTCCTCCTCAGCAGCTGTAAAGTGGATGTTTCTGACGTTTGTAAGTTGATTTCTCACACAAGGAGCAAACCGAACAACAGAAACGAGCACTTAAGAGAAATGTGCAACACTCTCACAAGACTGTGAATGTCTAAAACATGCAACAGTATCACAAGACTGGGAACATATGAAACATGCAACACTATCACAAGACTGTGAATGTCTAAAACATGCAACACTATCACAAGACTGGGAACATATGAAACATGCAACACTATCACAAGACTGGGAACATATGAAACATGCAACACTATCACAAGACTGGGAACGTATGAAACATGCAACAGTATCACAAGACTGGAAACATATGAAACGTGCAACAGTATCACAAGACTGGGAAGGTACGAAACGTGCAACAATATCACAAGACTGGGAACGTATGAAACGTGCAACACTATCACAAGACTGGGAACGTCTAAAACATGCAACACTATCACTTGACTTTGAATGTTTGAAACATGCAACACTATCACAAGACTGTGAACGTCTAAAACATGCAACACTATCACTGGACTTTGAATGTCTGAAAAAGTTAAAGTTACTGTTGATTTACGAATAATTAGGAACAAGGAAGGTTCTTCAAAACTCATGTGCTATTAATTTATTTTAATCTTGAAGTTCAAGTAATTATTTTTAAGATATTAAACCTAAAACGTAAATCACCAAACTATTAATACTGTGCACTGAGTTATAAGTTTTAGTTCGTGCCTAATACTGTTTTATTTACTTAATAATTCAAACTGTTTTTGAACATTATAGAAGTTCAGAATGAATCTTGTTTATAAGGTATTCAGCAAACCTCTTATTACCTCAAGCATTTCTTACCTCTGAGAACATGGTCTGATGTTTTAGCACGACTGTATATTCCTATGGGACGCTAGTAAAAATAATAAAGACAAAAATCTGTAATTCTTAACCTCCGAAAAAAAATCGCGTCTATTTCTTAATCGTAGAATATTCGTGTTGACCCATTTTCAAATTGTCTTTTTCCATCTAGCTGATTAAAAGCGGTAACCTTGGTAGAAACAGCGATCGTGTTTCGATCGTTCTAGCTACAAGTTATTAACTTAAAACCTATAAGTGAAGAGCAATAAGTCAGTAATAACAGCTTATCTACGATAAAAAGATGGACGAACTCTTCTAATTATTAATTAAAATATAATGACGCTTTTAAAACAACTTCTATTCGACGTATTTTTCCATAAACCCTAACCTTGTCAGTCTTTGTGTCTGTGATGCTGGGCTATAGAGCTTGAAAATCCGGAATGTTTTCTTAGATTTCTGTTATACAAGTCTGGACGTTTACTAGACTTTAAATGTGAAACATTGCTGACATGTAATACTTTTCAAAATTAATGATCTAGATAAATAAAAGGAGATATTTAGACCAAAAATATTTCATATTGCAAAACTGGTAACACTTTTGAGAAGACACTTGGTTTGACGTGCATGGTTTTTCAAATCGATCAATCTTTTATTCAACTTATTTCCCATAACTGATAACGTTAATTATGGATAATGGGTTCACACCGGATTCTCCATAAAATATACTATGTGTAAACACTTAAAATGTTGATTTTCCGTTAAGGGGACCGAAGGCTGCTTGGAAAGGATCACCCTTTTTAACCATTATATAGTAGTGTGTTGTCTTCTGTAGGCTACGACGCAGCATGGCATATGAACTCTAAAATAAATGTATTTGTTACTCTTGTTTTTGTTTACTCTTGAAACAGAACACTTTGGGAAACTCTGCGGAAGTACATCTTATATCATTCCGCTACTAAGAACTAGTTCAGACTGGTTGTGAAAACAACAACTGTACTTCAGTTGTAGTTATCATGTTTTACATACACGAGACACAAGCGATTTTAATTCATGTCCAGATGTAGAATATTTTCTTTAACCATTAAAATAAAATTTATTTAGAGCGAAATTTTTTATGCGCTCTGATTTTGGGCGAAGGGCTCAGTCAGTAACTGGATGTTATATTATTATTACATATTTTTCTTTCCTTTCACTCATAGCATGTACATTTAAACATATCTGTTATCCTTGACATTTCTCAAATTCTACATTAGTGTTTCTTGGACTGTCCTTCCGCTTTTAAACAGTTGTCTTTGGTTGTTTCCGTTTAGATGCCCTTTCAAATAATTCAATAGTTACTGTATTTAGTTATAGTATTAGCTAGATTAATACATAACATTAAATTTGTTTAATAGCAATACGGTGATGTACAAAAATAATCAAGCTTTATATATATATATTATTCTTACTTCACTGTTTTATAATTTCGCGAAGCAAGTCCAACCTTATCGGGTGTTCTTGGGTTAAGGCCCGAAAACACCGTCAGTAGCGAGAGTACCCAACTGATGACCTACAAAGGAGGGGTCATGGAAGCTTAGTTAACTTTAATTGTTGTTCAGAATTGATACTAATAAATGTAATTATTAAATTATTAATATAAAAATATATGTTAATTCTGGTCAATAAAAGACACCACACGTATTCAACTAATAAATAAATAACACCAACTTTAAAATAAATATACTAAAAACATTTTTAATTCGAACAATCTGTTGCCTGTAAAAGGTTGACTACATGTTTCCACGTCATCACCAAGACTGGACTTGCTCTCTTCCTCAATAAAAGGACTTTAGTTTTTAAGGTTAAGCACATTTTTTTTACGCTCGCGATATTTGATTTATTTAATTCGCAAATTGGGTATGACTTGTGGGCAAGTTTACTATTACTGCATAAATCTCAGAAAGGGTTCCGTCACATTTTTATACAGATAATCGACGGATCTTTGTCTCTATTTAATAATGCATGATGTATGTTTAACTTTTATTACTATTTCTAACCATTCATGGATACTACTAGCTCTAATACCCTTTGGTTGATATTACTGTACTTTCTAATAATATATTTTATAATATAACCACATATTTTGTTATGGATCATGAAATTAAATCCCAGTTATGATAAAATATCAAAGGAATGTTTAATTTTCCCATATGTCCTAGGTTTAAAGGACCGGCATGGCCAGGTGAGTCAAGGCGTTTGACTCGTAATCTCAGGGTCGCGGGTTCGATTCCCGGTCGCACCAAACATGCTCGCCCTTTCAGCCATGAGGGCGTTATAATATTACGGTCAAACCCAATATTCGTTGGTAAAAAAGTAGCCCAAGAGTTGGTGGTGGGTGGTGATAACTAGCTGTCTTCCCTCTAGTCTTACACTGCTAAATTAGGGACGGCTAGCGCAGATAACCCTCAAGTAGCTTTGTGTGAAATTCAAACCAAACCTAGTCTCTTTAAAGTGGCCCCCCGCTAGTACAGCGGTATGTCTCCGGAGTTACAACGCTAAAATCAGGGGTTCAATTCCCCTCGGTGGGCTCAGCAGATAGCCCGATGTGGCTTTGCTATAAGATAAAACACAAACACAAAAACACTATTTAAAGTGTTAATAGAAAAACAAATGTTTTACTTCATATCATCGATATTGTGTTTTAGGTAATGCGAAAGATATTGTACAGATAACGCAAAAAGCTGGAATTTATAAAATTTAATGTGGATGTAGAAATATTTATATTGGTTTGAATTTCGCGCAAAGCTACACGAGAGCTAACTGCGCTAGGCGTCCCTAATTTAGCAGTATAAGACTAGAGGGAAGGCAGCTAGTCATCACCACCCACCGACAACTTTTGAGCTACTCTTTTACCAAGAAATAGTGGGATTGAGCGCCACGTTATAACGCCCCCACGGCTGAAGGAGCGAGCATGCTTAATATGACGAGGATTCGAACCCACGACCATCGGATTGCGAGTCGAGTGACTTAACCGCCTAGCCATACGGAGCGATTCATATTGGACAAACAGCAGTTAGCAGAACATAAGGGGCGTGTAGCAAAGTAATATGTACAAGAAATAAATCATAATGCATTATGAGAAAAACAGTAACACTGATTCAACCAAATCGTATTAATCAATAATTTCCACAATCTTTAAAAATAAAAACTTTTTTTAAAAAATCATTAATTAGCGCGTAGGGACAAAGTTCCGGCAAGTTCCTGCATAAGAATGTGATTGGACATCCGCTGATATTCATGCAGAAATGGTAAACTTGCACGCAGGTCACATGACCTAGTTAAAAAACAGAACAAACATGACACTAATGTCTTCATATTCGTTACTGATGATGACATGGTAAGCGTTGAAACATGTCGAATTAACACGATGCAATCAACAGAATGGCCTACATTAGAAATGTTTGCAATTATATATCTATCTCAATGTTTGGTGTTGTTCAATCATTATTCTAACATTATAAACAAGAGCCAAGAAAAAAACCACACGTGTTATTAATCTGTGTTGTCAATTACATAAATATAAAGTCACTGTGGTCAGTAATGGACAACAAAGACTAGTTTGTTCCTTTTTTGAATTTCGCGCAAAGCTAAATGAGGGCTATCTGCGCTAGCCGTCCATAATTTAACAGTGTAAGACCAGAGGGAAGGCGGCTAGTCCACCGCCAACATTTGAGCTACTCTTTTACCAAAGAATAGTGGGATTGACCGTTACTTTATAACACTCTCAACACTAAAAGATTGAGCATGTTTTGTGTGACGTAGATTCGAATCCGCGATCCTCAAATTACGAGTAGAGTGCCCTAACCACCTGGCCGTGCCGGGCTAAAAACAAAGACACCAGACACGTTATTAATTTGTATTATTATAAATTGAGATTCTCTGTGGTCAATAAAGGACGACACAGACACGTTATTAATTTGTATTATTATCTATATAAATATAGATTCACTGTAGTCAATAAAGGACAACACAGACACGTAATTACTTCCGAGAGAAAACACTCTCGGATCCAACATATTCAGTTGTTATCCATTTCGCGAAATACATCTTAAAAACGATTTGATCTGGTATTGAGTCTGTGCAAGTTTCAACCGCACATGAATAACATGTGACTAACGAATCTGACAAGGACATTTAACTGTATAATGATCTATTATTTTAAATCAGAAGTAACCTCGAAAGGCATCGAGGCAAACTGTATATACAGACGACTACTTCAACTTAGGTGATAAGAAATCTGTCATCATCTTGCACATGAATAACGCGATTAGTGGTTTGTAGTCTGACCCTGCATCACCAGGTGCTGAGTTACAACATGCTCACCCTTTCAGCTGTGGGGGTGTTATTACGTCACCGTCAATCTCACTGTTCGTTGGTAACAGAGTAGCCCATGAGAAGGCAATGGGTGGTGATGACTAGCTGCCTCCTTTTCTAGTTTTACATTGCTAAATTAGGGACGGCTAGCGCAACAAAACCTCATGTAGCTTTGCGCGAAATTCAAAAGAAAAATCCTTGTGGTTAAACCTCATGACCTTACTTTCATTGTCCAGCAACAGTTACATAAAGAATTAATAGCTGAACCTCTCTACATTTAATCTTGAAAACGTCATTCAGTTAGACGTAGCTCACTGTACCCCTACAGTCCTTGTCGAATGTTTAAAGTCGTTCTCTGGAGAAACGGGTAAACTGCCATTGACCGCTCCTAGCTCTACTGTCATTAGGTGTAAAATACTTAGTAGACGTACATCCGCAGGGTCCTAAAAAGTGTTCTGTTTTAATAGTAAATAAAACCAAAACTAACAGCAACAAATGCTTGCTTTTAAAGTTTATATTTCATAGGGTGTTTTAGCCTACAGAGTGCATAATTTTTCTCGTGATTCATGACATGCGCACGCGTTTTACTGGCGTCATGACAGTACTAGTTGCAATGTTAAGCGTCTCTTATATGACGTAACTTTAATATATACAGGTTGACTGCTGTAAATTGGTGCGAGTGGTTAAAAACAAGTGGCCGTCCATGCGGTCTTCGGTCCCCCTCTTTCGGGAAAATAACTCTGACATAACTGTTTTAAAATATTCAAAATAATAATAAAACAAATTCTGATTAAGTAATAAGAGCACAAATTGATAAAAATTTAAACGTGTACGTTGGGTGTCTTAATGATTGGTTCCTCTTGCCTACTCATTTTCATCAGACTAAGTAGCGCGTCACTGAGTTACGTTTAATTAATGCCAAAAAGAATCATACACTAAGTGTTCGAACCAGTGACAATAAACTCGTGAGTTAACCAGAAAGGTCATAGTTTGAGATACAATCAGATAATCGTAATAAAAACAATGGTATGACATGGCTTAGAAACGTATGTAATCAGATTGTTATTACAACAGAAGATATCTCTTAGCAGCACACAAATATTGCCGTATACCTCATTAATTTGATTATGCCTACTTAATTATAATTATAAGGATAACTGTTATATTAACATTACTTTAATTATGGCATTAAAGAAAAGTTATTGTTTCAGCAGATAAGTAATTGTTTCAGGCCCGTAATTATCAGATTAACTCACTGTAATTAAATTACATATATTGCGCAAGCGGGTTACTAAATATCACGTGCTCCATGATTGTTCCCCTTTGGTGACAATATCAGACTTTTTTTCTTAAATGAAAACTTAAAATATTGAACAATTTCTTTTATTGAATAGCTAAGGCCTAAAGAGCCTAAATTATATTAACAGAACCAAAGGTGATGGAATATAAGTAATTTCAAACTTTTTTATTAAGGTAAGAATATTCTGGTTTCATTTCACAGTAAACCGAACCAGATCTCAGTTACTTAAAGGTTGTTTTCTTTTAAATGTTGGTAATATCCGGGTAACCAAGTGGTACATATTTACACGTATATCAAGATGATTCAACTATTACCATTTAGTACTGAAACAAAATTAATAAAAACAAGAAATCTCCACGCGAATGAACTTCACATTTATTACAATTAAACTTCAAGGTTTAGCTTTTCCACCTTCTGTGATTACATATAATTTATCTCCATCAAATTAACGAATGAACGAACGAACGACTCGCCTTTCCCACATTAAACTAACAGTAAAAAAAAGCAACATATATATGTACGTGTTTAATTACATTTTATTGCTACGTAATTGACCTTAATGTGTGCCCAATTTATTCAGGCCAATTCTATACTTTAATACAGAACTCAGTTAATAATATTTGCATGTAATGTCATACACAGACTTAACACTCACGAAGAAACTACAGACAATATCAAGAGCTCTTATCCTTCAATGTATGCTTAAACATCTGTTCAGAATTCAACTTTAGAAGTTCAATCCAGATCTGTTAACAGACGCGCGTTACTTGTAAACTCGACTGCAAAAAGTGTTGGGGCGCTTATGTCAGCTCGACTGCCAGAAAACTAGGACATTATTCAAAGTGGCACTAATTCTTAACCTTACTCTTTAGAAACGTCTGGAAAAGAATTGGAGTTTAAGAGGAATGTGTCATTACTAGTATGATATACAAATATAGTGATTAGCATCGGTATAGAAACAACAGCTCTTAAAATTTGATATAAAATGTGTAAAAGTAGAATAGCAAACAAATTCATTGTTTCAATCCCAAATATTCATGTACAGCAAAATAATTAAATACTATATTCTCGGTAAGGCTTACCTTACACATCAAGAACCGGTTTAAACGTGAAGTTATTTTTATTTCGTTTTTGTCACTTGCGAAAAAGCGGGAACCTTAAAATTCACTCAATATTATATTGACGTTTCATGAAAAATATTTCTATGTTAAATATTTAACCTTAAGAAATTATCAATATAAAATAATACTTCGCAATCCATGACACAATAAATTCTGTTATCTGTACTTTATGAATTATACAATAACTGTTTTCGTCAATAAAAATATTATATGCGTTTTAAGAGTTTTCTTACACGAAAATCTATATAATAAACGAGGGAATTTCAGAACTAACAGAATTAGGTGGTAGTTTAATTGTTTTAAAACTTATTATCATAGATTTAATGTTTGATATTACGACTTGTAGAGCCGCCTAGTAAAAAAACTTAATAAATCTAGCTCGAAAGAAGGAACACGTCACAAGTGGAAGAAAAGAAAAAATTCTAGTAGAAGGAAAGGCAATTCTCAGGTTTAAGTAAAGACAAGAGGAAAGAAAAAAACCTGAAATGGAAAGAAACAGCAAGACTCAATTGGAAGAAAAGTCGAGTCTCAAGTGGAAACAGAGATAAGTCAAAAGTGAAAAGAAAATATGAGTCACGAATGGAAAGAAAGACAAATATTAGTGGAAATAGAGATAAGCCACAAGTGGAAGACAAGACTCTTATTAGCAATGAAAGAATATAACAATCTACATATTAAACATTTCTCAGAAACAGATGTAAGCCATGTTTGTTCAGACAGCAAAACGTTCGGTCTGATCTCACTCAAAAGAAAGGTAAAACCAACATCCTAGATTTCAAAGGTATGCTAAGTAAAATGTTTGAAAACAAGAGGAAATCCTCAATAGTCACGGCACTTGAAATTGTTTAAGACTTTATTAGAGTAAATTAAGATGTACTAGATGTTCCCCCATTTTTATTAGCTATATTTTTGAAAGTCAGTAATACCAAGGGTAGGGTGCTTGTATACCTGATTCACATTTATTACTCAACAGGGTCTCTACAAACCTACCCTCAAATTGAAATTCTTTCAGGCAGGATGCGAGTAAACTAAACTATGAGACATTGGGCGTGACCAAATACACCAACTGAAAAGGTTTGACCTCTTGAGTTATAAACTACAATTTGATCTCAAATCGTTCAAGAGATGACAGTGTTATAAAATAAAATTTTGTACTTGGTAAAAAATTGTATGGAAAAAAACTCAGAGCCGTTCTGTGAGACACTTTGCCGCAACCAAAAGGTATCTATACTTACCGTCAGTCGACAATTTGTGATAGAAGACGACACAAGATCTAACCGACCATTTTGTAAGGAGAGCTAAAAAATAAATAAATGGCTTGAAAAACAAAGAATTATATAAAATAAATACATATTAACGTATAAAGTAAAGTAAAACAAATGTTTACTATGGAATCTACTGAACGGTACAATTAGTTCACAAAATGCAATAACAGCAACTTTTATAACTACAAATTTCTTATTTAATTATTACAAAAGTTTTGATTTTTCACTGCAACGTTTACATAATCATGGCCCAATACTGTGGGTAGAAACAATATAATCAGAACTTACCTTCTATAAAGCCCCGGCATATTCAGGTGGTTAAGGCACTCGACTCATAATCAGAGGGTCGCGGGTTCGAATCACCCTCCGACCCAATATGCTCGCCCTTTCAACCGTAGGGGCGTTATAATGATACGGTCAATCCCAATATTCGTTGGTAAAACAGTAGCCCAAGAGTTAGCGGTGGGTGGTAATGAATAGCTGCCATCCCTCTAGTCTTACACTGCTAAATTAGGGACGGTGAGCGAAGATAGCCCTCGTGTAGCTTTGCGCGAAATTCAAAAAACAAACAAAACAGATCATACCAGGCGTCCTACTAATATGTTGATAGAGATGAAAGGATTTGCTTGAAATTCATCGAAAATACTGATTGTTAAAGAGAAAAACTACACCACACCCAGGAAAATACTGATTGTTAAAGTTAAAAACTACACCACACCCAGGAAAATACTGATTGTTAAAGATACAAACTACGCCACACCCAGGAAAATACTGATTGTTAAAGATAAAAACTACGCCACAGCCAGGAAAATACTGATTGTTAAAGATAAAAACTACACCACACCCAGGAAAATACTGATTGTTAAAGTTAAAAACTACGCCACACCCAGGAAAATACTGATTGTTAAAGATAAAAACTACACCACACCCAGGAAAATACTGATTGTTAAAGATAAAAACTACACCACACCCAGGAAAATACTGATTGTTAAAGATAAAAACTACACCACACCCAGGAAAGTACTGATTGTTAAAGATAAAAACTACACCACACCCAGGAAAATACTGATTGTTAAAGTTAAAAACTACGCCACACCCAGGAAAATACTGATTGTTAAAGATAAAAACTACACCACACCCAGGAAAATACTGATTGTTAAAGATAAAAACTACACCACACCCAGGAAAATACTGATGGTTAAAGTTAAAAACTACGCCACACCCAGGAAAATACTGATTGTTAAAGATAAAACTACACCACACCCAGGAAAATACTGATTGTTAAAGATAAAACTACACCACACCCAGGAAAATACTGATTGTTAAAGTTAAAACTACACCACACCCAGGAAAGTACTGATTGTTAAAGATAAAAACTACACCACACCCAGGAAAATACTGATTGTTAAAGTTAAAAACTACGCCACACCCAGGAAAATACTGATTGTTAAAGATAAAAATTACGCCACACCCAGGAAAATACTGATTGTTAAAGTTAAAAACTACGCCACACCCAGGAAAATACTGATTGTTAAAGATAAAAACTACACCACACCCAGGAAAATACTGATTGTTAAAGATAAAAACTACACCACACCCAGGAAAATACTGATTGTTAAAGTTAAAAACTACACCACACCCAGCTTTTACTTGTTTTCAGATTGTTGAAATGTTTTCTTGAGTGCCAGAAGAGAACATTTTTCCCATAATAAATCCTAATGATATACACATGAGTAATGAACTTTAACCTTAAAAATATGCGAAGAAAATAAATACTACTTTCTCCATAAAATTGTGTGTGTGTGTGTTTTCTTATAGCAAAGCCACATTGTGCTATCTGCTGAGTTCAACGAGGGGAATCGAACCCCTGATTTTAGCGTTTTAAATCCAAATATTTACCGCTGTACGAGCGGGGGACATAAAATGATGTAATTCTTAATTACCACACTGGTTTTATCTTAAACTTCACGATATTTGCACAGTCCTTCATCTGGCCTATTATTAGACCTATATTAGCTATCTAAGCTACTTACTTGCAGAGATGCAATACTGTACCATTTTAGAATATTTGTTTGTCCTAACTATATATATAATAGGCTGTATGAAATAACTTGCCTTATTTTTTTACCTGTCTGCCAAGATTGTGGTGTCGTATCATCTTTGACTATTTGTCAATTAGTATCTAGAAAGACGTATAAGAATTGATTTACCTTGTTATATTTTTTCTTCCTACGACGATTTCTATCTCCTAGACTTCTTCGCTTCTGTACCATATTCTTGTTCTTTGTTAAGTCCATTTTACCGGTTCACAAACGACCAAAGTTTTTGGCCTAAATTAAAAATAGTTCATAAACGTTTGTTTTACTAGAGAAAAAGTGACATCTAATTAACCCTAACCTATTACCTACAAAAACAATATCAACACGTTGTTTTATTAGAGAAAAAGTGACATCTAATTAACCCTAACCTATTACCTACAAAAACAATATCAACACGTATACATACACACATTCACGTGTTCAAAAAGAATCTATATATCTTAACTAGATGTACCTGTACAAAGTTCCTATAAGTCTTCAGTTTCGAGAGTAAATCAAACCAAACTTAAGAGTAATAATTACTTTTATTTCATGCTTTAAAGTTCATTGGTCATTTTGTGTTGTAGCCTACAGAAAAAATAATTATTCTCGTGATTTATGAAATGCGAGCGTTTTACTGACATTACAGCAGTACAAAATGCAACGTTAAGTGTCCCTTATGAAACTCATTTTAGTATCTACTGACTGACTGACAAACTGCTGTGTAATGGTACAAATGGTTAAAAATGGTACACTCTACCCCTCTAAGCGGCTTTCAGGAAATTAAAACATTATACAAACTCGCCTCACACGAATAACAGAAAAATTCTACAAAAATATATAATTAAACAGGTCTTTTTAACAGATCATTCAAGTATATTATTTCTCGATCACGAATGAAAATAAGAAAAAACTACAAATAGTTAAGAATTATCAACCATCGTTATTTCCTATTTATTGAGTTGAAAAATAAGGTTGACAATTTAATTATTAATTTAAGTTTTATTTGTAAAATATTCATATATCTATGTTTACACTGTAACCAATGCGGTGGATACAATCAAAACATTTCATATTACAAACACAATAACTGATATAAATGTAACTACATTTTTAATATTTTGTATAATTCACTTCTACATTTTTTATACTTTCATAGATTTCATATGCGTTAAGGCGTGCGACTCATAATTTGAGGGTCGCGGGTTCGCATCCCCGTTGCGCCAAACATGCTCGCCCTTTCAGCTGTGGGGGCATTATAATGTGACGGTCAATCCCACTATTCGTTGGTAAAAGAGTAGCCCAAGAGTTGGCGGTGGGTAGTGATGACTAGTTGCCTTCCCTCTAGTCTTACACTGCTAAATTAGGGGCAGATAGCACAGATAGCCCTCGAGTAGCTTTGTGCGAAATTCAAAAACAAACAAACAAATAGATTTCATATTTATATTTAATTCTAAAAACTACACAAACAATTTAGCAAATATCTGGTTAATTATTAATACAGTAAAGCTGTCAAAAACCAGCAGGCATTTTACTACACAAAATTTTCAATGTTACCAGATAAACTAGAAATGATAATAGTAGCAACCCTCAATACTTAGCATAAAAAATAGAAATGAAACAGTTTTACATGAGCTATGAATCGAATAAAGCAAAAAATGCTCTCTCAACAGAGACGTTTCATTTTAAAACTCTATTCACAAATATTGATTTATTTATTAATAGAATAGTTGGAATAATTAAACCTAACAGATGAATTCTAATAATTGTTTAAAACTGATTATTTTTTAACGCTATTACTCTAATGTTGTTAAATCAGGTATTTGTTTCTATGAAAGTTCTAAAATAAATAAATGCCTTTATTTCTATTTCTATAAAATATGTTCATTATAAACGCCTAACGTAAGATTTATCTTAGCCTACAGATGCTTTAATAATTTAATCCTGAATCGTTAGATAACTTACAACTACACCCTTGTGCAAATTAATTGAAACAAATGGTCATTTTACAATATTTTCAGCATGGCGGCCGGTGTAGGTTCGCTGGACCCGCTGATTTCCTTTAATAGTCATTTTCTCACACAGCCGACCTCATTAGCTGTGTTTTGCAGTACAGTCGATCTATTTTTAGGATATATGACAAAATTTTGAGGAATATTACGTCATTCGAAATTGCGTTAGAAGGGCAAGAAGACCAGTCAAAAAACAACTTCTTACCAACTCAATGAAGAAAAAACAGTATCAATGGGGTCTGAAATACAAGAACTGGACGCAAGAACAATGGAGGAAGGTGTTATTCAGTGACGAGACTCATTTCTTCGTACAGGGCCAAAGAAGTCTGTATGTTCGCAGATCTCCAGGTGAGAAACTTCGAGAATCTTACATCAGTCAGTTCATAAAACATCCCTTGAAGAAGATGTTTTGGGGCTTTTTCAGCTACTATGGCGTCGGAGGCTTACATATCCTAGAAGGTATGATGCGAGGACCACAGTACATCGAAGTTTTGCAAAGAAGAGTCGTTCCAGAATTGAAAAAGAGATTTCCAGATGGATCTGGCATTTTTCAGCAAGATTTAGCTCTGTGCCACACATCGAAACTTGTGAAGAATTTTATGACTACAACGCGAATACAGGCGCTGGACTGGCCTGGAAACTCTCTGGACTTAAATCCTATTGAAAATCTTTGGGCGATTTGTAAAGAAAGACTTCGGGGATAAAACTGTACTACGAAAGATAAGCTAATTGAGGCCATAATTGAGGTGTGGTACCGCAATCCAAACATTAGTAAAGATTGCAGTCAACTCGTGGACTCGATGCCAAAGCAGATTAAAGATCTTCTGAAAAAGTAAAGGTGGTCATATTATGTATTAATTTGCGAGTAATTTTTGGATTCTCAGAAATAAAACGCAAAAAATTGAAAAAATCGTAATTTTTCGTCTTGTTTCAATTAATTTGCACAAGGGTGTATATTAATAACATCTATCGTGTTTAACTCTAAGTACAAAAACATACTATGATACCTTATGCACAAACCCATTACTTGGATGTAAACGTAAAAAATAACCACAGATAGATTGAAGGATATACTTCAAGAATTTTCTTTACACATTTATAGCCTCAATTTATTCAATACGAACATTCCTTCGTTGTTGTCCACAATTGTAATATCATAGTTACTTAGTTTTTACAGAGCTTGCAATAAACCGAAATACTTTTCGCGGTACAACATTCAAATAATGATAAGAGTACATGTGTTGACTCTCTATGATTTCAAGACTTGTATTAAATATTTAAAGCTACGTATTATTAAATAATACTCCGATTCAAACTATCCTAATATCAAAGAAGTTCTAAATAAATTTGTTAAAAACTGTTATAGTGAGAACTATAACATATTAATGAACAAAACAGGTCCAAACAAAAAACGGAAATGAAGACGAGACATAAATTTAACGACTCCCGACAGGACAAGCGATATTGTGAGATATGTTGCTTCATTTATACGGTATATCTACTGAAGTGCACGTTTCTAGTTTTCATTTCACACATCTAACTCTTTAACCAAGAGAGAAGTTGGGTTTTTGTTATTTTTAAACTAGTTTTTTCGGAACTGGGGAAGAAAATTCCATTTTCCATTCCTCTAATACAAGTCATTTGTAACCTAGGACTCTTTTTATTTGTTATTATAATCTTCACATAGGAATGCGACTATTATGTGGTTGGAATGTCAAATGATTCTGTTGTATAAGTTACTTTATTTTTCTAGTTTTATTTTGGCTTTTATTTGGCTAGGAACAATTGCATTCCAAAGATTTGTAAACAGTGAATTGTAGTTTTAGAAGTTGTACGTTGAAGAGTTGCATTTCTGGCTACCCTTACTTTTTAATTTTTCTTTACAGGTGAAACGTACGAGTAAACTTACACCTGATGGACAGTGTATTCTTGTTTGTTTGTTTGTTTGTTTTGGAATTTCGCACAAAGCTACTCGAGGGCTATCTGTGCTAGCCGTCCCTAATTTAGCAGTGTAAGACTAGAGGGAAGGCAGCTAGTCATCACCACCCACCGCCAACTCTTGGGCTACTCTTTTACCAACGAATAGTGGGATTGACCGTCACATTATACACCCCCACGGCTGGGAGGGCGAGCATGTTTAGCGCGACGCGGGCGCGAACCCGCGACCCTCGGATTACGAGTCGCACGCCTTACGCGCTCGGCCATGCCGGGCCCAGTGTATTCTTACTGATGTGTAGATACTACTTTCCTAATACCTCTTTTACCAGGGTAAATAGTACTCTTCCATATATTGACTAAAGAAACGTTTATGTTTTAACCACTCGAACCACTACACAATAGTTTTATCTGTCAGTCAGTCAGTAGACATTAAAATGGCGTCACATAACGGGCATTTAACGTTGCAATTAGTACTGTCCTAACGTCACTAAAGCGTGCGCATGCGATGAATCACGAGGATAATTATGCCGTCTGTAAATTACAACACAGCATACATACAAACTTCAAAAGCAAGAAATAAAATATTTCTTACTCTTAATTTTGGTTTTAACAGAACACTTTCTAGTAATAGATAAATAATAGCTCAGTTAGAAAACTGTTAAAGATTACCTCGGATTTGGTTTAGGTGAGCTTTATAATTAAAATTATTTTGAACATGTTGTGTTTTACCTAACATCGAATTAATTTAAACCCTCACGTCCAGAACATTCCAAAAGCTATCTGTTTAAAACTATAATATTTGATATTACAGTAATGATAGCGGTTAATCATTACGTTATATCAGTAACTGAGTGGGAAAATTATGTCGTACAAGATAGGTTATTAATTGAAAAGTTATTTTTTGTGACAACTACAATGATTTTTGTCTGTCTAATTAATGATAGAAATTTTGTTTTAAAGTTAGGCAAGTTTTATCAGTGGTGTCTCAGCAGATAGCTTGAGTTTCTAAAACAGTACATTGTTTTTCATAGAAACAAACAAGTAAAAACAAAGTTCTTTAGTTTTGTCCAAAACAGCTGAGCTGTAATGACAATTATCCGTCATGTTTTGTGAATTTAAAGTATAAATAAATTGAGTTTCACTCTAGTAAGAGAAACATACACATCTTATCTTGCATACAACGTGTAAAAATACAACCAAAAATATGTGTATTCTCACATTATTCAATCTACCATAAATTGAATTGATTTATGTTTGTATTAACAGTGAGTGTGTTTTCTTATAACAGAGCCACATCGTATTATCTTGTGTGTCCACCAAAGGGAATCGAATCCCTAATTTTAGCGCTGTAAATCCGCAGACTTACCATTTTCCCAACGGTAGATATAATAACAAAATCTTGTAGATTAAAAATATATGTAATGACTCACAAAACTATGTATTACAGAATAGATGTTATTAACCGATTAAATCCATAAACGTTGCCCGTAATGGCTTATGTTCATGATTATATATCAACACTGTCGCCCCCCCCCGCTAGAACAGCGGTAAGTCGACGGATTTACAATGATAAAAAATGATAAAAAATCAGGGGTTCGATTCCCCTCGGTGGGCTCAACAGATACCTCGATGTGGCTTTGCTATAAGAAAACCTCCACGTTAGCAGTGTTCCACCTAATCGTGTTCTGTGAACCAGATTGATAAAGACATGTGCAAGTCCTACCTTTTCTAACAACTTAGATATTGCTTATTTGACCATAAGTTTCGTTTTGTTCTGACATTTACGAAAACAAATGGAAAAACTATTCTATTATTTGACGTACTGTTATAAGGATGTTCTTTCACTGCGTTGATTTTTTCAGGTTATTTGGGGAAAATAAGTTTTATGTTCTCTCCAAGTCATGATAACAAATTAGCTTGTTTCTTTCTTAACGTTTCTACAAGGTGCATTCACTTGAACAATGTTATAACTCCTAGAAAAAATTTACAAATGAAGTTCAAACGGAAATACCACACTAATTATGTTACGACTAACGCAAAAATAAACTTAATTGTACAATTTTTCGATTGACCAATCACGTGATTGAATATGCGCGATATTTAACACTGATCAAAAACTGAAAACAAAACTCATTGCATTATAATCTGCTCTAACCTCTCTGATATTTCTTAAATTTACTGGATTACTGATGTCAAATTTAGAGCATTCTAAATATTCTATTCGAACTTTTGTAAGCTTTTCGATTTTAACGTCATGCTCTCTACACCTGGCATCTATATTAAACTACTAAAAATACTGCATACAACACTAATTTTAATAAATCTATTTATAATTTTATAAAATTGTTTTATTTTTAAAAACCAAAAACATGGTAAACACATAATGTCATATCTGACATGGTACGACATTAAGTAGCAACGAGAGTGCGTGACATAATACCACAATCACATTGATAAAAATATAATGCACTTCACATTTTACTGGCCCTTCAAACACGCCATTATACACTCCACTTAGAGGAAACCCTTGCCGAACCATTTCATAACGAAGTGAAGTAAGTCGTTACTCGTTTCACTCCACTCTAATGCCATATACAACATACATTAACGATTTGTTCAGTTAGTAGCTTTTGTGTGTCAAATGAAACATTTTTTCTTGGATGAAGTCAGGGGGATGTGTTTTATACAATAAAGTACAACTGAATAACATAAAACATTTAAACACGTGCACACAGGCATGGAAAAGTTGAGATCGACAGCACCCCTAAATTCCCCCCTTACACATATAAAATACTTAAAAATGTAAACGTGGCCTAAGTACCATCACAAAGCATTGTTTTCAATTAAAATTACAGTTTTTAAAATGTAAACGTGGCCTAAGTACCATCACAAAGCATTGTTTTCAATTAAAATTACAAAGTTTTTAAAAATGTAAACATGGCCTAACAAAGCATTGTTTTCAATTAAAATTACAAAGTTTTTAAAATGTAAACGTGGCCTAAGTACCATCACAAAACATTGTTTTCAATTAAAATTAGAAAGTTTTTAAAATGTAAACGTGGCCTAAGTACCATCACAAAGCATTGCTTTCAATTAAAATTACAAAGTTTTTAAAATGTAAACGTGGCCTAAGTACCATCACAAAGCATTGTTTTCAATTAAAATTACAGTTTTTAAAATGTAAACGTGGCCTAAGTACCATCACAAAGCATTGTTTTCAATTAAAATTACAAAGTTTTTAAAAATGTAAACATGGCCTAACAAAGCATTGTTTTCAATTAAAATTACAAAGTTTTTCAAATGTAATCGTGGCCTAAGTACCATCACAAAGCATTGTTTTCAATTAAAATTACAAAGTTTTTAAAAATGTAAACGTGGCCTAAGTACCATCACAAAGCATTGTTTTCAATTAAAATTACAAAGTTTTTAAAAATGTAAACGTGGCCTAAGTACCATCACAAAGCACTGTTTTCAATTAAAATTACAAAGTTTTTCCGGAGCGATATAACTCCAGATTCCTTTCTCCTACTAGTACGGCATCACCACTAACTTCTTGTTTTTTCCCTCTTGGTGGCTCCTCCCTTTATAGATTTCTGACTACGTTCCTGAAGCATAAACACACATTCGATTTATTATATATACGCCATGTCCCTAGTTGGATTCGATCTAGCTTAGTTTTGGCATGAAGAAATACCCCATAATAACTCGACATTCTCAGGTTGTAAAAATATTCGTCTTGATGCTGTATTTATTTTGAATTCTAAATAGCTGTCACTCTGCGTTCATGCCAAGAATGACTCGCTGAGACATCATAAAACTACAAACTGTCCAAAATTCTATAGCATTAATAAATAAAACAAGGCCTAATGCTTTAGTTTTCAAACACTACATCAAACAATGACACTCATGAAACTCGCGCTACGTATAATTTCAAAGTAATCATCTCTTCTTTCAAATATCTATTACAACAATATGAGATGCTGTTATACTAAATTATTGCAGTTTTATTATTCAGACTGATGGTATACCATTGGTGTTAACAATTACTATGTCATTTTATTATAGTTTACAGATTTTACAGTAAATAATATTAGTTTTAGAACAGGTACGACGTTTCTATCACTCGTAATTATTATTAAGCAAACAAGTATTTATAGTAAAGAACGTTCTAGTATTTAAATCAATGTTCAAATTCTTACAACGTGTTTAAATTATATAATTGATTGTAGTTACTCATTCCAATGCCAGCCACTTTGGACATTCTTACCTTACACCTCATAGAACAACATACCAGTCACTTCCATAAACAAGCCTGAATTTTGGCTCAACCATGTAAACAAGGTTTTTGTGGCTTTACTTGTCAAGATGAACAAATCAAATTTCTCCAACAGTATACTCAAAGACACACGTTTCACAATGGAAATTGAAAACAACTACACGATATTTTTTAAATGTTAACATTACACGAAACCCTCAAGGTTTCACCACTAACATTTATATAAAAAACACATACGGCAGAAATTACATTACTGGTTTTCTAATCACCAGAAGCTAGGCACTCTAAAAAGCCTCCTAAATTTACCATACACAACATGTACAACAGAAAGCTTCGATAAAGAAGTTACTTAACTGAATGTTTCACTAACGTTAACCACTTCTCTACTGAAGTAGTTATAGAAACTATTAATAAAATTAAAAACTACAGACAAGAGACGTTTAAGAAACAAACACTACAAAACAAAGAGAACATAATTACTTGTACCCTCTTGTGTACAGCAAATATAAGTGTACCTATATTAAAATTTCGAAAAGACAAGGACATAAATACACCCTTAACATAACACTAATATTTCATTTTACCTCGTTTTTAGGTTAATAAGGTTGTACAACGAAACCACATTTGTACAATACCGTGTAACAGTTTTCAAGCCTTTTATATAGGTGAAACAGGACGTAACCTGATGATTAGAAGATTTTCAAACATTCCTTCTTAAGTCCATAAGCACATTATTAAAAACAAACAGTTTTTGTGAACAGAACGTCACAGTACTAAAACAAAAAACTAAAAGAAAAATCAGAGATGTTTTATTAATAAAACCAAACAACCAAACAGTTAACAAATATCCAGGCACGTCTCTGTGTATCCAGACACGTCTCTGTGTATCCAGGCACGTCTCTGTGTATCCAGACACGTCTCTGTGTATCCAGGCACGTCTCTGTGTATCCAGACACGTCTCTGTGTATCCAGGCACGTCTCTGTGTATCCAGACACGTCTCTGTGTATCCAGGCACGTCTCTGTGTATCCAGGCACGTCTCTGTGTATCCAGACACGTCTCTGTGTATCCAGGCACGTCTCTGTGTATCCAGACACGTCTCTGTGTATCCAGGCACGTCTCTGTGTATCCAGACACGTCTCTGTGTATCTTTCATCGTTATTTCCCTACACATTCCTAAGCTTATGCAAATATTGTGCAAAAACATATTCCATACTTTTTATATTTATTGATTTTAGTTAATCATACATAAATAATCTGTAAAATTCACGCGCTTTGAAATTTATATGAATAAATAACTACTCAATTATATAATTTAAATACGTTGTAAGATTTTGAACGTTCATTTAAATATTGAAACGTTTTTTACTGTGAAAACTTATTTACTTTATAATAATCAACCAGTGACAGAAACAACATGCCTGTTCTGTAAATTGTAACTGTATTAGTTACTTGTTTGTTTGTTTTTTAATTTCGCGTAAAGCTACACGAGGGCTATCTAAGCTAGCCGTCCCTAATTTAGCAGTGTAAGACTAGAGGAAAAGCAGCTAGTCATCACCACCCCCCGCCAACACTTAGGCTACTCTTTCACCAACCAATAATGGGATTGACCTTAACATTATAACGCCCCCACGGCTGAAAGAGCGAACATGTTTGGTGTGACAGGGGTTCAAACCCGCGACCCTCGGATTCCGAGTCGAGTGCCTTATTCACCTGGCCATACCGAGCCCATATTAGTTACTATCTCAACTCTATCTCCAACACTACTGTTGTGATATATTATTTTCACAAGTTAAATGCTATGCAACAGTTTTCCACAGATCGATAAAACATCCAATCCATTTCAGAGTTACGTCTTTTCTAAGCACCAGGATTTAGTATTGGAAAATAGTAGAAATAAAGAAGTGTTTGGATAGAACCGTCTGCATCTGTACCAATATTTTTGTATCTTGTATAGACACGGATTATGGAAACTATACTGAATCAATACATCTTACTATTTGAATTATAATGAAACACTTTCTACTGAAATAGCCTTCCTTCTTTCTTTATGTTCATTTAATAATAGGTTTAACATCATTCTTTCTGTCATAAGAACCTTCAGGTTGCTTTGTGATGCAAATTTATCAGAATTTATAAAGACAGTTCGATGACTTTGACCTGTTATATTCTTATCAGACACTGTATTGTTTTTTGTTTACTGTCGTTTCTTTGGTACTTTCTACATGTATTTTCAAGCGTGGAAAATGACAGTTAATAAAACTGATTGTATCAGATAGTGTAAGTACTGTTTGTTTGAAGTTAAGCTCAAAGTACGCAATGGGCTATTAGTACTCTGCCCACTACGGATATCGAAACCCGATGCTAGCGTTGTAAGTTCGCAGACATACCGTTGTGCCACTAGGGATCTGTATATACTATAAATGTTATGAATAGTGCAAATATTGTATATACTGTAAATGCACATTATATATATTCCCACGTGCTTTTCTCACATTCTTCACCCACATATCACGTTGAAGAATTTTTTTTTTTTCGAGTGGTAATTCTCAACTTTATTTCGAGTGAAATGTTATCACTATTGGCAGCTTTCACAAGCGCTATATGTCAAAACGTTTCTACATGGCTAAGATTTGTTTGAACGAATTACGGTCGCGCATTCAGTCATACGACAGGATATTCCTTTTGTACTTCCACTAACTAATTGACACGCCTAGTGATAGTGCTCGTTATAGCTGAGGCTTGTCCTTGGAGTGCAGCTTGTTTATGGTTCCAAACTGGCACCTTTACTACTCTTGTTCTTCTATCGTAGAATATTAGTATCTTAGGAATGTCTCTTTTGAAGCCCTGTAATACTCTTTTTTATACATTAATGGTGCTTGTGTTGACCAAAATAAACAAAACTTACCACCATCTTTCATCTGCACAGCTCTGGTCTATCGTAATAATGATATCTCTTAACATAATGACTTGTGTCTTTAAATTTTAACCACACCAGCTTTGGTTGACTTTATTTGGAAATCTAGACAGTGTATCTGTTGTCAACAGTTCGAGCGTTATTCAACATGTATTAAGTAAATGGTCACAACTTAGCAGTGTAAGACTAAAGGAAGGCAGCTAGTCATCACCACCCACCGCCAACTCTTGGGGTACTCTTTTACCAATGAATGGTGGGATTGGCTGTCACATTATAACGCCTCCACGGCTGAAAGGGCGAGCATGCTTAGTGCGACGGGGATTCGAACGTGATCACAACTTCCAGTAGGTTCAAAAAAATCGGCATGGTCGAAAACAAGACTATGCTATGGGTGAAGGCAATGTTTCTATCCTTTAAGTGAAGCCTAGATTAAACAATCAGCATACAGCTACTGAATAGTTACTCGTTATTTAGGTAAATGTCTAAGAATAGCAGATTAAGAAAGAAAGGGTTACTGACAAACATGTGGTCAGCTACCGGTAAATAGCAGGTTAAGGATTTTCTCAGTTTAACAATAACATTTGTGTTGATACGAGTGATCTTAAGAACAAGACGTTACAAAACTATCATCAAAATACCTTCTATAGTTGATCGGTTTAAACTAAACCAGACAGTTGTCACGCAATTATCGCTTGTAGTCATAGATAAAGGTGTTAGTTGAGGTCAGACCAAGAAAAACGCTATAGTAGCGCCATCTGTCCCACCTAAAATACAATAATTGAATAAAAAAATACGTTGGCAATTGAGAGATTCAAAGAATTCTCTCAGTTATTCGGAATCGAAACATTTTACTAGCTACAAGTCAATTTTGAAAATATTAAAAACAAATGCTGGTAGTTTCTTTAACAACAATACTGGTAAAAAGTGATTTCAAACTTAGCAACAAGACATTCTGAGACATGTACTGTCCTGTTGTATGGTTTTTCCATTTTGAGAAAACATTTTTTTCTAATTAATCCTTTCGCTTCTTCTAGTCGGCCATCATGCAAAACTGACGTTACCACCATTTGACTTGTAATTATCCATGGTATTTTTAGTCGTTTATTTTAAATTTGAAATGGTTCAAGTTCCATCAACGACTGACATACCATTTACTTTGGTTTAGCGTAATTCGTATCTCTCCCTCAACAATAAACTAATCAAGTATCCATAAACCCATCATTTCACGTGGATCATCCAGGTTACTAGGCCTTTTCGTATCTTCAGCAAGTTTAACTAACATCTCGTCCTTTCTCCTTCTCATGATCTTAAACTTTGCTTTCAACCTTTTTGACACGACCCTCAAAATATATTTGACATGGTAGTCACTAATTTTTGGTAACTGTTAGGGTTGCTAAAGATGGCATCCTTGTAAATAAATGTGCAGAATAACGTATAGCTTGCAGTTAACATTTTAAAAACGATTTAAAATTAAAGCTGATATACCTCCCATGATACCGTTCATCATCATATGTTAATTTTCACTGTTCAACTAGTCTGATAAATGTTGAGACCAGATGAAATGGTAATATCAGTGACGTAATTCAGGAATGTCTTACGATAAAAAGAATACAGCAGTAGTAAAAACAAAGACTAAATAGATTTTCCTATTTTATGTTTCATAATTAATCGTGTTTGAGGTGTGAATTCTTGAAGATACATGGACTGAAGAGTGACTACCTTGATTCTTGTATTTGCTGATTAGGTTTCTAGATGTTTCAATTTGATGTCGTCGTCCTTTAGTAATTTTTTTAACACTGTCGATGTCCCTTTTGACTTCTTCACTTTTGTCATGATCTTTCTGAACATGCTTTTACTTTTACTTCCTCAGTCTTACCTTCGATCAAATTTATTGTTATTGTAATTTTGTCTGTAACTCTTAAGTATCGTTCTTATAATTATACTATTAAAGTGACCCTTTCTCTTCCTTCTTTCAACTTTCTGTTTTTCTAATTTCTTGCCTTATTTCTGTCTCATCGTTTCTATAAGACTATTAATCTTGTTTCCGACACATATCATCATCTTGAATTCGAGTTTTTATTTTATATGTATCAAAATAACCTTACTCTTTAAACAAATGTTGGAACAGCTTAAAAAGATAGTTGCGTTTCTTTAGATTATTCAGCACATATTCAATCCACTTAATGAATATAAAATATATTCATTCTTCTACCACAAGTTCAACAAGCTGTAGGCTTAACAAATAAAACTATTTACTTACTAACAACTGTAAACTTTGAAAATTATATTAAGCGACTAATTACCAGACAAACAGACTAATGGACTTGTGAACTCAATAATCAGCCCAACAACTAACTAAACACTGGTGTAACTGGCATTTTTTATATACTTCAAATCATTTTCCAAACTTTCAACAAATCTCCAAACATCATGCCCTCGTCACATGACACCAAATCATTCTCTAGCAAACAAAAGTTTTAAGTTCAAATATGAAAACGGTAGAAAAATATTGTTTATTCTCTTCAAAGTTTAATACAACATGCTTAGTTTAACAACGCGTGTTTTTTTTTAACATTCTACATCCTCAATACATAATTTAGATTTGTTTCTTTGTTTTGAATTTCGCGCAAAGTTACATAAGGGCTATGTGCGCTAGCCGTCCCTAATTTAGCAGTGTACGACTAGACTAGAGGGAAGGCAGCTAGTCATCACCACCAACCGCCAACTCTTGAGCTACTCTTTTACCAACAAATAGTAGGATTGACAGTAACATTATAACGCCCCCACGGCTGAAAGGGCAAGCATGTTTGGTGCGACCAGGATTCGAACCCGCGACCCTAAGACTACGAGTCGAGCGCCTTAACCACCTGGTCATTTTAGCTTCGCACTTGGCAACACAAATAAATACCAAGTTTATTGACGTCAGAGTTAAGTTAGAAATACGGATGCTGTTTCGGAATTATCTGATTTCATAGCAATAAACAGTGTAATCGCGAAGCAGTTGTTAACACCACAAAAGGGTTTTTTGCAAACGTAATGAAAATTTATAATTTTTGAAGTAGATTTTGTTCACGTAACCACAATACAATATGTAAAACTGAATATGGTTCCAACCATAACATTTATCATTCAGTTTAGTTACAGCAAAAGGAAATCCACGACTTAAATATTTTAGGAGGTTATACCATCTAAATTACTAATGGTTACGTATGTTAATTAAAAGATCTCTGGCGTATCCAGTAAAGTAAAACTAATTGCTTATTATATTCACAATAAATAAACAATATGACTCATATACGTTTATGCATAGCAAACTTTAAACCTATTAATAAAGGACTGTTGTTCTTGTATTAGTGCAAAGCTACACAAATGGGTTGTCTGCGCTCTGTCGACCACGAGGAATAAAGCCCCGCACTTGAGTAAGTCCGTAAATTTACCAGGAAGTAAGGAGCGACAGTAAGTACTACTGAAGCGCCTTAGGTACAGATTATTCGTTTTACATACCGCATTTTTATATCATCCGCCTTAGAGATTATAACAAGGTTTACAGTTTAACTTAGACAAATTTAATCGTTAGAAACTCATACCAGGATACATTAATATCTGAAATCTGTAAGCTAAGCGTAATTTAATAACGCAAACAAGAAATTAACAAATAAGTTAATAATAAATGTAATCTATCATTTAAGCTACAGTGATTTGTTATAACAAAAACACATATTTTTATTACATCTTTCTGCCATACTTATTCGAGTTATTATACAAAATAAAAATTGACAGTAAGAGTACACATGCACGTAGGTACACACACAGTTCATTTCTATGACAATGAATCGTTACCATTAAATACAACTATACATTCGCTTACACTCGAAACATATGGTAACAAAGTTCAAATAAATTATAAAACAATATACACAAAATATTGTTAATAAATACGTGTAAAACATTTTAATCAAAGTATAGCAGCAAGACTAAAGTTTCCAGACCTTCGACTCCACATGGGTCAGACAATTTATAAAATAAAATGTCGTTTGAAAGAACACGTGTTGTCAGTTAAAAAAGAAAAATTGCAATTTATTTTATGTACCAAAGCATACTATTAATTATAACCACCAAAACTTATGGGACAAGACCGAATTAATTTGTTCCCTAAATAATTACATTGACTGAAAGTAAGAGTTAATTTAAAATTGACATATACCACGTCCTATAAAAATGAGTTTTAAATGTACTACATACAATGTTATCTCATTTATTTTCATTTGTCTGACGATGTTTACAAATGTGGTCAAAACATGTAGCAAATAATCTTTGTTTTTGGAATAATAAATAACTGTAGCATAAATAGTGTATCACTTTTTCTTTTATTAGATAATACAATATATAGTGTAAACCAAACAAATAAATTGTTTATTTGATCACGGAAAATAGTATGAATCACATCTTTCGCTATTTGATGCATAATCAAAATTTTCTGACATTTTCTTACGTCAATGTTAGCATGGGAGCGAATCAGACATTTAAAAAGTAGGCATTTTCAAAATTAAATATTAAATGGCTTAAACGTAACACCTTAAAACCTAACATAATGAGATCAGTTTTTGTGACTTTCATAAACCTGTTTCATATAAACTGTTAGTTAAACTATTATTGACAGAAATGAATAAAAATTTGCCTCTGAAGAAGAAAGGCTCACCTTTCAAAAGCGCTCAGGTTATAGGGTTTTTATTCATTTCTATTAAGACTTCTTGAACCTACGTGTTTTTTTAACATCATGAAATTATTCTAGTAGCCTTAGGCAGGAAGTAACATATAATTTATATATATATATATTTACGTAATAGTGATCTTACTCTTTTTTTGAAATTATAACAGTTTTAGGCGGTTCAAGAGACTTGAAATGGTATCTTAATGTAATTGGTATAACATTTAGTACACGAAATTGTTGAAAATGTTAAGTGTTAACATGTTAATGTAATAAATAATATTAATATTATACTAGCTTAGCAATAAATATAATTATATTTTATAACTTGGAAATTTTGAATTTTTAAATCCTATTAAACGTACAGAATGAATTGCTTCATATTTTCAGTTGGATATCGGCTTTGTTAGCTGGTTCTGAACTACAGTCTTTAGTCAAAACATTTCACAAAACTTCATCTGCTTCATTGCTTACCAAATATAAACTAGGCCTAAATAAGCACTAACACATTGAGGCTCAATAATTTTATAAAACATTCCAGTTTTTATCACTTTAAGTGAAAAGCTAACTGAATATTGTAAATACTGAATATTAAATTGAATAATATTAATGTTATTTACCGTAATCTTGCATATTCTTTCTTTATTTCTGAATAAACTTACCTAACGTGTTACTGTTAGGCTTATTCATTGCATCAAGCCTTAATATTTTATAAAAATATTTTCAGGTATCTTTGTTAGGTTTAGGCAAAAGTTCTAAAACTAATTACTGTTACAATGATTTGGTGCTCACCAAAACAAAATGCTAAATAGTATAACTGCCTCTTCTAACTCAGATAACAGTACTATAAGTTAACAGTAATATATACCGTGTGCCTGACGAAAAACGTCTGTCGCAAATGTTGCATGAGATGAAGAAAAGTTTCTCTTATATCTGTGTTAATTAACTGTTATTACTTTTTAAGTTTCCTCTGAATAACTGTTTATGCTCACATCTCACAGTACAACAGTCAGTGAATAACATTAAAGAGTAAACAAAGATAGAACTCACTTGAATCGCAAACACATACAAGAAAAGTAATACGTTATTACGCCATAGTTATAACTACCTCGCTTGTGTGATATATGAAGCACTCTTTCGTCTGTAATAGTCTCCTGATAGTAGTTATTCGTTTTGGTTAATTATATACCCCCAACTTATTAATAAATGCATAACAACTGACGACTGCGTGAATAGATAACAGGTAAATTAATGCTTTTTCTTCGAATCACTTAATTCTAACATTATAAATAAAATATTCTCGTAGAAAAATTAGAGCCAGAAATTTTGTGTTCCGAGTGAGCGCGAGTAGTCTTAGTCCCCAAGTATATTTTTAATTGTACAACTCCTTAACAATAAAAATGTATTAATTTTTTCGATACTTCACATTAGTAGCACTTATAACCTTTTAGCTCTTTCTTTTTCATGAACACGACGAAAATTAGTGTTAAGTTGAATTTTCGAGATAGTGAAAAATAATAATAATAATAATGAACAAAAAAATCTTTGTACAAAATTCAAATAAAACAAAATCTTACACATTTTGAAAACATTTTGTTTTGTTGGGTGGGTCTTTTTGGATAATCGGTAAAACATAATAATGATGATATGAGAAACGGTTTATTTTTTGGATTACACTTTTTAATACTAACACGGTTTCACAAATTAACGACAGGTCAAGTTTCAAAATTATCGTCAAAGGTGACTTACCTGCTAATTTTCTCGTGTTTATGATAATACTTATATCCAAGTCTTTGTTGAAAATAAAGTAACAGAAATAAATATACTAACCAACTCGTTAACTCAGTAATTAGTTTAACGCTATTTCTTTGTTTAAATTTCAAGCAAAGGTACTTGAGAATTATCTACGTTAGCTGCCTTTCGTTTGTTGTTAAAGAGTAATCCAAAATTGATGGCGTGTGATTTTTTAATTTATCAAATAGTGTGAATGAGTATCACATTTTAGCGCCTTCATGGCAATGGGAAAAGTTTCGATCCTGTAACCCGCAGATTGTCAGTACAGCGCAATAACCACCAGACCATCCACCACTGTAAAAAACACCTAATCAATCAACAGTCTACCTTAAATTTCGTCTATCTCGCGTTTTATATTGTTCAAATCCTTTCCTTCACATTCAAAAACATTCATTCACGAAGCAAAACGCTCATCACGCGATCTCTTATCTCTCAAAAACAAACAAACAAATTCTAAATTCAGAACAAACAACAATCTACAATACCATGAGTTAAAATAAAACTAATATAAGTTTATTTATCTGTCATTTATCATAAACATTGTCAGTTATCTTATAAAAGTTTTTATTGACACACACACACACATATATTACATTTTCAAATATTAACCCAGCGTTTAAACACCAATCCCTTTATAATGAAATATTTTTCAACCCCATATATTTCCCCTTTAAATGTACACCATCTCTTAATATAATAAAATAATATTTTCCCTCAAAAACGGACCTAGAGCCGCCTAGAGGAACCACCCGTTTTATCCAACTGCATCATCATGCAGTAATATGTTGTCTATCACGCAGTCAAACGATACTAAATTGATGCGTAAAACGCGTGCATGCTATGAATCACGAGAAGAGTCATGCACTCTGTAGGCTACTATACAACAAGAAATAAATAACAATATTTGTTAGTCTTATTTTTTATTTTATTTACTCTTGAAACAGAATCCTGCGGGAATACATGTAGTATTACAGATTTTTACAGTCTGAGATACGTACTGTAACTTACAAAACATTTGTTAAACGTGTTATTTTGCTGTCACATTGATATTGAATAAAAAGTGTGTAGATGACTCTCGATATCATCTTTACGAACAATAACGTTTTTGTCCCAGTTTACTCTTTGTGCAAAAGAAAACTCTTCTTCGACTCTGTTTCTTTTAAATATAAAATTATATAATGCAATATATTACTTCGGTATATTATTTCATTAGAAACTTACGATTAACAGCTGTGATAGCTGGACATCAAATATTTCCTCTCTACCACATAAACTAGGAAGAACTAGTCCAAGAGTAAATTTATTACAAAACGTGCACTTTTCTTATTAGACAGCCGTATTAGGCCAGTATTTAAATAATGATGCAATTTAAACAACTGATAGTCTTACTGTGATTTTATATCAAAAACAAATCATTTACTAAATCCTAAATTTTAATACCAATTTATGAATACTCATGATAGAGGAAAAGAATATATTCAGTGAAAACTACGTCTATCCTTCTAACATCTTCTACCACATGATGGCATTTACATTTTCGTATTATTTCACTTTTAAAAACCCGCTAAAACAATCACAATAACTTGTGGTGTTGTATATAAAACATGTTTTGCTTACTCGTTAAGAACAACGGTACACGATGAGCTATGCTCTGCAAAAACAACAACAAAAACAGGTATCGAAACCAAATTTTATTACTAAGTCGTGTGACTTATGGTTCATCCATCAGGAGAATAAAGAATAAAAGGTATTACCTAGAATTTTATCAAATATAACACAGATTTTTCTAGTATGTGCTGTTTTAATTTTTCGATATAAATAAGCCAACAATGATAGTTTAGATCTAAGAGACTATATATTTAATACTTCTAAAACCTCGATGAAAGATTAAAACTAAACATTATCAAGAAATTCCAAATGTTCTTATTTTTGAAACCCAATATGTAATTCTTCTCCATTTGGTTAAAACAAATATAATATTATACAGATTAGCTTTGACAAATGAATCACCTGAGAAACGACCAAACAAACGTTACAATAATATAAAGTTCTGTGGAAGATATATTTTTTCTTTTGTTTCAAGTTAAATACAAAGGTACAGTAGGGGCTACCTGTAATATGCCCTCCACGAGTATTGAAACCTAGTTTCTAGCATTGTAAGTCTGCAGACATGCCGCTGTGCTACTGAGAGGCAAACTACAGTTTAATCTGATGGATCAAATACAGTATGTTCCCCAGATAACAACTGGTTTCCAGAGATAAATATTAATTTAGTGTACAACTGATAGATCTACATCCCCGTGACCGTTAAGATTAATAATGATTTAAACCTTCTGGTTTTTCATTTACCTGTTGCGTGTTTCAACATTTTGATTAGCCATCTGAATCATACTGTTTTTAGTTTCTTTCCTCCTGCTTTGATGGGACACTTAATCAACCTATTCTCATTTTTATTCGTAGAAAAATTTCCTAACACTAACAACGGGTGTTCTTTCGACAGGAAAAATAGTTCAAGGTAAATGTTTCATTGCAAGGCTGGCTGGATGTTGTTCGTTTTTATGCGTTTTTTTTTACTTATCTTACAATAACAATTTCCAATATCGATACGTCTCATCACTTCAATTAAGAAATATAACAGTCTAGTTCGTTTCTGGGCGGCAAAAGGACATGAAAAAGCTATCATTGACATCTTCAGGAAAAATGTTAAGCAGATGTACAAAAATGATGCCACTTCCCAGCTTATCTTGTAACAAAGTGTGGGGAGACAGCTTACAACACGTTCTAACATATTTGTTTTTGTAATGCAAAATCGAGATAAGCTTATTATTAACTTCGTATCTTTAACTTCGTATCTTTAACTATTGTTTGTTTGTTTTGAATTTCGCGCAAAGCTACACGAGGGCTATCTGCGCTAGCCGTCCCTAATTTAGCAGTGTAAAACTAGAGGGAAGGCAGCTAGTCATCACCACCCACCGCCAACTATTGGGCTACTCTTTTACCAACGAATAGTGGGATTGACCGTCACATTATAACGCCCCCACGGCTGAAAGGGCGAGCATGTTTAGCGCGACGGGGATGCGAACCCGCGACCTTCAGATTACGAGTCGCACGCCTTAACACGCTTGGCCATGCTGGGCCTTAAAATATTAAGACTCGAAAAACAAACAAGAGAGTAAAATAAGGATTTGACAGCTGACATCGTGGTTAAGAGCAAGAAGCCAATTTTGCCAAAACAAATATTCACGTGTTGGAATGGAATCACATTTTGAATTGATATATTTCAATAATTAGGATCTTACTTAAGGTATTGAAATGTGAATAAAACTATTTTTGTGCTATATTTTTAAAAAGTGCAAATACAATTGGACAATGAGACAATGTCTTTTACAAACTTGACTCTGAAATACGAAATTGAAGATGATTCGAAAATGCGATCCGATTGCTACACAAACTGAACTGAAAAAGACGGTTTGAGTGTTTAAATTTTGCACAAAAATACACTAGGGTTTTTTGTTTGTTTGTTTTTTTTTGAATTTCCCGCAAAATTACACAAGGGTTATCTGCGCTAACCGTCCCTAATTTAGCAGTGTAAGACTAGAGAGAAGGCAGTTAATCATCACTACCCATCTCAAACTCTTGTACTACTCTTTTACCAAGGAATAGTGAGACTGACCGTAACATTTTAACGCCCTCACTGCTGAAAGGGCGAGCATGTTTGGTGCGACGGGGATTCGATTTCACGACCCTCAGGTTGCAATTCAAGCGGTCTAATCACCTAGCCATGTCAGGTTTAACCGCCGGGTCATTCCAGGCCTTTTTCGAATGAAGAACAGTCAGTTTCACGTCATTGGTTATTAATTTTTTTTAGAATTTTTGCCAAAAGCTACAAATCAAGGGGTATCTGAACATGACCGATACTAACTTTTAGAAGTGATGCCATAGAGAGAAGACAGTACCGCTGCTCACCGCTAACTTTTAAGATGTCCTTGTCCCATTTATTGTAATGATTTATTATTTACCAAAGTATTCATAAAAGCAATTGTTTCTAATTTCTCTAAATTCCTTATTAAGTAAATCTTCTACAAACTTGGTTCAACAAAAAAAAACTTTCGTTATTTAGAATGCTTGAAAATGAGCTTGAAAAATTTACGATTTAATCCGATGTCAAACTACGCACAATTTGTTAAAATTGAACATCTATTGCAAGTCGTGTCTCCAACTAGTTTATTTCTTGTTAATACCTTCTATATCCAATGACTTAACATTTTTGTAAATTACCAGATAAATATTTAATAATTGTAATTTTTATTTGGACTGTAATAATCTTATCAGATTTCTACATTCGGAAGAAAATCGCATTACTATAGATTTGTTAGTAATTAAACATGGAACTATAAAATATACAATCTGCACTCTGTCCATAGCATTGCTGTACAAAATGTTATATACAAATTAGAATAATTCCCATGAATATTAACTGTTGTCAAAACATGAAAATTATCTATTATATGTCTGAAAGAAACTTTTTTGGATTTAAACAATTATATAAAAAATGTTTGGCTATAGTTAGGAGTTTCTTCCAGTTAGAAGTGATGTAGTATGTCTAAATAAATGGCTATAGTTACGAGTTTCTTCCAGTTAGAAGTGATGTAGTATGTCTAAATAAATGGCTATAGTTATGAGTTTCTTCCAGCTAGAAGTGATGTAGTATGTCTAAATAAATGGCTATAGTTATGAGTTTCTTCCAGTTAGAAGTGATGTAGTATATCTAAATAAATGGCTATAGTTATGAGTTTCTTCCAGTTAGAAGTGATGTAGTATGTCTAAATAAATGGCTATAGTTATGAGTTTCTTCCAGCTAGAAGTGATGTAGTATGTCTAAATAAATGGCTATAGTTACGAGTTTCTTCCAGTTAGAAGTGATGTAGTATGTCTAAATAAATGGCTATAGTTATGAGTTTCTTCCAGCTAGAAGTGATGTAGTATGTCTAAATAAATGGCTATAGTTATGAGTTTCTTCCAGCTAGAAGTGATGTAGTATGTCTAAATAAATGGCTATAGTTATGAGTTTCTTCCAGTTAGAAGTGTAGTATGTCTAAATAAATGGCTATAGTTATGAGTTTCTTCCAGTTAGAAGTGATGTAGTATGTCTAAATAAATGGCTATAGTTATGAGTTTCTTCCAGTTAGAAGTGATGTAGTATGTCTAAATAAATGGCTATAGTTACGAGTTTCTTCCAGTTAGAAGTGATGTAGTATGTCTAAATAAATGGCTATAGTTACGAGTTTCTTCCAGTTAGAAGTGTTGTAGTATGTCTAAATAAATGGCTATAGTTATGAGTTTCTTCCAGTTAGAAGTGATGTAGTATGTCTAAATAAATGGCTATAGTTATGAGTTTCTTCCAGTTAGAAGTGATGTAGTATGTCTAAATAAATGGCTATAGTTATGAGTTTCTTCCAGCTAGAAGTGATGTAGTATGTCTAAATAAATGGCTATAGTTATGAGTTTCTTCCAGCTAGAAGTGATGTAGTATGTCTAAATAAATGGCTATAGTTATGAGTTTCTTCCAGCTAGAAGTGATGTAGTATATCTAAATAAATGGCTATAGTTATGAGTTTCTTCCAGTTAGAAGTGATGTAGTATGTCTAAATAAATGGCTATAGTTATGAGTTTCTTCCAGTTAGAAGTGATGTAGTATGTCTAAATAAATGGCTATAGTTATGAGTTTCTTCCAGCTAGAAGTGATGTAGTATGTCTAAATAAATGGCTATAGTTACGAGTTTCTTCCAGTTAGAAGTGATGTAGTATGTCTAAATAAATGGCTATAGTTACGAGTTTCTTCCAGTTAGAAGTGTTGTAGTATGTCTAAATAAATGGCTATAGTTATGAGTTTCTTCCAGTTAGAAGTGATGTAGTATGTCTAAATAAATGGCTATAGTTATGAGTTTCTTCCAGCTAGAAGTGATGTAGTATGTCTAAATAAATGGCTATAGTTATGAGTTTCTTCCAGCTAGAAGTGATGTAGTATGTCTAAATAAATGGCTATAGTTATGAGTTTCTTCCAGTTAGAAGTGTAGTATGTCTAAATAAATGGCTATAGTTATGAGTTTCTTCCAGTTAGAAGTGATGTAGTATGTCTAAATAAATGGCTATAGTTATGAGTTTCTTCCAGTTAGAAGTGATGTAGTATGTCTAAATAAATGGCTATAGTTACGAGTTTCTTCCAGTTAGAAGTGTTGTAGTATGTCTAAATAAATGGCTATAGTTATGAGTTTCTTCCAGTTAGAAGTGTTGTAGTATGTCTAAATAAATGGCTATAGTTATGAGTTTCTTCCAGTTAGAAGTGATGTAGTATGTCTAAATAAATGGCTATAGTTATGAGTTTCTTCCAGTTAGAAGTGATGTAGTATGTCTAAATAAATGGCTATAGTTATGAGTTTCTTCCAGTTAGAAGTGATGTAGTATGTCTAAATAAATGGCTATAGTTATGAGTTTCTTCCAGTTAGAAGTGATGTAGTATGTCTAAATAAATGGCTATAGTTATGAGTTTCTTCCAGTTAGAAGTGATGTAGTATGTCTAAATAAATGGCTATAGTTATGAGTTTCTTCCAGTTAGAAGTGATGTAGTATGTCTAAATAAATGGCTATAGTTATGAGTTTCTTCCAGTTAGAAGTGATGTAGTATGTCTAAATAAATGGCTATAGTTATGAGTTTCTTCCAGTTAGAAGTGATGTAGTATGTCTAAATAAATGGCTATAGTTAGGAGTTTCTTCCAGTTAGAAGTGATGTACTATGTCTAAATAAATGGCTATAGTTAGGAGTTTCTTCCAGTTAGAAGTGATGTAGTATGTCTAAATAAATGGCTATAGTTATGAGTTTCTTCCAGTTAGAAGTGATGTACTATGTCTAAATAAATGGCTTAAGTATATTCACGTGACAAATAACAGAAGTTGACGAACTCTATTTTGAAATAAGCACGATACAAAAACGTAAAACATCTGGTAGCTTGGATATTTTCCTTAACTTCTACTGGGTTTAGTCGAAATCTGTATCTAACTTCGAATCACTATGCAACTACAATGATGACTGGTTTAAGCAGCCATGTAACACAGTTCTGTTTTGTATATAATTATTAGCATGAAGGTTAATAAGCTAATGTTTTTAATTAAATAAATTTTAACACCCAGTCTGATGAGACTGAATTCAGGGAAGAGTGCACGCTTTCTGGTGAGAACCAAAAATGTTCTATGATAAAGAAATCGATCTGTTGATCTCAAAGAACCACATTTTACTTTTAATAGAACTCAACAATGTTAGGCCATGAAGGTTCAAAGTTTAGGGTATCGGTCCAGATTGGGTTTCTATTTCACAAACTAGTAAAAGTGTTCATGTTCAGGCAGGTGCTGCATCTAGTCACCTTATAGCAACCAGTAGGCTTCACTCAGGTTTCCTTAATCATTTCTATCAACAGAACCTGTGAAAACCGTCGAGAAAATGGGTTGATAGAGCTGATAAACTAGATTTGGTATTGCACAAGATGCATGTTTTGTGTGGAATTTTAATTAGAGGTATGGGTTGTACTCCCTTATAGCATGGAAACATGCGAATTCAGTCATTAATAAAAATTTCAGGTATCACAAGTACTTGTCCATAATTTAGAAAAAGAAGAAAGAGAGTTTCATAAAGCTATATTATAACAAGATAAAAGGAATACAAATGGTTTAAGTAGGATACCATCTTCAATCAAAACAGACCGAATTAAAAATGTTGCAATTGTATTTGTCTAAAAAATAATTGTATATGTGTTGCTATTTATTTATTTTGTCTTTCATTAACAGACAAACACATTTCAATTAAGGAAATGTCAGAATTTAAATTTTCAAAATCTGTGTCCGATAAATTTTTCATTAATAATTTTATCAGTGTAAGAGAAAATTATTGCATTAAAATACTTTTGTCTGTTTCTGAGGGAAGTTTTCTGATCAGTAACCTAACCATCTCTGAAGGAAGTTTTCTAATTGGTAACCTAACTAAAAAACTATCTGGATACATTGTAACTTTTGAAGTTACCAAGTGTCAAAAATTAAATATGTTTTAGTTTATGACAAAATACATTACGTTATTTAGTACTTAAATATGTCGGATATATTATCACAAAATGGTTGATAACAATGTAAATGATTTATTTTACTGGCCTAATAATGACGTCCAGTTAAAAAAAGCTCATAAGACTATTTCAACTACACCTTGTTCACAATGCAACTGCCAACAAGACCTTTCACTACATACAAGACTTAAACGGGCTTACTGCAGTAGTCTTAAAGTGTTATTTTATGAAACAACAAGCTATACCATATAGATCACCACACCTGCTGAAACATGGCATTTGGTAATAACATGTGTGACCTGATTCACATATAATACTGATGATAAATTAAAACACATTATTCTCATGACATTATATCATAAAGACACTATCAAGTTTCACCTTATGTAAGCTAAGAATATATTATAGCATCAGTGTTCATTCTCATTTCCTTCTTGAACCTAAAGCTTTGTTTAGTTTTTCTTTTTTCATACTAGTAGCTTATGATTGATGTACACTAGTAACATTCTCTACCAAACCTAAGAGCAACCAAACATTCTTTCCTATGTATTTCATTTAATCATCCCAATAGTTTACATTCTTTCCTATGTATTTCATTTAATCACCCCAATAGTTTCAGTACCAAGAGTCCAAGGTTTTTCCATTTCACTTGCTCAGTTTTTCCCCCAAGATATTTAAAGTATTAACAACGCAAGAGTTTTAAACAAAAACACAGGTACAACAATCCAAGGTTCTTTCACCAAATACAACATGACATTTCCAGAGATGCCAACTATTTCAAATGACCAAGCGTAATGATTGTAGACAGAGCCCTTTCACAGTTTTAGTCCTTTTAGATTTGCCAGAAACAAGACAATCTGGTGAACGAGGCCTCTTTTTTTCCATCTTGTGAACGATCGCATTGGTGTTTCTATGCCGCTTAGAAAACGAGAAATACCCATCTACACGAGCACTGATTGGCTGACAAGCACTGATGACGTAACTATGGATTTCCCCACTCAAACTATTGATCGACGTTGGAGGTACAAATATTTTTTATTATTTCAAGCACAAACATGATTATCACAAGTAGCCATTTGGTTTATGTCTTTTATTTATTAGCAAAATTTATTTGTATCTCACTAGAAATTTTCTTTGCACCCTTTTCAAGCCCTGGGGATTAATTTATCACTTTATTGCATAGGCCTAAGATACAGAGAAGAGATTAGAAGCTGCTGAAATGTGGTTCCTTGGAAGGATGCTAAAAATATCATGGACTGAAAGAAAAACAAATGTGGAAGTCATGGAACTGGCAGGATACAAAAGGACCCTCATGAGAACTATAAGAAAGAGACAAATGGAATTTCTAGGACACATCTGTAGGAAGAATGGGATAGAGAAACAGATGCTACGTGGAAAAATAGAAGGGAGGAAAAGTAGAGGGTGTCAAAGAACTAAATATATCGACAACCTCAATAACTATGTCACCAAGAACTCAATGAGCAACATTGAGTTGATAAGGAGGATTGACAACAGAGAAGTCTGGCATGCCATGTCTGCCGTAGATTTGACACATGAAGAAGAAGTATAGGCCTATATAATAATTTGGGAGTTGCAACAAGTCGTAATATTTGTCTGAATGAGCATATACTCGTAACGTATACACCAAAACCATAATGATTATGCTCATATCATAACGGTTGGCATCTCTGCATGTCCTTGAAATTTTGATGTTTAACAATCAATTTTCACCACACACTCCATGCTGGTTTAACATTTTCTCACATGTCACTTTATAAACTTAAGTTTTATATTCAGAATCAAAGTTTTGTTGCTTTTATGTAGGCTCTTAAGCATTAATAAGTAACATCACTCTTGATTTAGTGTGTCCACTAGTGTGCACATTAATAAGTAGCATCACTCGATTTACTGTGTCCACTAGTGTGCACATTAATAAGTAGCATCACTCGATTTACTGTGTCCACTAGTGTGCACATTAATACGTAGCATCACTCTTGATTTACTGTGTCCACTAGTGTGCACATTAATACGTAGCATCACTCTTGATTTACTGTGTCCACTAGTGTGCACATTAATAAGTAACATCACTCTTGATTTACTGTGTCCACTAGTGTGCACATTAATAAGTAACATCACTCTTGATTTACTGTGTCCACTAGTGTGCACATTAATAAGTAGCATCACTCTTGATTTACTGTGTCCACTAGTGTGCACATTAATAAGTAGCATCACTCTTGATTTACTGTGTCCACTAGTGTGCACATTAATAAGTAGCATCACTCGATTTACTGTGTCCACTAGTATGCACATTAATAAGTAACATCACTCTTGATTTACTGTGTCCACTAGTGTGCACATTAATAAGTAACATCACTCTTGATTTACTGTGTCCACTAGTGTGCACATTAATAAGTAACATCACTCTTGATTTACTGTGTCCACTAGTGTGCACATTAATAAGTAACATCACTCTTGATTTACTGTGTCCACTAGTGTGCACATTAATACGTAACATCACTCTTGATTTACTGTGTCCACTAGTGTGCACATTAATACGTAACATCACTCTTGATTTACTGTGTCCACTAGTGTGCACATTAATAAGTAACATCACTCTTGATTTACTGTGTCCACTAGTGTGCACATTAATAAGTAACATCACTCTTGATTTACTGTGTCCACTAGTGTGCACATTAATAAGTAACATCACTCTTGATTTACTGTGTCCACTAGTGTGCACATTAATAAGTAACATCACTCTTGATTTACTGTGTCCACTAGTGTGCACATTAATAAGTAACATCACTCTTGATTTACTGTGTCCACTAGTGTGCACATTAATAAGTAACATCACCCTTGATTTACTGTGTCCACTAGTGTGCACATTAATAAGTAACATCACCCTTGATTTACTGTGTCCACTAGTGTGCACATTATTACATGAAAAATGAAATTCAAAAAAATTCTTATAAATGTTTTCTGAAGAAGGTAATCACCCAGAGCAGGTTTAGCCAGATTTTTTTTAATTAAAATTATTTTTACAAGTAAATTTACACATCAGTAACGTTACTGTCACAATGATGATATGTGGTAACTTTTCTTCCCAAACAGTGAGCTGTATAACTCATTCCTGAAAGAATGAAAAAAAAAATGCAAGTTTTCATCCAAGTTGCAACTGGAGAAAAATGGAAAAACTACATCAGAATATAAATATCTTATTACAAACAACTGAATAAATAACAAAAATCCAGGCGATTTTAAAAGTAATCTGGGAAAAAATATGCCACACTAACAGTAAATAATAATAATATAGATAAGGTAGCAAACACACAGTTACTGGAATAAGCTCATTAAAACATTCACACTTACTGACATAATAAATTATAAAACTTATACGCAACAAGAAAATCTCTTAAACACAGTTGTCTGTGATGCCCCAGCACATCACGCAGTCCATTAAATAAAAGTTAGTCGTGACCAACACAGTAGCAAATGTGTTAAGTACATTTCCTGTCATAATTGACAAAACCATTCAAAACCTTGCATACCTTGCTTCGTCAGTCATCAAAGAATTGTCAAGAGGAGCCATGAAATTTACAAGTTTAGGGTGGACATCATATCTGAAAGAATCAAGATTACAAATGTATACACCTAACAATGACTGGTTATTTCTAATCATATTTAAATACAAAGAGAAAATCTACATCATACACAAAATGATTGAAATTTCCAAAACCATAATCACTTTAATTGCTATAAATTGAGGAAGTATTACATGAGATTCAACATCAAATCATCATAAAGAAAATCTTCCAGTTTTCAGTATTTAAATGTAATATCTTACCTAACCTTCCTTCCTTTACTTGCTTTAGTGTCAACTTTCCTCTTTATTTTACTTCTCAGTTTCTGTATCTCTAACCAATGTCTATTTGATGAAGAAAAGAAAAAACTGATAAAATTTAGGCTTAAAGCTGTTTTTCAATTAAATGCACATAGATGAATAATTATTACACGTTGAATGTAAACAATGAAAGAGGTTCAACAACCAACAAAATGAGTGTTGTCATCACAACATCCTATTCAGTCTTACCAACTCTTCTTTGGACTCACAAAATACCTTGTTTTCTCCTGGTGCATCCTACTGGAAAAATTAAAGTTAATTTCATGTGTCCAACAAATTATTTCACATTCCACTCACTATCAGGTGTTGTACAGATAGTATCACCGTGTTCTCTACTTTACTCCAGTTAAAGACATCTGTGATGCACTTTACATCCGTCATTGTCTTTAATTTTTGTTGCACCAAAGCAATCAATTAATATATATATTAATTCAGCTGAGTTCAGACCCTATGCTATGTGTTATTTGTTCAGTTTTCACTGCTTTGCAACTGCAGTCATAGTTTATTGTAACAATTGTTATTAAAACAAGTAATAAAAAAGTTTGTAAAAATCAATGATGAAGTAGAAATGGTAATACCAAAAGTAAACAAACAATAAACACTGTAGCCAACTCTTTCCAATAATAACTTTTACCTATAATTCAATGTTGAATTCCTGTCAGATGCATGAATTCAGGTTTGAATAAAAGAATTTAACCTAAGTAGAGCTATACTGTCTTACAGTGGTTAATAACCTGTCTTATAGTGGTTAATAAATTCAAATTTGTGAAACTGATTTAGTAATTAGTGGCTACCTTGTTTCTGCACTTGCTGCCATCCCCATGTTATATTTAGTTTTTCCAAATATTTTTTATACTTGTTTCTCGTCTTTTTTTAAAACAATTTCATTGAACTAGGTTGATAAGCGAACATTCGTTTTATTTTTACAACTCATTGTTAATATCATATCAATTTTGTCAGTTTCTCTAATTCTGGATTACACTGTGAGGTCAGTGAAGGTGAAATGGTTCTTTCACAATGGTACAACAAGTACCCCCAGAGTACTGGATCAATATTAAGGAGATATTTACAGAACTACATGAGCACAAATCGGTTCTACCACACGCTAGGTCTGGTTTGTTTCGAATTTCACTCAAAGCTACATAAGGGCTAGCTGCGCTAGTCATCCCTAATTTAACAGTGTAAGACTAGAGGGAAGGCAGCTAGTCATCACCACCCACCACTAACTCTTGGGCTACTCTTTTACCAACGAATAGTGGGATTGACCGTAACATTATAACACCCCCACAGCTGAAATGGAGAGCATGTTTGGTGCAACCAGGATTTGAACCCACGACCCTCAGATTATGAGTCGAATGCCTTAACCCACATGGCCATGCCGGGCCTGAATATATATAAAGTGGTGACTGCTTCAAGTGCAATGTAATTTTCATCTGACAGCTTAAAATACTTTCATCTTAAAATTCTCAAATTTCATTTGCATAATCTCTAAAACCTTTGAAATAAATTTAAAGCTTTTATCAGTAAAGTTTTATTTATATTTTGTCTAATTTCTTCTATAAGAGATTAGTAAATTTCACTAGAGTCATAACCACCAATAATACAAAACATGAAATAAATTTAAATTACCCATTCATTCTTTCCAGAATGACTTCAAATTGTAATGCACCACTACATTTTTATCCTACATAGCTTTAAACTCATAACAGCATAGATATGCTTCCACTTAAGTTTTTGTCTCATTGCCCTTTAAACCTTGTTTAATATTCATGCTATATAAGTAGTAAATCACTTGTAATGTGCAGCTCACATTATCCTATCGAATCACTTAACGCACAAGCTGCTAGTGCCTTGTTCGTGAGCATATCTTATGAATATTTTTTACTTAATTTAGTTATTCTAACTTTATTTAACCTAAAAAAAACTTTTTATATTCTAGTTCTTTTATAATAATATATAAAGAACACACATGAAAAACAAAAAAATATAGTACTGACACGTGTCTTTTATTTTTGCTGTCAAATATTGATGAAACTTAACCCTACTTTTTATAATAATGGTACTGCTTCACTAAAAATTATCTAATAAAATAATGTACCAAAAACAATGTCCTATAACACAGTTTTCCTAAGTGTACAACAAGAGCCATTAAAAATTCAGCTAAGCTAGTTGACATATTTACCATTGGGAATAAGTTTGAACTAGAATTGAAATAGACAATTAACATTACAAAAAATTGTAATATGTCATTTGATAGAATAAAACTTTGGCTTTCTATTAGTATTAAATAATATGGATGAAATGTGAAAGTAAACTTTTGGCATTTACTAAAAGAGAGGATGTGACAGATTGGCATGACAAAATATGTTCTGATTTTCTATGTGACAGACAGGCATGACAAATATGTTCTGATTTTCTATGTGACAGATAGGCATGACAAAATATGTTCTGATTTTCTATGTGACAGACAGGCATGACAAAATATGTTCTGATTTTCTATGTGACAGATAGGCATGACAAATATGTTCTGATTTTCTATGTGACAGACAGGCATGACAAATATGTTCTGATTTTCTATGTGACAGACAGGCATGACAAATATGTTCTGATTTTCTATGTGACAGACAGGCATGACAAATATGTTCTGATTTTCTATGTGACAGACAGGCATGACAAATATGTTCTGATTTTCTATGTGACAGACAGGCATGACAAATATGTTCTGATTTTCTATGTGACAGACAGGCATGACAAATATGTTCTGATTTTCTATGTGACAGACAGGCATGACAAATATGTTCTGATTTTCTATGTGACAGACAGGCATGACAAATATGTTCTGATTTTCTATGTGACAGACAGGCATGACAAATATGTTCTGATTTTCTATGTGACAGACAAATATGGATTTTCTATGACAGAAGGCATGACAAATTTCTGATTTTCTATGTGACAGACAGGCATGACAAATATGTTCTGATTTTCTATGTGACAGACAGGCATGACAAATATGTTCTGATTTTCTATGTGACAGATAGGCATGACAAATATGTTCTGATTTTCTATGTGACAGATGACAAATATGTTCTGATTTTCTATGTGACAGAAGGCATGACAAATATGTTCTGATTTTCTATGTGACAGATAGGCATGACAAATATGTTCTGATTTTCTATGTGACAGATAGGCATGACAAATATGTTCTGATTTTCTATGTTCTGATATTTCTGATTTTCTATGTGACAGATAGGCATGACAAATATGTTCTGATTTTCATGTTCTGACATGACAGACAGGCATGACAAATATGCATGACAAATATGTTCTGATTTTCTATGTGACAGACAGGCATGAGGCATGACAGAAGGCATGACAAATATGTTCTGATTTTCTATGTGACAGACAGGCATGACAAATATGTTCTGATTTTCTATGTGACAGACAGGCATGACAAAATATGTTCTGATTTTCTATGTGACAGACAGGCATGACAAATATGTTCTGATTTTCTATGTGACACAGATGACAGTTCTGCATGACAGACAGGCATGACAAATATGTTCTGATTTTCTATGTGACAGACAGGCATGACAAATATGTTCTGATTTTCTATGTGACAGACAGGCATGACAAATATGTTCTGATTTTCTATGTGACAGACAGGCATGACAAATATGTTCTGATTTTCTATGTGACAGACAGGCATGACAAATATGTTCTGATTTTCTATGTGACAGACAGGCATGACAAATATGTTCTGATTTTCTATGTGACAGACAGGCATGACAAATATGTTCTGATTTTCTATGTGACAGACAGGCATGACAAATATGTTCTGATTTTCTATGTGACAGACAGGCATGACAAATATGTTCTGATTTTCTATGTGACAGACAGGCATGACAAATATGTTCTGATTTTCTATGTGACAGATAGGCATGACAAATATGTTCTGATTTTCTATGTGACAGATCATGACAAATATGTTCTGATTTTCTATGTGACAGACAGGCATGACAAATATGTTCTGATTTTCTATGTGACAGACAGGCATGACAAATATGTTCTGATTTTCTATGTGACAGACAGGCATGACAAATATGTTCTGATTTTCTATGTGACAGACAGGCATGACAAATATGTTCTGATTTTCTATGTGACAGATAGGCATGACAAATATGTTCTGATTTTCTATGTGACAGATAGGCATGACAAATATGTTCTGATTTTCTATGTGACAGACAGGCATGACAAATATGTTCTGATTTTCTATGTGACAGACAGGCATGACAAATATGTTCTGATTTTCTATGTGACAGACAGGCATGACAAATATGTTCTGATTTTCTATGTGACAGACAGGCATGACAAATATGTTCTGATTTTCTATGTGACAGACAGGCATGACAAATATGTTCTGATTTTCTATGTGACAGAAGGCATGACAAATATGTTCTGATTTTCTATGTGACAGACAGGCATGACAAATATGTTCTGATTTTCTATGTGACAGACAGGCATGACAAATATGTTCTGATTTTCTATGTGACAGACAGGCATGACAAATATGTTCTGATTTTCTATGTGACAGACAGGCATGACAAATATGTTCTGATTTTCTATGTGACAGACAGGCATGACAAATATGTTCTGATTTTCTATGTGACAGATAGGCATGACAAATATGTTCTGATTTTCTATGTGACAGACAGGCATGACAAATATGTTCTGATTTTCTATGTGACAGACAGGCATGACAAATATGTTCTGATTTTCTATATGACAAATATGTTCTGATTTTCTATGTGACAGATGACAAATATGTTCTGATTTTCTATGACAGAAGGCATGACAAATATGTTCTGATTTTCTATGTGACAGACAGGCATGACAAATATGTTCTGATTTTCTATGTGACAGATAGGCATGACAAATATGTTCTGATTTTCTATGTGACAGATAGGCATGACAAATGATATGTTCTGATTTTCTATGTGACAGACAGGCATGACAAATATGTTCTGATTTTCTATGTGACAGACAGGCATGACAAATATGTTCTGATTTTCTATGTGACAGACATTCTATGTGACAGACAGGCATGACAAATATGTTCTGATTTTCTATGTGACAGACAGATGACAAATATGTTCTGATTTTCATGTGACAGACAGGCATGACAAATATGTTCTGATTTTCTATGTGACAGACAGGCATGACAAATATGTTCTGATTTTCTATGTGACAGACAGGCATGACAAATATGTTCTGATTTTCTATGTGACAGACAGGCATGACAAATATGTTCTGATTTTCTATGTGACAGACAGGCATGACATGACAAATATGTTCTGATTTTCTATGTGACAGATGAGGCATGACAAATATGTTCTGATTTTCTATGTGACAGACAGGCATGACAAATGACAAATATGTTCTGATTTTCTATGTGACAGATAGGCATGACAAATATGTTCTGATTTTCTATGTGACAGACAGGCATGACAAATATGTTCTGATTTTCTATGTTCTGATTTTCTATGTGACAGGCATGACAAATATGTTCTGATTTTCTATGTGACAGACAGGCATGACAAATATGTTCTGATTTTCTATGTGACATGTGACAGACAGGCATGACAAATATGTTCTGATTTTCTATGTGACAGACAGGCATGACAAATATGTTCTGATTTTCTATGTGACAGACAGGCATGACAAATATGTTCTGATTTTCTATGTGACAGACAGGCATGACAAATATGTTCTGATTTTCTATGTGACAGACAGGCATGACAAATATGTTCTGATTTTCTATGTGACAGACAGGCATGACAAATATGTTCTGATTTTCTATGTGACAGACAGGCATGACAAATATGTTCTGATTTTCTATGTGACAGACAGGCATGACAAATATGTTCTGATTTTCTATGTGACAGACAGGCATGACAAATATGTTCTGATTTTCTATGTGACAGACAGGCATGACAAATATGTTCTGATTTTCTATGTGACAGACAGGCATGACAAATATGTTCTGATTTTCTATGTGACAGACAGGCATGACAAATATGTTCTGATTTTCTATGTGACAGACAGGCATGACAAATATGTTCTGATTTTCTATGTGACAGACAGGCATGACAAATATGTTCTGATTTTCTATGTGACAGACAGGCATGACAAATATGTTCTGATTTTCTATGTGACAGACAGGCATGACAAATATGTTCTGATTTTCTATGTGACAGACAGGCATGACAAATATGTTCTGATTTTCTATGTGACAGACAGGCATGACAAATATGTTCTGATTTTCTATGTGACAGACAGGCATGACAAATATGTTCTGATTTTCTATGTGACAGACAGGCATGACAAATATGTTCTGATTTTCTATGTGACAGACAGGCATGACAAATATGTTCTGATTTTCTATGTGACAGACAGGCTATGTGACAGAAGGCATGACAAATATGTTCTGATTTTCTATGTGACAGACAGGCATGACAAATATGTTCTGATTTTCTATGTGACAGACAGGCATGACAAATATGTTCTGATTTTCTATGTGACAGACAGGCATGACAAATATGTTCTGATTTTCTATGTGACAGACAGGCATGACAAATATGTTCTGATTTTCTATGTGACAGACAGGCATGACAAATATGTTCTGATTTTCTATGTGACAGACAGGCATGACAAATATGTTCTGATTTTCTATGTGACAGACAGGCATGACAAATATGTTCTGATTTTCTATGTGACAGACAGGCATGACAAATATGTTCTGATTTTCTATGTGACAGACAGGCATGACAAATATGTTCTGATTTTCTATGTGACAGACAGGCATGACAAATATGTTCTGATTTTCTATGTGACAGACAGGCATGACAAATATGTTCAGACAGGCATGACAAATATGTTTCTATGTGACAGACAGGCATGACAAATATGTTCTGATTTTCTATGTGACAGACAGGCATGACAAATATGTTCTGATTTTCTATGTGACAGACAGGCATGACAAATATGTTCTGATTTTCTATGTGACAGACAGGCATGACAAATATGTTCTGATTTTCTATGTGACAGACAGGCATGACAAATATGTTCTGATTTTCTATGTGACAGACAGGCATGACAAATATGTTCTGATTTTCTATGTGACAGATAGGCATGACAAATATGTTCTGATTTTCTATGTGACAGACAGGCATGACAAATATGTTCTGATTTTCTATGTGACAGACAGGCATGACAAATATGTTCTGATTTTCTATGTGACAGACAGGCATGACAAATATGTTCTGATTTTCTATGTGACAGACAGGCATGACAAATATGTTCTGATTTTCTATGTGACAGACAGGCATGACAAATATGTTCTGATTTTCTATGTGACAGATAGGCATGACAAATATGTTCTGATTTTCTATGTGACAGACAGGCATGACAAATATGTTCTGATTTTCTATGTGACAGACAGGCATGACAAATATGTTCTGATTTTCTATGTGACAGACAGGCATGACAAATATGTTCTGATTTTCTATGTGACAGACAGGCATGACAAATATGTTCTGATTTTCTATGTGACAGACAGGCATGACAAATATGTTCTGATTTTCTATGTGACAGATAGGCATGACAAATATGTTCTGATTTTCTATGTGACAGACAGGCATGACAAATATGTTCTGATTTTCTATTTGATAGTTTTGTAATGAAGTAAGATCGAAACAGATTATACTTTGTCTGAAAAATGACATTATGAGTAACTTGTGTTATATTTCATACTTCATGGAGGGGTTGTATATAAATTAGAGAAGAGGTGATACCTAAGGAACAAATGTCATAATTCTCACTCTTGGGGAAACCAAAGTTTTTTTTTAGTATTGCCCTGTAAAATTAAGAACTTAAAACTTACATAATATGAAACTTTGGATCACTAGCTACATTTTTATGCCACGTTTATTCATATAACATGATAACAAAGTAGTTTAATTAAATTTTGAATGTAAGCAACTAAAACCTTGTAAGACACTGACAAAATGACAGCTGTTGTCAGAAAGTTAATCAGCACGTCGAACTTAACCGTCTATTGTTTACACCAAGCCAAACTTAACCGTCTATTGTTTACACCAAGTCAAACTTAACAGTCTATTGTTTACACCAAGTCAAACTTAACAGTCTATTGTTTACACCAAGTCAAACTTAACAGTCTATTGTTTACACCAAGTCAAACTTAACAGTCTATTGTTTACACCAAGTCAAACTTAACAGTCTATTGTTTACACCAAGTCAAACTTAACAGTCTATTGTTTACACCAAGTCAAACTTAACAGTCTATTGTTTACACCAATTTCACAAGGTTCAATGCTATACATATGTATCTGTTAGACTTACCTTTCTATTTTGTAAATATACCAAGAAGGTAGTTTGTATCTGTGTCACAGTAAGATTAAGTAAATGTTGTGATGGTAAACAACAATCAATAATACTGAGTAGACAGCTGGTAAATTTAACATTTTCCTTTCCTGAAAATGTATTTCCAATAAAAAGTCACTTCCACCCACACAGTTTAGTTTTTCCACATGTTTACATATTCTGCCAAAGAGAGTCGTAAGCTACCAGCTTTGTAAAACATCCCACCTAATTTCTCCTTGCACCATTGTATGATGCTGTCATCATGCAGATGAACCCACTACCAGTAGTGGTGTGGCATTCCTCCATATTCAATGTCTCCATACAGATATCATTCTTGTGAATCTTTGTTCTATGAGACACAATTTAAGAAAGGTGTACTGAAAGTGGGGAGAATGAGTGGGTGTATATATATATATGTTAACATCTGAAATAAATACCTCTTCACACAGCTTCCCCAGAATCACACACTGAGGAAATAGAATACAGGGTATATATATATATATATATGGGGGTGAACAGTACTACATTCCCAGTGTTACAACAGCCCCATTTGTTACTGTACTGGAACCCCTTAATCCAGCCCTGGCACATAAATCTCAATTGTTAAGGATTCTCAATAGTCCACGATCACAGCATCAAGAAGCTGATAAATGTCAAGGGTCTCCCATGCTCCATTCCATAAAGGGTAAAGTGGGGGGAATTCACTCAGGAAAGACCTGTAGAATGTGCCCAGATCCCCCCTTCAGTCCAGAAAGAGCAACTATTTGCCACAAAACCATATTTTAAAAGTCAGCAACCACTAACCAGAGTAGTGGACAAAAACTGCTTTGGTACATTTTCCATGAATGGGTACAGTGTGGATAAGAAAATATAGTGAGTACATACACACATATAGATAACCATAAAGTAACTGCAAGTGGTTTTGTAAAAAAAATCTATCTCTCAGAATCAGGGCAGAGCATTTTCCATTATCCTGGCTCAATGCAAATTTCTGATAGATATACCCTGGAAGGAAACAGTGGAATCCTATTAGTAATTGAGAAGCAAGAAAAAAGGTTTTGTTTACTCAACTGGAAAACAACTATGGGTGGACATCCAGCTGGAGATGAGACAGCAAGTGATCCAGTAAACAAAGTATTTAGATGGTGACCAGCACGTATTTAGTAGAAAGTTGTAATGTACTGTTCCATCCAAAAATGTCACTCAATCTCATCTACTGCTCACCAGTTCAACATGCTGGCATCCATTCAGCTAAGAAAATAGTGATGCTGGCATCTGTTAAGCTAAGAAAACGATGATACTGACAGCTGTGGGGCTAAGGAAACTGATACTGACATCTGCTACTTAGGAAACAGCGATATATGTAACAAATTATAATAGACAACAGGACTTACCGACTTAAGGCAATTGGATCATTCACATCAACAGTTTTTCTTTCTATCAGTTCCCTCAATAACTGATGGTAGAAATCATCATCATCGTAAATCTCACTGTCATATTCTTTTAGATGCTCTTCTTGTTTAGGTAGATTTTCCTGAAATTAAATAAAATGTTGACAGAATGAAAGAGGATACACACGCTCAGAGAAACATGAAAGAGGATACACACACTCAGAGAAACATGAAAGAGGATACACACACTCAGAAAAAAAAAAAATAATTTTCTCAACTACTAATAATTTGCTTCAAATGTGAAACTTGTTTAAAACCACATCCTAAATTGAATGTCACTAACCTGCTCAGAAACTTCCACTTCTTTGGATACTTCTACTTCTGGCTTTCCTAGGACTTTATACACAGATCTCTTTAACTGTGTTCTCTTTATTAGTCTTTCTTTGTCCATTAGAATCTTTAAAAATTCAAATTAATACATTACATGCAAAGAAATCCCCACACATATCAATGTTTTCTAGGGAAAGGAAATCAGTTATAGTACATGAGGCAAACAATAGTCTGATTATTTGTATATTATATTCCTTTGTAAATTTAATTTAATTATAATGTTTGGTACATTTCATTTTTTTAAATTTAAAAAGATTTCTTATCATTGTTAACACAGCACATCCATTTAGGACTAAACTGAATCTCCTCAGCTTGCCAAACCTTTTGAGATATTACTTAGGATTGCAGCTGAAAATTTAAAGCAAACTGAAGAATGAACACATTCTCATTACTTCGAGGCTTGTTTTTCTCTTTCTTTTCATGATTTGCTTTAGGGTATTAATTGCTTTTAGTTAGACTGGTGTATAGCAGTAGCAACATTTTATAATACTTGTAATTCTATCCATACCAACATTTAAGTATTAATAACTCGTTCGTGCTAAATGCAATCTTAATTTTCCCAACCAAGTTTTACAAAACTGTTCACTTCCAATAAATGCATGAATATTTTCTCTTTTAACATGAAAAAAATAATTACATTCACCAAACCTACTGACAGATAGAAAGAATTATCACCTAGACCCTTGTTATCATTATACGAAGAAACTGTCACATTAATAATTTCTTCCCCACTTAATGTTTTTTCTTGTGCTCTAAATATTGTAGAACCTCATGTAACAGAAGCCCAAAGTTCAACAGATACTGTCATTTTATATTTCTACTAGTAAATATTTAAAATATTAAAGGTAGTTCAAAACATAAACTGATTAGAAATATACAAGAACACCAGCTTCGTTTTAAGATTAATATTTTAATTATTATTCTTTCTAAAAATTTATGAGCAAAAACAGTGAAGAATATACTATAATATACCAGAAATCATCAAACCAAGTGAAATAAAACAGACATGTACTCGTAAAAACATTAATTACATCATCAATTTTCCTGAACGACAACTGTTAACGCTGTGAACTAGAATAGGTAAGTGAGCTACAATTATTATCAATTTCATCTAATTAACTCACAAATTAGATTTGAGGACAAGGATTGATGAAACAAATAAATATTTTATTCTTAACACCAAATGTTCATTTTTTTACTTTATTTTTTATGATACACATCTGACAAGCAACTTTGATTAATTGCTTGGTATGAAACCAAAGTTAATTTAAATGTGCTTAACTTAATTCTATATTTAGATTGCTAATTACCTTCAAATGTGACAACTAGAACAGTACAGACACTTACTTGTTCTATCTGTTTCAAAGCAGACTGTTCAAAAGCACTGAAGTTCTTGCGACTAGCTTTTCCAGTTACCAATTTTGTTTTTTCATTCCATTTGTGTATTGTGGCATTTCTTCACCAGGTTTAAAAGTAACAATAAAAACTTCATGTTAACTTTTTCCTAATCTAACAAGTCAGAAGAAATAATTTAATTAAGTATTCAGGGTTCACATTTCCATTTAGAAAAAACAATAAAGTTGTTAGTGGAAAAAAAATGTTATTTTACTTAAAAAAACTATTTTTGAACGAGAGGCAAGAAAAACATGATACAACAAAAATCACTTGCATACAAACTAATAAAGACTATTACATAATTTGTTATAATGTTAAATAAATCATAACGTTCAACTATTTAGTAGAAACATTTAAACTACACTATTACGTATTGAAATCATAAGGTGTAAAACAGGCTTACAAATTAAACAGTGAACCCTGTACTGTGACATTTACAGAGACCTAAGGTGTAAAACAGGCTTACAAATTAAACAGTGAACCCTGTACTGTGACATTTACAGACACATGGGTGTAAAACAAGCTTACAAAATAAACAGCGAACATTCTACTGTAACATTTACAGAGGAGACCTAGATGTAAAACAAACTTACAAATTAAACAGCTTAACATTCTACTGTAACATTTACAGAGAGACCTAGATGTAAAACAAGCTTACAAAATAAACAGTGAACATTCTACTGTAACATTTACAGAGAAGACCTAGATGTAAAACAAGCTTACAAAATAAACAGTGAACATTCTACTGTAACATTTACAGAGGAGACCTAGATGTAAAACAAGCACAAAATAAACAGTGAACATTCTACTGTAAAACAAGCTTACAAAATAAACAGTGAACCTTCTACTGAAGCATTTATAGAGGAGACCTAGATGTAAAACAAGCTTACAAAATAAACAGCGAACATTCTACTGTAACATTTACAGAGGAGACCTAGATGTAAAACAAGCTTACAAAATAAACAGCGAACATTCTACTGTAACATTTACAGAGGAGACCTAGATGTAAAACAAGCTTACAAAATAAACAGCGAACATTCTACTGTAACATTTACAGAGGAGACCTAGATGTAAAACAAGCTTACAAAATAAACAGCGAACATTCTACTGTAACATTTATAGAGGAGACATAGATGTAAAACAAGCTTACAAAATAAACAGTAAACCTTCTACTGTAACATTTATAGAGGAGACCTAGATGTAAAACAAGCTTACAAAATAAACAGTGAACATTCTACTGTAACATTTATAGAGAAGACATAGGTGTAAAACAAGCTTACAAAATAAACAGTGAACCTTCTACTGTAACATTTATAGAGGAGACCTAGATGTAAAACAAGCTTACAAAATAAACAGTAAACCTTCTACTGAAACATTTATAGAGGAGACCTAGATGTAAAACAAGCTTACAAAATAAACAGTGAACATTCTACTGTAACATTTATAGAGGAGACATAGATGTAAAATAAGCTTACAAAATAAACAGTGAACATTCTACTGTAACATTTATAGAACAGTGAACATTCTACTGTAAACATTTATAGAGGAGACCTAGATGTAAAACAAGTAAAAATAAAAGTGAACATTCTACTGTAACAATAAAGACAGATGTAAAACAAACACAAAATAAACAGTGAACATTCTACTGTAACATTTATAGAGGAGACATAGGTGTAAAACAAGCTTACAAAATAAACAGTAAACCTTCTACTGAAACATTTATAGAGGAGACCTAGATGTAAAACAAGCTTACAAAATAAACAGCGAACATTCTACTGTAACATTTATAGAGGAGACATATGTGTAAAACAAGCTTACAAAATAAACAGTAAACCTTCTACTGAAACATTTATAGAGGAGACCTAGATGTAAAACAACCTTACAAAATAAACAGTCAACATTCTACTGTAACATTTATAGAGGAGACCCAGATGTAAAACAACCTTACAAAATAAACAGTCAACATTCTACTGTAACATTTATAGAGGAGACCCAGATGTAAAACAAGCTTAAAAAATAAACAGTGAACATTCTACTGTAACATTTATAGAGGAGACATAGGTGTAAAACAAGCTTACAAAATAAACAGTAAACCTTCTACTGTAACATTTATAGAGGAGACCTAGATGTAAAACAAGCTTACAAAATAAACAGTGAACATTCTACTGTAACATTTATAGAGGAGACATAGGTGTAAAACAAGCTTACAAAATAAACAGTAAACATTCTACTGTAACATTTATAGAGAAGACATAGATGTAAAACAAACTTACAAAATAAACAGTCAACATTCTACTGTAACATTTATAGAGAAGACACAGGTGTAAAACAAACTTACAAAATAAACAGTCAACCTTCTACTGAAACATTTATAGAGAAGACATAGATGTAAAACAACCTTACAAAATAAACAGTCAACATTCTACTGTAACATTTATAGAGGAGACCCAGATGTAAAACAAGCTTAAAAAATAAACAGTGAACATTCTACTGTAACATTTATAGAGGAGACCTAGATGTAAAACAAGCTTGCAAAATAAACAGTGAACATTCTACTGTAACATTTACAGAGGAGACCTAGATGTAAAACAAGCTTGCAAAATAAACAGTGAACATTCTACTGTAACATTTATAGAGACATAGGTGTAAAACAAGCTTACAAAATAAACAGTGAACATTCTACTGTAACATTTATAGAGGAGACCTAATGGAAAATTATGACACATGAACAAACACAGAAAGTTGGTTCATTATTAAGGTCATTACTGATGTATAATTAACATACATAGCAAGATGGAAATGTGAACTATACATCTCAATAAAATACTAAAAGTTTTATTAAATACACTAAAGAAATAAACATAGATAATCAGTGTGTTACAGAAGGTCTATGGAAGAAGTTTATTTGTTTCTCTTAGACAGTACCTTACTATAGGCTAACCATCCAAACATAATGGCACCTTGGAGGTGGTTTCGCTAGATTGTAGATAGGGACAGTGAGAATCTTGTTAATCCATTGTTTATTATGTTTCTATGATCAATACTGCAGAATACTATTTTATAGTTGTTAAAATAATCAGTATTTCAGAACACTATTTATTATATTTCTATGATCAATACTGCAGAATACTATTTATAGTTGTTAAAATAATCAGTATTTCAGAACACTGTTTATTATATTTCTATGATCAATACTGCAGAATACTATTTATAGTTGTTAAAATAATCAACATTCCAGAACACTGTTTATTACGTTTCTATGATCAATACTGGAGAATACTATTTATAGTTGTTAAAATAATCAACATTTCAGAACACTGTTTATTACGTTTCTATGATCAATACTGGAGAATACTATTTATAGTTGTTAAAATAATCAACATTTCAGAACACTGTTTATTACGTTTCTATGATCAATACTGGAGAATACTATTTATAGTTGTTAAAATAATCAACATTTCAGAACACTGTTTATTACGTTTCTATGATCAATACTGGAGAATACTATTTATAGTTGTTAAAATAATCAACATTTCAGAACACTGTTTATTACATTTCTATGATCAATACTGGAGAATACTATTTATAGTTGTTAAAATAATCAACATTTCAGAACAGTGTATATTACGTTTCTATGATCAATACTGGAGAATACTATTTATAGTTGTTAAAATAATCAACATTTCAGAACAGTGTATATTACGTTTCTATGATCAATACTGGAGAATACTATTTATAGTTGTTAAAATAATCAACATTTCAGAACACTGTTTATTACGTTTCTATGATCAATACTGGAGAATACTATTTATAGTTGTTAAAATAATCAACATTTCAGAACACTGTTTATTACGTTTCTATGATCAATACTGGAGAATACTATTTATAGTTGTTAAAATAATCAACATTTCAGAACACTGTTTATTACGTTTCTATGATCAATACTGGAGAATACTATTTATAGTTGTTAAAATAATCAACATTTCAGAACACTGTTTATTACGTTTCTATGATCAATACTGGAGAATACTATTTATAGTTGTTAAAATAATCAACATTTCAGAACACTGTTTATTACGTTTCTATGATCAATACTGGAGAATACTATTTATAGTTGTTAAAATAATCAATGTTTCAGAACAGTGTATATATTCTTTGATAGATTGTTTAGGCAAAGTATTCACGATGAAACTTTGTAGAATGGACAACAACTGCCTGTTGTAGAGACACAAGTGTAGAGGATGACGTTTCGAAAGTCTTCCACCTTTCTACAAAGTTTCAACAGTGTGTATAATTATGTTTCTATAATCAGTATTTCAAAACATTATGAAATAAGTACCTCAGACAATATTACAGTACAATAAGTTGAATAAACTTTACCCATGTGATTTCCTTGAGCAAAAATTGAGAAGTAGGATTTGTCCTACAAGTGTCACACATATTAGTCCTAAAACATGACATGTATCCATCATGGCAGTCAAAAGTTGCATATTTCTACAAATAGTGTTGACACAGAATGTTGTTTAAACAGTCTGTATTGAAAGTTTTGTAGGGTTACATCTATGACATGACATATTTCAAAGTGTAAACACATATCTAAACTGAAAGGTAAGACAGACCACTGAATACACATGCTAACTTTTCAATCATTTAGTGGTTTAAATTTACTACCGACCAACTGCGTTATAAATGCAATGAGAAACCATATTTCAGACATCAGCTATAATGATTTTACTGGACCATGTGTTGGTGTATCATCAGCTATAATGATTTTACTGGACCATGTGTTGGTGTATCATCAGCTATAATGATTTTACTGGACCATGTGTTGGTGTATCATCAGCTATAATGATTTTACTGGACCATGTGTTGGTGTATCATCAGCTATAATGATTTTACTGGACCATGTGTTGGTGTATCATCAGCTATAATGATTTTACTGGACCATGTGTTGGTGTAACATCAGCTATAATGATTTTACTGGACCATGTGTTGATGTATCATCAGCTATAATGATTTTACTGGACCATGTGTTGGTGTATCATCAGCTATAATGATTTTACTGGACCATGTGTTGATGTATCATCAGCTATAATGATTTTACTGGACCATGTGTTGGTGTATCATCAGCTATAATGATTTTACTGGACCATGTGTTGGTGTATCATCAGCTATAATGATTTTACTGGACCATGTGTTGATGTATCATCAGCTATAATGATTTTACTTGACCATGTGTTGATGTATCATCAGCTATAATGATTTTACTTGACCATGTGTTGATGTATCATCAGCTATAATGATTTTACTGGACCATGTGTTGATGTATCATCAGCTATAATGATTTTACTGGACCATGTGTTGATGTAACATCAGCTATAATGATTTTACTGGACCATGTGTTGATGTAACATCAGCTATAATGATTTTACTTGACCATGTGTTGATGTATCATCAGCTATAATGATTTTACTGGACCATGTGTTGGTGTATCATTAGCTATAATGATTTTACTGGACCATGTGTTGATGTAACATCAGCTATAATGATTTTACTGGGCCATGTGTTGGTGTATCATTAGCTATAATGATTTTACTGGACCATGTGTTGATGTATCATTAGCTATAATGATTTTACTGGACCATGTGTTGATGTAACATCAGCTATAATGATTTTACTGGGCCATGTGTTGGTGTATCATTAGCTATAATGATTTTACTGGACCATGTGTTGATGTATCATCAGCTATAATGATTTTACTGGACCATGTGTTGATGTATCATCAGCTATAATGATTTTACTGGACCATGTGTTGGTGTAACATCAGCTATAATGATTTTACTGGACCATGTGTTGGTGTAACATCATCAATCTTAGACTGATCAATTACCAAAGTTCACATAATATATGACTGATTATAACTGAAACTCTCTCATTTTCATAACAATAAATTCCTATTGAACATCAGATACTGGCAGCCCCATCTACCCACTTGTTTTACAAATCAAATCAGTTGTCATACTACAAACTATATGCACAACTAATGCTTTGCTGCCCTCTACAGTAAGAAATCACTTATTTAAATGCTGTTAGCCTTACACTTTGTGGTCAAATTTTTATTATAATCAACTGGAAATCCGTCTACAATTATACTTAAAAAATCATACAAGAAACTAAAAACTATACATTAATATAAACACATAAAATGAGTTCAAACCTGAAATTAGTAAAGGATTTATGACGTTTGGCAAGAAATTCGGAGTATTCTCCTCCGTTAAGTTTTCTCTTGACAGGCAAACTTGTCTTTTTTATATCTTCTTCAGATTCACTGGTTATCTCTTCATTGCTAAGAAGCAAACCAAGGCAAAACTATCATATAATGACCACCTCTTCCCCACTAACCAATAAAACTAGGTTTCCCTGTGATTTACTGAGTTACTTACTGGATGCATAATTGACTTTTTATCTCTCACATTTAATAATAAAATGAACAGATAATGTATGTCATAGAGGCTTCATGTAATAATTTAACTCCTGAAAAATAAACATCACAGAATCGTTTAATTGCATAAACACAGAAATATATGTACTTAAGAATATATAAATATATGTACTTAAGAATATATAAATATATGTACTTAAGAATATATAAATATATGTACTTAAGAATATATAAATATATGTACTTAAGAATATATAAATATATGTACTTAAGAATATATAAATATATGTACTTAAAAATATATAAATATATGTACTGAGAAATGCAGACTATACAACTCCTTGACAATAAGCTTTCAAGTTGACACAAAATTAGCTATATGACAAAAAATTATGTTCTCTTTCATCGTGACAATGTTACATTTCACACACAGCTCTTCACGTAACAACAATTCATCAGTTGGTTAATGGATCTTCTGTTTCACCATGACTATGTCATGCTTCACACTGCTCCTCATGTAACAACTACAATTTAGAGATTTTCTAACGTGTTACTACACATCACCAGATTCTCTCCTTCACCTATGTCATGCTTCACACTGCTCCTCATGTAACAACTACAAGTTATAGATTTACTAACACGTTACTACACATCACTAAATTCTCTCCTTCACCACGATTATGTCATGCTTCACACTGCTCCTTGTGTAACAACTACAAGTGATATATTTTCTAACACGTCACTAGATTCTCTCCTTCACCATGACTATGTCATGCTTCACACTGCTCCTCGTGTAACAACTACAAGTTATAGATTTGCTAACAGGTTACTAGACATCTGTCACTAGATTCTCTCCTTCACCATGACTATGTCATGCTTCACACTGCTCCTCATGTAACAACTACAATTTAGAGATTTGCTAACAGGTTACTAGACATCTGTCACTATATTCTCTCCTTCACCATGACTATGTCATGCTTCACACTGCTCCTCATGTAACAACTACAAGTTACAGATTTACTAACACGTTACTACACATCACTAAATTCTCTCCTTCACCATGACTATGTCATGCTTCACACTGCTCCTCATGTAACAACTACAAGTTATAGATTTACTAACACGTTACTACACATCACTAAATTCTCTCCTTCACCACGACTATGTCATTCACACTGCTCCTCGTGTAACAACTACAAGTTATAGATTTTCTAACACATTACTACTACTCTCCTTCACCATGACTATGTCATGCTTCACACTCTCCTCGTGTAACAACTACAAGTAGATTCTGTCCTTCACCATGTCTATGTCATGCTTTACACTGCTCCTCGTGTAACAATTTTAATCCACGAGTCCATTAAAACATTCACTCCATCAACAACAGCTGCCCTCTGAAAACTCAATAACATCAATGAACATGTTAAATTTTATAACATGAACTTTGATGTCTCATTGCTTACATTATCCGATATGTCCGACTCAAAAAAAAAAAAATACCTAGCTAATTTCTGAAGACCATAAAACTAATCCCACTGATTTACAATAAATTTGAAATAAAATATTTACCTATCAGTTTTGTTTCTTAGACTGCTGTCAAGTTGAATAACATGCTGTGTCTCTGGATTGGCTTGAAGCAAAGTTTCCTGAAGGTGAGTCAGGGTGTCTAACAGCAGTTTCACATCTTTCTGACCTAGAAAAAATTAATGAATATGGTTTTCACTGTAGCTCATCTCACAATGATTTAAAAATTTTAGAAGATACAAATAATACCTACATTTTTTTGTTTCCATTTCTAATCACATATTAACAATATTAAAAGTATTAAGCTTATGAATAATTAAGTATTAAGTATTAAACTTACGAATAATTAAGTATTAAGTATTAAACTTATGAATAATTAAGTGCTGGCATCCCTTTACAATCCTCTTCCACTTCGGTCAGCAGCCTCAGAGAACTTTGTCAAATTTTTATTTGTATGCAGCAGTTGTTCAACTTCCAAATACCTTACTAGCTAGAAGCATACTGTGTGACATGATAAGGCTAATCTGGCTAGAACTTGCCAACTTCATTTCATGAGACCAGATATTTCTGCCCATGCAGATCTTATGTGACCATTCATCGTCCAGACATGGCTGCTTTCAATTACCATCTTGTATGACACTGAGCAACAGAATTTGCCTTTAATTAAAAATCACAAAGTTTCCGTAGCTATTCACATCTAATGTGGAACAAACACACAAGTCTATGTTATTGTGAATGGTATCAAGAATTTTTTTCTCTTAATTTTAGTTACAAATTTACCAGTTTTACAATATCCATATTAATAGCAGAAGCTGTTATGTTATGGACATTCACTAAAGTTGTAATCATACAATTGATTACAATATCTAGGCTCAGAAGTAAACAAAGCAGATGGTGTTTATTCTCTATGAATGTAAACAGTTATTGGAACAGCTGTACAAAGTGTTTAATTATAAATTTTCAAATGTAAATACAATTTTTGTGCCCATTTAAATGCTGGTTTTACTTTAAGAACGTAAATATTTGTTCAAGAATTATTACTTTATATAAGCCCTTCCTGTTAACAACTTGCACAAAAATACGACTCTATCATATTCAAGAGTCTGCTGAGGTGTCTCAGTGAATAAAGACAATAAATCAAAGCTTGAAATTTTATAGTGTTGACTAGGCAATACAAACTGTGAGTAAAAATAATATATTTGTTTTATTATATTGACTATAAAAGCATTTTTCATTTATTCTCTCAACAGAACCACAAATACTTTTTAAACGAACCTTTCTTTAAGGCATCTCTGTAGTCTTGGTCACCCAAGGTACGGAAATCTTCAAACACATCAAACTGAGGAAGTTTGTTGACTAGGACCAACAATTTCTGCATTTTGATCCTGCAGTCCAGAAGTGAATCCCAAATAGCTACCAACAAATACAACAGTAATACATTTAAATATCTAAATTACACTGTATATAAATTTCACACAACCTTGCTACTTTTATTTCATCAAAACTTTAATAAACAGTTAATAATTCTTTAATTACCTCTACTATATTTATTAAAGTGTTTTAAGGTGTCTACTCATGGAGACTTTAAGCTGTGAGAAACTTGTAAAAATGAACATTTATCCCACAGACATACTCCTGAACAATGTTTCACTAATACTTTACCAACTAAAGTTGCAAGAAAAAATATTTTTCTTTCAGTAATTACACCTTCTCTTAGATCTGAAAATACAATCTTACCATGACTTTGTTAAACCTAAAATGATATAACCTTTTCATTACACTTGCACCAATGAATATATTTATCAAAAGACTGAAAAAAACAAACTTTATGGGATAATGACATGATAACTCTAGTTTGATTCAGATTTGTATAACTGTTATTCCTGTGGTGGGTCAAGTACATATTACAAACATTTCATATGATTACTTTCAAAATTTAATTAAACTACCTTTATGTCACTGTATATGAAACATGCTTCATATCAAAATATATTTTATAAATCAAATAATATTACACCAAATCAAATAATAATACATCAAATGAAATAATAACATCATATAAAGGGAAGTATTTAAATACATTCTCATATGACCTCCGAGTCGCACGATATGTTGGTATTCTGACTCCTTATTTGTAGACTTTTTCTCTTCCCATATACACACCTTATACTGTTCAACCAATTAGAAATACATGCTAAATATATCAATTAGCCAGAATGTATCAACCTTTAAGCTTCTTGTTTAACAGATATCACTATTTGTTTAACCCCATGACACACACCCATCCAATATCCCATCTTTTAATAAATATCTGTAATTCTCTCTGATACTGCTATTGGATATTTTGAAATAAAAATAGCACATTCAAAACTATATAAATCAAATCAGTAATGACAAGAAAACCCACTTGTAGAGAAAAATATATATGTAAAAATGGCTGGTTTGGGTTGAGAAAATTTTATGTAGAGGAGCGAACCTGTGAACCTGACGATGACTGAAGAAGGTTGAAACATTGTTCACTCCTCTACATAAAAATTTTCTCAACCCAAACCAGCCATTTTTACATATAAAATTCAAAATATGTTTTGTAGAAACCTAAACTGACAGTTTGCAGAAAAAGCTAGATGTGCTTAGTCTATTGATGTTGCTATAATGGAATTTTTAATCTATTTATAAGTTAGAAAATTAGATAAATTATAATGACTTTGGTACATTCTATTATCATGCTTGATGTATCTTTTGTATCATAAAATAAATATTTGAAAGGTAAATAAATTATTTTTGGACAACTAACAAATTACTAAGTCACACATTTCAATACAAAACCTCAAACAGAGGTGTTAAATTTCATTTTTATGAAAGGTTTTCATTGTTACATATTTTTTAACAAAAGCAATAATTATAAATTGATTATGATAGATAAAAATTTAACTGAAAACTCTTATGATCTCTCTTAAAGGAACACACATAAGCTGCTGTATCATTATGTAACTTAATAGTTTGTTTACCCTGAATTATTGTACAATTTACTGCTTTGTTACCCTCCTTAGAGACAGTTCAAAAATGAATGAAATTAAATAAAAGTTGTGAAAAAAATATGAGGCCTAGAGCTGTTAGGATAAACAATTGTTAGAACCTGCACTGATTCTAGAAAAAAAAATGTATATTTGATTTTACTTTGTATATTTCACCTTTTCATTAATGATTTTACCACCAGGGCAGAGATAAAAGATGTAAAATAAAAACCTAACACTTCACCTTTAATCTTAATCTACACTAACACTAACTGTCAAATGTTAACAATACTTTACCTTTAATCTTAAACTATACTAACACTAACTGTCAAATGTTAAACAATACTTTACCTTTAATCTTAAACTATACTAACACTAACTGTTAAATGTTAAACAATACTTCACCTTTAATCTTAATCTACACTAACTGTTAAATGTTAAACAATACTTTACCTTTAATCTTATGTACTAACACTAAATGTTAAACAATACTTTACCTTTAATCTTAAATGTTAAATGTTAAACAATAACCTTTAAAAAACTAACTGTTGAATGTTAAACAATATTTAGAAACTTATGAATGTTTATTTAGAAATTATGAAAAGAAGCATTACTATTCTTGACATAAAAATCTCCTTTCACTTGATCTGACTCAGTAATATGTTCACACATGTAGCTTTAACAAAATGATTTATCAGAATGATTTGATTTTTCTCAAACAGTTTTAGTTTACTAAAACATTGAAAAGTTTTTTTGCAGATAAACTTAGTAGATAAAGATTTATAGCACATATAATTTCATGGTTAAAAACCATACTTTTAGTTTACTGAAACGTTAAGTTTTTTGAAGATTGGTTGGTTGGTTGGTTGGTCTGGCATTTTATGGCACATAGCAACTAGGCTATATGGGCCAAACATCTGGTAAAAAGTTAAAGTATTAAAATCCATAAAAATGAATTAAGGTAAAACAAAACAGTTTAATTTTAGAATCAAAAACATAAATAGTGTTAAAACCAATATTTATATCTAGTATACAGCAATAAGAGAGAAACTATAGTAATACAAGTTTTAAAGGACTTTCTGTAGCATAATTTTAATTATCATAACTCGCCAGAATGACTAACAGGTAAGTTCAAACATAAGCGTTAGTCACCTGAAGTTGGCCTTTCCAGTCTTGGTTTCGAGTTATTTGATATTATTGCTGTTTTCTAATTTTATAACAAATTAGTTGTACTTCACAAAAACAAATCATATCAAATAAAGTTCTAATTTAGGAATTAAAAACTTAAATAGTGTTAAAAATGTAAAAAACTAAACACATTTGTAAGGTAGAAAGAGTCACCATTGCCAATGACACTGTCCAACATTATGGATAAACCTTGGTACAAAACATGTGTGACCAACATGGCATGGTATCCAGAAGAACTGGATAAAGTGGATGTTACAGAGAAATAGGCCAGTCAGTTTTGAATATTTGCAATAATAGGGTGAGAGCCAACATGAAATAATTCTGGGGCTAACAGAAAGCTAAGTGAATCATTATATATAGTACAGTTCATGTACTGCATAGCTTCTATGTGATCCAGGGCAAGAGAAATGATATACAATTCGACAGTGAATGCAGAAACTGTAGAGGGGATTCTGTGGGCAACAACAGAATCACGGCAAACAATGGCAGAGTTCGCAGAGTCATCGTATTTCGAACCATCTGTATAAATGGGAATGGAAGGATGGTTCGAAAGATGTTCAGCAAAAAGAAGGCAATACTTCCACAATCAGGAGTGTCTGTGTTCTTCAGATGACTTAAAGAAAGGTCACATTTGGAGATAGTAGTTAGCCATGGTGGGATGGGCTAATCTGTGAATGCTGCTATGTCATCCACAGATAGACCCAATTCATCCAACTGCACCTGGATGTGAAGGCTAAAAGGAACAACGGCAGATTGTCTGTTATAAAAAAGTGTGACCCAGTAAGGAAGAAAAATAAAACCCTATGTGGGATGCTGTGGTAAAGATCAAAATTTTGAAGCATTCATTAAAGACAGTTACAAATGCCAAAGGTATATAAGGAGTTCATGTGAATCCGTGTACAAACTCTGGACTGGAGAAGTGCGGAAGGCTCCTGTGTAGAGCCTAAGCCCCTGATGGTGAACAGGGTTCAATTTCAAGGCAAGAGACCCATGGTCTAGTTTTGATCAAGCAAAGGTACAACAGATTTTTAGCATGGAACATCAATCTGCCCCCAAGAGGTGGAAGAGAGGACAAGGAGGATGCTCATTGCCATTTTACACTTGACACATAGCTGCTTGATATGTGGAGTAAGTTCTGTTTACAGTCAAAGATAAGCCCCAAGAACTTTGCCTAATGGACCACAGGAAGCCTAACTTCATCAGTACAAAGTTCAGAATCAGGGTGAATACCCAATTGATGCCAAAAGTGCATGCACACAGTTTTGGAGAGAGAAAGGTTGAAACCATTTCCTGGTCCACTTTAGTAAACGATTGAGGGCAGTCTGTAGCTACTGCACAACATACCTCATGTTCAATGGCTGACACAAGATGTGTCATCGACAAAGAGACTGTTTGCAACAGTATGGGGTAGTTGTCCACCAATGACATCAATCTTTATAATGAATGTGTGACACTCAACACAAAGCCCTGAGGGACTCCAAGTTCCTGTGGGAAAGAATTGGAAAATGTTGAACCCACACAGACCTGGAATCACTGACTCGTTAAAAAATGTTTAATAAAAATTGATAAATTGCAATGCATTCCACACAAGTGAAAATTTCGCAAGATACTATACCTCCACATTGTATCATAAGCTTTCTCAAGGTAAAAAAAATTAGATGGTCCATGGTGGAGCGTTGTCTTCAAAACCCACATTGTGTGGGTGAGAGGAGGTTGTTTGATTCAAGGAACCAAACAAGATGAGCATTAATCATCCTCTCTAAGGTTTTACAGAGATATCTCATCAAAGCAACTGGACAGCAGTTCAAAGGAATCTTGGCATCCTTTCCAGGTTTAGGAAAAGGGAGTACAATAGTATGGTGCCAAGCAACAGGAAAAACATTCTACTACCAGATCCAATTAAAAATAACCAGAAGAATAGCAAGAGAAGCAGAAGAGAGATGGTGCAACATCTGGTAATGAATATCATCAGGTCCGACTGATGTATTACCATACCGATGAAGAGCAAGTTTAAGTTCCATCAGTATAAGGGGGTGATTATAGTCATAGAAACGATCAGCCCAAAAGGAAAGAGGTGATTGTTCTGCCCAAGTTTTTTGATGAGAGCTGAAACAGAAGTGCTAGATGCATGATTAAAGCTTTTGCCTGGGCATCAACAACTTCCTGGCCATCAGAGAACAAGATTGAAGGGGAGCAGAAGTACACTGAACATTAACCTTTGTCCCATATGGCTTTGGAATTGGTGGTAAAAGAAATGCTAGAGGTGTATTTAATCCAAGATTCCTTCTGGCTTTGACGTCTGACCTGTCATCCATGTGCACGGGCCTACTGAAATGCAATGTGGTTTAAAAATGTGGGATATCTAGCACCACCCCTGAGGGGATTATGTCCATTTAAATCCCCCAATGGTAAAAAAGGGATGGTAGCTGCTCAATGAGGACATCAAGGTCTGATTGATTATAGATCTCTTCAGGAGGCAGGTAGAGAGAACAAATAGTGATGGTACAGCCCAGGGAAACACAGATGTCTACAGCATCCAAGGGTGTATCAAGTGACAAAGATAGGGTGGGCACATGCTGATCAACCAGCAATGCCACCCCACCATGCACACATCCATCATACGACCTGTCATTTCTGTACAAGGAAAATTGCCAAATGGTGATTGTACCAGCAGGTTTCAGAAATGTTTCCTGTAAGGAAAGGCACATGGGATGGTAAGAATCAATCAAATCCTTAATGTCATCTACATTTGATCAAAAACCTCTACAGTTCCACTGGATCAGAATGGTCATTGTTATTTATCTGCAGGAGAATGTGGCAAGCAGAACTTCTGTTTGCAACCACGTTTGTTCCCCCCTCCTTATTGGACAAAGAACTATCAACCTCCATGGATCATGTGCTTGGCCAAGTAGGCAGGTCTCTGTCTGTGGACAAAGATTCCAATGACTGAGGGCAGGAATGAATAGTCAATTTACTTCTTGGGGCTGGGAAAGAGGATGGATCCAAGGAAACACTTGAACCTGAAGGAAGAGAAACTGGGCAGTCACTGGAAGGAGTGGTGGGGGCAGAGATGGAAGTAGGCACAGATGCTTCAACTTTTTTAATTGTGGAGGGCACAAGATTACTAAGCTGTTTTGCAAATGACTCTGTAGAAGGCACAGAAAGATTTGTCTTTACTCCCACTGTGGTAGTGGAATGGAGTGCAGCAGTATATGTCTGAGATGGAGTTGAGGATAATAATTTCCAAGCCTCTGGATAGGTGATATTATTAACAGTCGTTAAGCATTGCACCACTTTCTCTTCTATCCATTGTGAGCAAAAAATAAAGTAAGAGGGGTGTGGGCCTCTACAGTTAACACAGTGTGATTCCAGATTGCACTCATAAGCATCATGGTGTTTACCACCACAACGAACACAAAGAATCACAACATGATGTTTTTGAGTGCTTAAACTGTTGACACTGGAAACATCTGAGAGGGTTAGGAATATAAGGCCATACCTTGCAGTTCAGATAACCTGCTTTGAGTGTGGCAGGAAAACATGATGATGTAAACGTTAATATCAAAACGTTGGTAGGGTCCATAATTCCATTTTTATGAGTGATGATTCAGTGTGCCACAGTAACACCTTGGCTGTAGAAACCAGCGAGGAATTCTGACCAGGGAATGTTGTTTACATCCCTCTCAACTATAACTCCTCTGGAAGAATTCAAGGTAGCATGGGGAGTAACCTCAATATCCCCAATGGCTTTTGATTTCAAGAAGTGTTTGGTATGTTGTGGAAGATGTTTCCACCAAAATGTCTTCAGAGCACAACTTCTTTACTGACTTTGGGGAACCAGCAACTTCCTTTAATACCTTCTGAATAAAAAAATGGAGACATTTATCCCAAGAATTTCTCAGATAAGAAATGAATAATCAGAAACTGTGGTGTATAATCTGGCTGTAATATTGACTGTACAACAGAGTTATCCATGCGTGGCTATTTTCCAATGATCTTTTTTTTTTTTTCAATTTTCTCATTTTTATTTATTTTGTCAGAAAAAGTGGTATTCATAACAAAGATGCTACATTTCACTGCCCACTGACCCCACCCACCACCAAACCCTATGAGAGGACACACTACAGTGCCCAACAAGAACACTGCAGCAATGCCAAGGTTTCGTGAATACTATACCCAAACACCAGCATCAGATACAATGTCCACAACACCTGTTGAGAACATCCAACACTGGTATTTAGTTGACCCTAGCCCAAGTGGATCAGACAATTCACCCAAAGGAAGGAGGGGGGGGGCACCAGTCTACAGGAATTCAATGCCAAAGTGGTGTGTTAGAGTTGGCCCCTCAACCACCAGGATCCTTTCCTTCCCTTCACAGGGCACCACCCACAGCAAACACGTAGGTGGGTGTTTAATCCCACAGGTAAACTGAAAGAACAGAACCTTCTCTGGGAGGTTTCCTCATCACATACAGAAATCCACACCAAGGGACTTTTGAAGATAAACTAAGTAGATTAAGATTTATAGCACATATAACTTCATAGTTTAAAAACATACTTTTAGTTTACTAAAACCGTGACAAGTGTTTTGAAGATACACTTAGTAGATTAAGGTTTACAGCACATATAATTTCACAGTCAGGTGATTATTAAGTTGACAGAACCCATCTACACATGGTGAAAAGAGTAAACAAAATGAAAAAATTAACAGCTTTAGTTCAGCAGTCTTTGAAGAGTAAATGTGCTTAAAAAGAATTAAACATTTATAATCAGATTAAATTTTGATTCCTGTTTCCTTTTAAGTTTCACTAAAAAGACTTTAGAGACTTAATGAAGCACATCTAGTTCTACAATTCTATCCTCTTACGATGTTTTGGAATCCAAATAACAAACAGTGAAATCTAAGTCTCAGTCAGAAACAAAACAGCTTGCATTAAACAAAGGTATGTCATCATTTTTCCTGACCAGGTAATATAGTTATTTGGCCTATATTGACACTAGTCTAAGTAAGAAGCTTTACTTACCCAACTGTGCTTTGGTTGCTTTTCCCTTTTCAATATCTTCATGAACATCAATCTGTGAAAACTTCTGTACTACGTCTACATCTAAAAGATGTACTAAATTTTAATGTCAGCAAGCAGAAAGAGGTGCAATACATGTATGTACATTTCAGAAAATACAGACATTGTCCAGATAACAACAACTAGCTATCAGAGAGAAGATAACCACCTAGAATTTAGAAGATCCAGAAAAATTGAAACTACAATAATAGTTGCAATTGGTTTACTGTTATATATTTAATATGTATATTTGTTTTAGTTAAATACATGCTTAGAAATGTATGTGACTCGTACCGTTAAATGTGTTTTGGAAAATTCCCAACTATTCCCTTAATTTGTAGAAGATTCTCAGGTGTAAGAATCAATAATATATGTTTCATGAAAGCACTAGTGTATTTTCAATATTATTGTGGCGACTGAAACTTCTAGGACATCAATTAAAAAAAACATTTATAAATTGAAGTGCCAAGAGACAGTATATATTGTTGGTTTGGAACAGTTGGTATGCTATAAACCTTGAACAATGTAACTGTAATAAATGCTTATTAATTGGGAAACTACAGATATTTGACATTTATAGATTTTGAGTGCTACAAATTATTCAACTTCAGTGAATTCAGAGATATCAATATTCTTATGAAAACCTTACATAACTTCAGAGGTGAAAAATCAGCTTGCAAACAGCATGAGACTAGCCAAAAATAAGAGAGCTAGCTAGCAACTTAAGTGAACTATACCAGTATCAACTTGAAACTAATTTACTCATTGTGAACCAAAGTATTCAGTTCCACACCAGATAGAAGACTCAATATTGTTCGTAAGTTTGTACAACTTTTGTATATAAATAATTATTTATAATAACTATTCTTGATTCTTGACAATAACTGTTATAAATATTATTCTTTGTATATTAATATATATTTGTATTAAGAAATAAAATTGCATGTATCAATCTTGTTGGCAAATACAACAAATTTGATACATATTGACATTTAACGTCTAAATCCAAATTACAATTTAAATCAGTTTCAGGATATTTGAAATCGTAACATAACCTAATAAATTGGATGTTCATCCGAGATAAATTATATGTAACACAATGTACTAACTTGAGTTCAAACTACAGACAAAGTTTTAAAACTTTCACTGTAATAATTTATCAGTTTAATGTGTCAGTGATTTATGTATACTTCTCAAACTATTAAATATAATAACGAATCACCAACTATTAAATATAATAACAAATCACCACATAAAACTCAAGAAGGATGCAAAAAATACCTCAGATAAACACTATCATTACAAAGCCATGAATGTTTTTACATTTACCTGACGCTTGTGATTCAATATCTTCACATATTTGTTCATCATCTGATTCTTCATTATCACTAGCAGAAACTGATTCTTCTTCTGATATATCACTTTCATCATCTTTCACTTGTTCCTGTTCTGCATCACTGGCAGATTGAAGGTACCCTGTATCCTTCTGTTCTATGGAATGACTACAAACATACAAGACCTTCAGAAAACTCCATTCAACTCAGTTTAAAATCTCTCTGTCTTATTAATAAATATTTTAAGTAGTTTCAGTGAGTTGAAAATACAGTTTTTGAAAAACAGCCCACACTTTTCTTCAAAAATTAAACGTTTTAGTTACATTACACTTTCATTTACACTACTGGGAATTTGAAATGTTGGACCTCACAAGCATTGAAACACACACAGCCAAAACAATGGTTATTTGTATGTGTTCAAATTCAATCTATAATTCATTCAACTTTACCCATAAAGCAACCACAATATCCAGACTAATAAACACCAGATTTTATTATGTATGTTTTATTTCTTCTATAATCTTATTATAAGAAGTTTTAAAGTAAAAAAATTCCTCGTATCAGCTGAATATGTTTTAAATCATATGCACAATATGAAGTTTTTGGCATTACTACATCAGACATCTTTTAGAGGTCCAATGTGTTCCACAGTGCTTCAACAGAATACTGTTATCACAAATATAATATTTTAACTTCCATATAATGAACAAAAATGTTCCACATTTTATTTTTTAACCCTAAGATATCTTACATTTGTGAAATACAAATGGCATTTATTTTAGAAATAATCATAGTAGTTTTATTTCGGTGAATTCCATCTGGACGTTTCTACCTTTTGTTATCAGAAGAACTGAATTTTTTCCGAAAATCTGCAATGTCTTCACAATCCCCGTCATCACTACTAACACAACTGTCTTCATCTTCTTCTGAACTTCCTTCTGAAAAATACCAATCTATATATTTAAAGCTGAAACATTTTAAGATCTATGTACATTCTTGTAAGATATAATTTTCCTGTACTAAAAATTATAATTTTTGATATAGTATTTACTCCCAACAACCAGATTAACTAGAATCCCACACCAAGGAGAAGGAACTGGTACAAAGGAATGAAAAGTTTCACACGATAGTAAGAAAGAGCAAACTGTTCAGAAGTCATGGTGGGGCAATATGATGAACCCCACAAATAACTGCAAAACAAATTGATCAACATGTACCTGAATATCAGGACAGGAAGGAAAAACCAAACATGGTTGGGAAGCTTGTTCATACAATAAGGAAGAATGAAGTGAACAAAAGATAAGAGACCTAATTGGGTGATTCCTCAGGCTACAAACAGAAAGGGCAAATTTTGAAAAGAAAAGGTAATCAATATCTTGTCATTCTGTACAGGTTTCACCATCTTTGAAGGAGTCTGAGGTCAACCCAGGTAACATCCAATTTCCTAATGTATGAAACACAAAAGATCCACCATTGGGTCATCCTCACCATAGGCCTGAGAAAAAACATTAATTGTCTGATGTGACCCTCAAATTGGTTAAGTGAACCATGGAATCCATTGAACAAATTACAAGAATAAACTAATAAATATTAATGTATGAATTTGTGTAATGAAGGTAAATAAAGTTGAAATATTTATTGTAAGTATTAAAGTCTATTCAATGTTTTAAATTTGATTGATAATATCTAACTGACATCACATTAAACAATTTTAAGTAATTAAACAAAAGTTGTTCATGATTTTTTCAAAACATTTTACAATTATTCAAAATAACCACTGAAGTGATACAGTGTCAAAAATAATAACTAAAACCATGTACCACCAGATTCATCAAATGCTGTACTCCCTTCAAGTAGGGTTTTCCTAGAAATCTTTCTTCCACTATATCGAGTATCAATGTCTTCCAGGAGAGGAGCAACGTTTCTTCGAAGCTCACTTCTTCCAACTTCCTCTCCAGCTTCCTCAACATAATTTTCAACCTGAGCTCTAGTTTCTATAATTAAACAAAAATCAGAATAAGAAAAGCTTTTCTTGCAACTACAGTAAAATATAATATGTGAAAATTAATAAGGCAAATGAAACATTCAAAAGCAAGATACCTCCCCAAACAATCAGAAAACCAGTTATGCTGAGTTGCTACATAGCATGCCTGTATTCAAGAGTCCAAGTTGTACAAAGTACAACTTTTATTTCCATTTTTTTTCAACCATAAGTCTATATAAACCTCTGAACAATCCATACAAGTCACATTAGTAATTATAAACTTTAAGAACACAAGTTACTGAGTAATTATTTCACAAGTTCTACATATTAAACACAAAGTTTTAAACATACAACAAATGTCTGTTACTTGATAATATGAGCAAGTTCTGTCCAATTTGACATCTCACATTAATAAAACAAAAATTATTTGTAATCTCTTTAAGAAATCTTTCATCACTGGACAAAGACTTTTCAAAGATTTTCTCTCCAATGAAGAATAACCAAGTATTGGCTTAATGCACTTTCATATGTATCCATAGAAATTACAATAAAATAATGATACTAACAAAAAAACAGAATTGCACTGTCTTGGCAATTGAGAGTAAAATGCAATCTCATAAAATCAATCAGATGAAGGAAAAGTTTTAAGAAATAACTGACAAACATATTACAAATTATAAATTTTCAGAAAATATTTTTGACTGGATTTTTACAACATATAATATGGTTGTGTAAGGAAACTATAACTTGTCAATTCAAGTTTAGAAGTGTACCAGCCTAAAAAAACAGGTTACAACAGTAAGTTCCTTTTTTGTACATTCACAACCAAAAATATGTTTAGGAAAGACCATTAATTTCCAAGTTGTTGCTTTATTAGACCACAGAAATTTTGAAAACAAGTAGTCTTTTTTTAAGAACTGTCCACCCTACTCCAATGGTCACTTCTACATGTACGTTTGCAGTGACCATGTTGATCGCCTCCACTATTATTTTATTGCAGTCACCTCTGGCATCAGTTTTGTTACATCTGCTCTCAGAACATTTTACTCATTGGTCTACAAAAACACATTTTGTACCATTGGCTGACTAATATTAAACTTTATTTTAAAACACATATACACACAAACTGTTTATTTCACTTTGAATATTACCACATTCTTAGTTTGTTTTCATTACATACTTATTGGCATCTCCAGCTGCTAACAATTAAAGCTAAAACCTTCTTGTTATGGATGTAATTTAAATCAATAAACAGTGTGTAACAATCCAATGGAAATCAATAAACAGTGTGTAACAATCCAATGGAAATCAATAAACAGTGTGTAACAATCCAATGGAAATCAATAAACAGTGTGTAACAATCCAATGGAATATAAAAGTATGGCTACAGGCATTCACACATTAAGCTACACCAGTGGAGTATACAACAAGGAAAACTTTGTCCACAGACACGTTTTCTAAACAATTTCACCAATCCAAACTGGCATGTTAACACGGTAGTCCAAGCACAAACCAAATTCATATTAAACTTCCACATTATTGAAAAATAATCTTTTCTATAGAATAATCCTTAACTGTTGTAAATAGATGAATTTGAACCCAAATTTATAAATGTCAAAGACTAAGCAAAATTTTCAACATTTTTTTCTTGTTTCCCATAATAACCAAAACATACGGTAAGAAAAAATGTATGTACAATGAAGAGAAAAGACATTTCTTCTGTTTCAGCTTCCGCTTTTTTATTTACTCAACTTAACTTCTGATTTATAGTAAGGTTAGAATAAGCACTTAAGCCTAAATTAGATAAGTACTTCATAATTAAATAAATGTACCAAATTCAGACAGTAGAAATCTTGAACACATCTCTACTGTGAAATGGGTTGCTTTGAACAATAGGTAACAGAACTGCTTTACAATTTCTACCACGTTTCTCTACTATTACACCTTCTCACTTCCACTGCCTTAACAACAATTTGCTGAGAGATTGAATGTTATTGAAAATCCTCTCAGAGATTTTACTCTTTTTTATCCAATTTGTTCATGTTTTTAAAAGAAAAACAATGGACAAATGCTGTATCCATAAAATAACATGTAAAACATTCAAGATAAGGCATTTAAAGCACATTATAAAATATTTGAAAAGAAAGTCTATTACAGACTGAGAATTTACTTTTAGTTGTAGGCTTTCATCAGATGTGTTGGGTTTTCACCAACTTCCACATCTATTTAATCTGTATGCTATACACTGTTTAAGCAGTTAAGATCACAGCTTGAACTCTTTATACATTGTATCAATTAGATCAGGCATTTGTTATGAAATTAAACATCACAAACTCTCTTTAAATAATAAATACCTCATACAAAAGTATACTATGACAATAACACAACTTAATTCAGAGTGCTAGGCCTACAAGTATAACTTCTAAGTATAAATTGATTGATAATGATTACTAATACTGTGTTAGGGTTATGACTATAAGTCACAATATCAGGGCAACTGGAATCCGTCAATGTTTGCTGACTACTGTTGGACATTACAACGTGATGCACTGGACATTGAATACAAACAAAAATCAGGAGCAAACCACTTTTAATTATGTTGAACTTAATAGCATATTAGAAACATAAATGCAATTAAATACATTATTACCAGTAAACAGTTAACTGTCTATTTCTCAGAGTTCCTATGTGACGAAGCAAAACCAAAACCATATTTGTGCATACCCACCAGATGCCTGTCACAATCAGCAAAAACTTTTCAGGAAGCAAAACTTTTCAAAAAAATTGTTGTGCAGTGTAATTAGTTCCAGCTCCAAATACTGCCATGGCTGGTAAAGGCAGCTCTCATACCTGACTCAATTACTTATTTATTCATACAAATAGTTAATATGACTACAATACCATCTCATACATTTGAACCTTCTATCTGTCAGCTCTTTCTATCAAGTACAGAAGGTGGCCCTTGAATGCCACCCAACAAGCTCAGTGTTTTAAGGACATTTTTTAATGTGGTAAATCATTTGAGACAATTTCCATGTGGAGTCACTTTCTCTAATAAGTAGAATTTTCTGAGAATTTTGCTATTACTTCCAATACTCAAATCTGAGATTTTCATTTGTTGTTACTACAGAAACTAAAAAAAATACTCCATATAAAGTATGTTTTATACCAATTTGAACTATTAAATGAAATACCACATTAAACTGTCTGTACAAGATAAAGTATATTTTATTTATCATTCTTCTTTCAATAGGTAAAATAAAAGACATGTTACTGTCTGTTAATTAACCAGTTTCAATATTTCTAGTCATTGCTTACTGTGGAAACAGTAAAATATCCAATTTTCAATGAAACTGTCATTCTTTTAAATACAGAAAATTAATTATCACACAATAAAACTGTACATACCATTTGTTAACAATGTTTTTCTTTATAGGATAAGATTTTAAATTTTATGGTTATTTCTGCTTTTAACAGGTCTTTCAAGAAGCTGTTGTGGACTTTTTGTTGAAAATAAACTACCCAATCCAGTTTTTCTTAACACAGACAGAAATTTTTAAAAATGTTTATTGGCTAGAAATATGCATTTACCACACTTTTATCTCTGGAGTTGCAAAAAAGTGATTTGAAGTGGTGGGATAACTGAAATCCATTTGCACATCATGAGCTTAAGGACCAAGCATAAGAAACATCAAAGTCTCCAAATGACATAGATAAGTATTCAAGAACCATTTAAATTCACCTTTGGAGATGTTGAGTAGCAAGCTAAGTACAATATTATACATGTAGCTGCATTCATAGTGTTCCTGTCTGCTTCTCTTACAGCTGACTATCACGATGTTTCAACTTTCCCTACTGAATCGCAGGTGATACTGTTTATATCTCATTTGAAAACTAAGCATGGAAAGGTGATAGAATCATAAAAAGTTGGCAGTTAATTAATTAACAATTCTGAGAATGTGGTTTTATTGATATATACTGAGTTTACTCTCAGGAGGTAAACCTTGAAACTAGTTATACAGAAACTTGGGGATGCTGTATTTCACTTAAAGAACAATCAATTAACAAATAAAATAAGTCTTAGAGTTATCTCGAAAACATACAACCAAAACCACTCTCTTTTGTAGCTTCTGTATGGAACTTTTAATATTGAACAAATTGTAATGGAAATACACCTAGGCTCTTCAGGGATGTGTTTAGTATTCATTTGTAAAAAAATACCAGAGAGTTTCCTTTCACATTTAAGTACTACGCAATTTAATGTACTAATTGTCTTAATTTGGATAGCTGAAGAAGTAAGATGTTCAGATTTTGAATCATACATTTCTGGTTCTAAAGAGAGTGATATTTTCAAAGTTCGAAGTTTCAACTTGTCTCAGTGCCAGCTTCAGTCAATTTATTTTTAATTTCTATTGTAAATGTTACGTACTTCACCATGTTGAAAAATTACAACTTTTTAACCTTAAAGTAAAACTCAAAGTATAAAACCTAGTTGATCATAGCGTAAGCTTCAACTATTCATCAAGAAACTAAACTACAAACCTGTATTAACATCATCTTCAGGATCCGCAATAACTGGTGCGGTATTAGCTAAATCCGCTAGTTGTTCTCGAAGCGTGGCCATGTTTGTGCTTTCAGAGCCATCTGGCATAATTATATTTAAAAGTAATTTTTTTTACCCCATGTACAAAGATTTGGAATGTTAAAAGTATTATGTATGTGTTTTCTTATAGCAAAGCCACAACAGGCTATCTGCTGAGTCCACCGAGGAGAATCGAACCCCTGATTTTAGCGTTGTAAATCCATAGACTTACCGCTGTACCAGCGGGGGACAAAAGTATTAGGAGTTTTATTTGTAAACATCTTGAATAATAACAGAATCAATACAAAATTCTATTAGAACCGACTAAACAAACTCCTCTACAATTAGAGAGAAACAAAAACAATTTATTAAGTATAACAACAGATATCCAGAAATTCTTGATGGCGAGAAATTCATTTGAAATAAAAATTGTCGCAGAACAACTGGTATAGGTATTAACACTTTTATTGATACCCACACCAACTGCTCCAAGATAAAAAAATCCAAAATAAAAATTCAAACAACTAGAATACAAACGTATTCTCAACACGACTGGTATGAGTCCTGTTTGTTTGTTTGTTTGTTTTTTGAATTCGCGCAAGACTAGATGAAAACGTTAATTAATGAACAATCCAACATAAATATCAATTTCAGTGAAATAAATAAATCTAAAAGGAATTTGAAAAAAAATCAGAATGATAATAATAAAATGTCCCCGCTGTAACATCGGTAAGTCTACGGATTTACAACTCTAAAATCATGGTTTCGGTTCCCCTCGGTAGACACAGCAAGCAGCCCGATTTAGCTTTATTATTCGAAAAGCACCCGCACAAACACGACTATAAAAAATAATTCGCCAGACGATAAAACAATATTTCAAAATTAAACCACTTCCACATATAGGGCAATAATTATTCTTAACGATATATCTTGAATTAACTGTCTTAAAGATCAAGAAACGTTTTTTATTTAGTGGTTAGACCACGAGGTTACGTGTCATGTGACTAGCTTTCACTATAAATTTGCATTTTCTTTCATAACTTTAATATTTATGCGTTATTGCTAGGTAAAGTTTGTGTCATTTCATAATACATACATACTTAAAATCAATGTCCTCGAGCTAGAAGATAGGTTAGCGCTTTAGAATATCTAAAAATTAATATTTGAACTAAATAATAGAACTTATAAAAGGTAAACTCAGCATGGTCAGGTGGTTAAAGCACTCGGCTCGTAATCCAAGGGTCGCAGGTTCGAATTCCCGTCATACCAAACATGCTCGCCCTTTAAGCCGTGGAGGTGTTATAAAGTTACGATCAATCCCACTATTCGTTGGTAAAAGAGTAATCCGAGAGTTGGTGGTGGGTAGTGATGACTAGCTGCCTTCCCTCCAGTCTTACACTGATAAATTAGGGACGGCTAGCGCAGATAGCCCCCCTGTATCTTTGTGCGAAATTCAAAACAAACCTAATCACTTATAGAAGGAATGGTAAAAAATTTATAATAAACTTTGCGTGTATATTGATTTAAAATTTAAAAACATTAATAATTTCGTGATAGAACTTAGAAATTATTCCTTAGATGTTGTTGTTTTTTCACTTGAAGTTGAATGTTTCGAAATAACTTGACAAAAATAATTTACACATCACAGAAACAATTTAGACATGATAGCGTGCTCCTCTGAGTCATTTGGGGCTGCAATGTTCTCATCCTTCGTTAAGTCTTGCTGTCCTTCTCTTTGTTGAAATTATTTCCAGGATACAAAAACATCTATCGGATAATTTCTTGTTTTAAGAGCGCATGAAATAATATAATAATAACTTAAAGAGATAAATCAGCAACTACTTCCTTAAAAACTGGATCCTGATCATGGTGTTAATATGTGTTCAACTGATGTAATCCGTTAAGTAATAGTATGAGGTAATCTGAGGCTACACTCCTATACACTTGTCTGATCACCATCACAACGAAACATTTATAAATGTAATATGCAAAGATAAATGTGCGGTGATTTGTAAAAGGTGAAACAGAAGAGACAGGACAAGTGTTGATGTCAAAATAAAATGAGAACACTATATTTACCGAAACAAACAAGAATATAAAACTTCAAAATGAACTGATCATTTAATAGAAAAACAACTCTACAAAGCTGAGCACAAAAAAGAAACTAACTGATTTGAATGTCAACTGTATTTCAACATAAATGATGAACTTAAGATAATGAAACACGTCCATGAATTTAGAAACTTGATTTTTTAAAAGGGACAAAAGTGCACATATATATAATATATTATATATATACATACAAGGCAAATGTTCTTCGTTACCAACATAAAAAAAACACAGAAATTCAAAAATATTTCTGCTTCATGTGACTACTACAAGCACAACACAAAACACGAAACAAGTTCTTCGTGTGACTACTACAAGCACAACACAAAACACGAAACAAGTTCTTCGTGTGACTACTACAAGCACAACACAAAACACGAAACAAGTTCTTCATGTGACTACTACAAGCACAACACAATACACGAAACAAGTTCTTCATGTCATAACTACAAGCACAACACAATACACGAAACAAGTTCTTCATGTGACTACTACAAGCACAACACAGTACACGAAACAAGTTCTTCGTGTGACTACTACAACCACAACACAATACACGAAACAAGTTCTTCCTGTGACTACTACAAGCACAACACAATACACGAAACAAGTTCTTCCTGTGACTACTACAAGCACAACACAATACACAAAACAAGTTATTCGTGTGACTACTACAAGCACAACACAATACACGAAACAAGTTCTTCCTGTGACTACTACAAGCACAAAACAATACACAAAACAAGTTCTTCCTGTGACTACTACAAGCACAACACAATACACGAAACAAGTTCTTCCTGTGACTACTACAAGCACAACACAATACACGAAACAAGTTCTTCGTGTGACTACTACAACCACAACACAATACACGAAACAAGTTTTTTCTGTGACTACTACAAGCACAACACAATACACAAAACAAGTTCTTCATGTGATAACTACAAGCACAACACAATACACGAAACAAGTTCTTCCTGTGACTACTACAAGCACAACACAATACACGAAACAAGTTCTTTCTGTGACTACTACAAGCACAACACAATACACGAAACAAGTTCTTCCTGTGACTACTACAAGCACAACACAATACACGAAACAAGTTCTTCCTGTGACTACTACAAGCACAACACAATACACGAAACAAGTTCTTCGTGTGACTACTACAACCACAACACAATACACGAAACAAGTTCTTCCTGTGACTACTACAAGCCCAACACAATACACGAAACAAGTTCTTCGTGTGACTACTACAACCACAACACAATACACGAAACAAGTTCTTCCTGTGACTACTACAAGCACAACACAATACACGAAACAAGTTCTTCCTGTGACTACTACAAGCACAACACAATACACGAAACAAGTTCTTCCTGTGACTACTACAAGCACAACACAATACACGAAACAAGTTCTTCCTGTGACTACTACAAGCATAACACAATACACAAAACAAGTTCTTCCTGTGACTACTACAAGCATAACACAATACACAAAACAAGTTCTTCCTGTGACTACTACAAGCACAACACAATACACGAAACAAGTTCTTCCTGTGACTACTAGAAGCACAACACAATACACGAAACAAGTTCTTCGTGTGACTACTACAACCACAACACAATACACGAAACAAGTTCTTCCTGTGACTACTACAAGCACAACACAATACACAAAACAAGTTCTTCGTGTGACTACTACAACCACAACACAATACACGAAACAAGTTCTTCATGTGACTATTACAAGCACAACACAAAACACGAAACAAGTTCTTCATGTGATAACTACAAGCACAACACAATACACGAAACAAGTTCTTCCTGTGACTACTACAAGCACAACACAATACACGAAACAAGTTCTTCCTGTGACTACTACAAGCACAACACAATACACGAAACAAGTTCTTCCTGTGACTACTACAAGCACAACACAATACACGAAACAAGTTCTTCGTGTGACTACTACAACCACAACACAATACACGAAACAAGTTCTTCCTGTGACTACTACAATCACAACACAATACACGAAACAAGTTATTCGTGTGACTACTACAAGCACAACACAATACACGAAACAAGTTCTTCCTGTGACTACTACAAGCACAACACAATACACAAAACAAGTTCTTCCTGTGACTACTACAAGCACAACACAATACACAAAACAAGTTCTTCCTGTGACTACTACAAGCACAACACAATACACGAAACAAGTTCTTCCTGTGACTACTACAAGCACAACACAATACACGAAACAAGTTTTTCCTGTGACTACTACAAGCACAACACAATACACGAAACAAGTTCTTCCTGTGACTACTACAAGCACAACACAATACACAAAACAAGTTCTTCCTGTGACTACTACAAACACAACACAATACACAAAACAAGTTCTTCCTGTGACTACTACAAGCACAACACAATACACAAAACAAGTTATTCGTGTGACTACTACAAGCACAACACAATACACGAAACAAGTTCTTCCTGTGACTACTACAAGCACAACACAATACACGAAACAAGTTTTTCATGTGACTACCACAGGCACAACACAATACACGAAACAAGTTCTTAACCAGTAAAACAATAAAATATAACACCTCAAGTTGCATTTTCCATGTGACTGAATCAGATTAAGAAAGAGTTCTAGAATTAGGATTTAGAAAATGTTTATTCCTAATAAGTGTATAACAAAGGAGCAATAAATATATATTACTTGCAAACGTTTAAAGTTCGCATTTTTTTATGGATATAGATATATGTAAATATAAAACTAGCACACAATGTATCTCGGAACAACTGGTATGGGTATTAATACTTTTATTGATAAGGAGAGAACAACGTTTTTACCTTCCTTGGTCATCTTCAGGTTAACCTTAATTAGTTAATCGTAACGTGTAGATAACCTTGGAAGGTCGAAACGTTGTTCTTTCCTTAATAAAAGTGTATTAACCCATACCAGCCGTTCTGAAATACATTTTTATTTCAAACGAGTTTCTCGTCATCAAGAAAAACTAGCAAACAGGTAAAGAAACATAACTAACTTTCTTTTTTACTCGTTAGTTAGAGTTTTTGAGTTCTGCTCGTTTGGCAATGCGTGTGTTTTGTTGTTGGAAAGAGTCCTGTAGAGTATAATACACTTTGAAATAAATTTAAAGCCATATCTCTCACTCCTTGTCAGTAAGTTACAATAATGTTATGGAACGTTGATTCCGTTAATTTATACTTGTGAATTATTCGGTCGAATGTTAAAACCAGTTTATCCCTCACTAAGCATAAGATATACACTGTAGCACTGTGTGAAGCTAAATATTATTCTTTTACATTCCTTTGTCCAGTATTAAATGTGAGAGGTAAAATCATCCAAAACTAGTTTTAACTCGGGAGGTAAACTAAATAGTGTAACTCAGCAACAGGAGGTAAACTAAATAGTGTAACTCGGCAACAGGAGGTAAACTAAATTGTATAACTCAGCAACAGGAGGTAAACTAAATAGTGTAACTCAGCAACAGGAGGTAAACTAAATTGTATAACTCAGCAACATGAGGTAAACTAAATAGTGTAACTCAGCAACAGGAGGTAAACTAAATTGTATAACTCAGCAAAAGGAGGTAAACTAAATTGTATAACTCAGCAACAGGAGGTAAACTAAATAGTGTAACTCAGCAACAGGAGGTTAACTAAATAGTATAACTCAGCAACAGGAGATAAACTAAATAGTGTAACTCAGCAACAGGAGGTAAACTAGATGATAGATTGCGCTTCACGTTTAATTTTACTATTTTGAGCAACTTGTTGACTGAATAATTCACAAAAATAAAGTAATAATATAAATACTGCATATTTTTGAGATCCCGTATAAATGTAGGATCAGTTTGTTAAGTATAATATATCTCAAAATACCTTACATTTTATAAAGTAGACAATAATATTTTTCGTAGCTGGGTCGAGTGCTATTTTAAGAATATAAATACATTGATATGTTTTCTTAGTCTGAAATAGGTTTTTCAGAAAGAGAGATCTGGGACAAGATCAACCACTAAAATGATTTTTGGCCTCCAGTGAAGATCTGTTGTTTTTCAAGTGCACTTGTGGCTTTGAATTTTTTCTTCTTTCTGAATAAAGACTGATTTTCATTTTTTACTTGATGCTCAATCTCTATCTTCAAACTCATTTATAATTAAATAATTCAGTTTAACTTCACCAAACCATTTGCTCAAACTTTTTGTCAATAGAGGGCTCTACTGAATCTGTGGAGGAAAACGATGTCCAGAAGTATTACCATACCAGTACAAAAATTATATCATTATACAACAAATAAATGTTGTTAACACAATATTCATGTTTCACGACATTTTTTTCCAGAAAGAAAGTTAAGGTAAAAGTTAAAAGTGTTTTTTAAGGATTTGCACACAAACATACACAAGAGTTATCTGTTGTTGTTTGAATTAAGCACAAAGCTACACAATGGGATATCTGTGCTGTGTCCATCACGGGTATCGAAAGCCGGATTTTAGCGTTGTAACTCCGCAGACATACCGCTGAGCCACTGGGGGCAAGAATTATCTGTAAGTAGCTACCATTAATTTTGACCTGAGAGGTTAGAGAAAGGGCAACTAGTCAACAGCGTCCAAATACAATTCTGTGTCTACTTTTTTCCTAATCAAATAATACATTTTCACTATCATTCTTTTAGCAAACAAATAACCCTGAAATAAGAAAATGTTTTCGTGGCAACAAGATACGAACCTGGAATCTTTGGATTCATAATTCAAGGATGCTAACATGTACGCCACACACAGTCCCAAAAATACGATTGAGTAATATCTGCACAATCCGAAAATAATTCAACTGTATGAGCCAAATGTCTTATAGTTTTCAAACACTGTAATTGCAAGTTATTCACTAATGTTTTTATTGATTTGCTTGAACTCTTTTACCAGTGGAGGGAACAACAACCGAAAATATTTCATCAAATCTTTCTATAATAACCTTATTAATAAATTAGTTTTTATTTTACTGATTCATTATTAATGAGCGAGAGAAAAATATGAAACAAATAAATTTTGTATTTTTAATTTGTACGAAGCGACGTATGGGCTAAATAACTAAGTCAGAGACTCTTTACGTTTAGATATAGTCATCCGTAATCGATTCATTTTTCGGAAAACGTAATTTCATAATAAAGCAGAACATAAACGTAATAGTGCATAGAATTTATTAAATGTTTTGAAATCTTTAAAATTCCAGCTTCAGGGTTCTGTAAGTGCAGAACAAACACAATGGTAAATACAACAGAAATAGGATACAATTTGAAATACATAATAAGTACCTTATTTAAATATTTGAAAAATAGAAGAAGAGAAAATTAAAAGTAAACTATTTCTATAAAATACTCTAATCTTCTTACAATAAAAGCAATGATTGTCTTTATTTAATCTTAATGCAAATCAGTTGTCTCACAAAAATACAAATAATCGCCGTGGAGGTGTTATAAAGTTACGATCAATCCCACTATTCGTTGGTAAAAGAGTAATCCGAGAGTTGGTGGTGGGTGGTGATGACTAGCTGCCTTCCCTCTTGTCTTACACTGCTAAATTAGGGACGACTAGTACAGATAGCCCTCGTGTAGCTTTGTACAAAATTAGGGACGACTAGTACAGATAGCCCTCGAGTAGCTTTGTACAAAATTAGGGACGACTAGTACAGATAACCCTCGAGTAGCTTTGTGCGAAATTCAAAAACAAACCTTTACACCTTAACACGAATTAATCGTTTAGGTCACACTTCTGTTTTACCATTCAAATCGACTGTTTGAAAGAAACGCTGTTGGTCACGAATCTAACTTCTTGCTGTTTATTACTTTCTTGACAGTATATGCAGACTGTTCAAGAAAATGTTTTGTTCAATGCAGTGAAATAAAATGAAAAACTGAATATGTAAGATTGTTATTTAAAAATATGAAGTGCAGACCAGTTAAATCCATCACTAAAGTGTACATATTTAATACAGAGGTGGCGCGGTAGCATTTCAGTTATCGATGGCGCAACGAAATTTGAATTTGAGTTTTGTGATAAGAATTTGTTTTTATTAAACAGTATTTTAGTTTAAATATTTTTCTTTACACTTTTGACACAAATAATATCAAGATCGTTAATAGTAATAATTTTATAATGGATACTACAGAAGAAGAAAAAGAAAACCTGCCTGAAAATTTGAAAATCTCACCAGCTTTGCGCTCTGAGTCAGATACTGCAGTTAGTAAGAGAACAGAATCTGATATTGATACTGTGAAAATGGTAAGTTAATGTGCTTGTTCACTGAATAACTAAAAATAAGTTATTGAAAAAAGAATATAGTATTGTTGTTTTAGTCCAGAATTTTCCCAAGCTCTTCCTTGAGAGCAGAAATTTACACATAACCATATGAGATTTGATTATTTTTTAACAGAAATTAGAATAGTATTACCATTAGTACTATGTGGTGTAAAATAAGATGAATTGTAATGTAAATAATATTTAAAATATTAAATGGAATATTAGGTACTGTTTTCTACATGTCATTAATGATTTAATTTAGCTTGCACTTCTAAACACCAAACCCAAACACACTAATGGAGAACAAATATTCTTGGTTTATAAAAGCCTCCACAATATGTGTAGAATTCCTCAAGATAAAAGATGTCTTCATTAATATTTTATACACTTCCTTTAAAGATACAAATCAATGTATTAATTACTTACACTGTTACTTGTGATACGGTTAGCTATAAATTACTTACATTGCTACTTGTGATACTGTTCGCTATAAATTACTTACATTGTTACTTGTGATACGGTTAGCTATAAATTACTTACATTGCTACTTGTGATACTGTTCGCTATAAATTACTTACATTGTTAGTTGTGATACTGTTCGCTATAAATTACTTACATTGTTAGTTGTGATACTGTTAACTATAAATTACTTACATTGTTAGTTGTGATACTGGTAGCTATAAATTACTTACATTGTTACATGTGATACTGGTAGCTATAAATTACTTACATTGTTACTTGTGATACTGTTAACTATAAATTACTTACATTGTTAGTTGTGATACTGTTAGCTATAAATTACTTACATTGTTAGTTGTGATACTGTTAGCTATAAATTACTTACATTGTTAGTTGTGATACTGGTAGCTATAAATTACTTACATTGTTAGTTGTGATACTGTTAGCTATAAATTACTTACATTGTTAGTTGTGATACTGGTAGCTATAAATTACTTACATTGTTAGTTGTGATACTGTTAGCTATAAATTACTTACTTTGTTACTTGTGATACTGTTAACTATAAATTACTTACATTGTTAGTTGTGATACTGTTAGCTATAAATTACTTACATTGCTACTTGTGATACTGTTAGCTATAAATTACTTACATTGTTACTTGTGATACTGTTAGCTATAAATTACTTACATTGCTACTTGTGATACTGTTAGCTATAAATTACTTACATTGTTAGTTGTGATACTGTTAGCTATAAATTACTTACATTGTTAGTTGTGATACTGTTAGCTATAAATTACTTACATTGTTAGTTGTGATACTGGTAGCTATAAATTACTTACATTGTTAGTTGTGATACTGTTAGCTATAAATTACTTACATTGTTAGTTGTGATACTGTTAGCTATAAATTACTTACATTGTTAGTTGTGATACTGTTAGCTATAAATTACTTACATTGTTAGTTGTGATACTGGTAGCTATAAATTACTTACATTGTTAGTTGTGATACTGTTAGCTATAAATTACTTACATTGTTAGTTGTGATACTGGTAGCTATAAATTACTTACATTGTTACTTGTGATACTGTTAACTATAAATTACTTACATTGTTAGTTGTGATACTGGTAGCTATAAATTACTTACATTGTTAGTTGTGATACTGTTAGCTATAAATTACTTACATTGTTAGTTGTGATACTGTTAGCTATAAATTACTTACATTGTTAGTTGTGATACTGGTAGCTATAAATTACTTACATTGTTAGTTGTGATACTGTTAGCTATAAATTACTTACATTGTTAGTTGTGATACTGTTAGCTATAAAATTACTTACATTGTTAGTTGTATATACTGTTAGCTATAAATTACTTACATTGTTAGTTGTGATACTGTTAGCTATAAATTACTTACATTGTTAGTTGTGATACTGTTAGCTATAAATTACTTACATTGTTAGTTGTGATACTGTTAGCTATAAATTACTTACATTGTTAGTTGTGATACTGTTAGCTATAAATTACTTACATTGTTAGTTGTGATACTGTTAGCTATAAATTACTTACATTGTTAGTTGTGATACTGTTAGCTATAAATTACTTACATTGTTAGTTGTGATACTGTTAGCTATAAATTACTTACATTGTTAGTTGTGATACTGTTAGCTATAAATTACTTACATTGTTAGTTGTGATACTGTTAGCTATAAATTACTTACATTGTTAGTTGTGATACTGGTAGCTATAAATTACTTACATTGTTAGTTGTGATACTGTTAGCTATAAATTACTTACATTGTTAGTTGTGATACTGTAGCTAGCTATAAATTACTTACATTGTTAGTTGTGATACTGTTAGCTATAAATTACTTACATTGTTAGTTGTGATACTGGTAGCTATAAATTACTTACATTGTTAGTTGTGATACTGGTAGCTATAAATTACTTACTTTGTTAGTTGTGATACTGGTAGCTATAAATTACTTACATTGTTAGTTGTGATACTGTTAGCTATAAATTACTTACATTGTTAGTATAAATTACTTACATTGTTAGTTGTGATACTGGTAGCTATAAATTACTTACATTGTTAGTTGTGATACTGTTAGCTATAAATTACTTACATTGTTAGTTGTGATACTGGTAGCTATAAATTACTTACACATTGTTAGTTGTGATACTGTTAGCTATAAATTACTTACATTGTTAGTTGTGATACTGTTAGCTATAAATTACTTACATTGTTAGTTGTGATACTGTTAGCTATAAATTACTTACATTGTTAGTGATGTGATACTGTTAGCTATAAATTACTTACATTGTTAGTTGTGATACTATAAATTACTTACATTGTTAGCTGTTAGCTAAATTACTTACATTGTTAGTTGTGATACTGTTAGCTATAAATTACTTACATTGTTAGTTGTGATACTGTTAGCTATAAATTACTTACATTGTTAGTTGTGATACTGGTAGCTATAAATTACTTACATTGTTAGTTGTGATACTGTTAGCTATAAATTACTTACATTGTTAGTTGTGATACTGTTAGCTATAAATTACTTACATTGTTAGTTGTGATACTGTTAGCTATAAATTACTTACATTGTTAGTTGTGATACTGTGCTATAAATTACTTACATTGTTAGTTGTGATACTGTTAGCTATAAATTACTTACATTGTTAGTTGTGATACTGGTAGCTATAAATTACTTACATTGTTAGTTGTGATACTGTTAGCTATAAATTACTTACATTGTTAGTTGTGATACTGTGTATAGCTATAAATTACTTACATTGTTAGTTGTGATACTGTTAGCTATAAATTACTTACATTGTTAGTTGTGATACTGTTAGCTATAAATTACTTACATTGTTAGTTGTGATACTGTTAGCTATAAATTACTTACATTGTTAGTTGTGATACTGTTAGCTATAAATTACTTACATTGTTAGTTGTGATACTGTTAGCTATAAATTACTTACATTGTTAGTTGTGATACTGTTAGCTATAAATTACTTACATTGTTAGTTGTGATACTGGTAGCTATAAATTACTTACATTGTTAGTTGTGATACTGTTAGCTATAAATTACTTACATTGTTAGTTGTGATACTGTTAGCTATAAATTACTTACATTGTTAGTTGTGATACTGTTAGCTATAAATTACTTACATTGTTAGTTGTGATACTGTTAGCTATAAATTACTTACATTGTTAGTTGTGATACTGTTAGCTATAAATTACTTACATTGTTAGTTGTGATACTGTTAGCTATAAATTACTTACATTGTTAGTTGTGATACTGGTAGCTATAAATTACTTACATTGTTAGTTGTTAGTTGATACTGGTAGCTATAAATTACTTACATTGTTAGTTGTGATACTGTTAGCTATAAATTACTTACATTGTTAGTTGTGATACTGTTAGCTATAAATTACTTACATTGTTAGTTGTGATACTGTTAGCTATAAATTACTTACATTGTTAGTTGTGATACTGTTAGCTATAAATTACTTACATTGTTAGTTGTGATACTGTTAGCTATAAATTACTTACATTGTTAGTTGTGATACTGTTAGCTATAAATTACTTACATTGTTAGTTGTGATACTGGTAGCTATAAATTACTTACATTGTTAGTTGTGATACTGGTAGCTATAAATTACTTACATTGTTAGTTGTGTGATACTGTTAGCTATAAATTACTTACATTGTTAGTTGTGATACTGTTAGCTATAAATTACTTACATTGTTAGTTGTGATACTGGTAGCTATAAATTACTTACATTGTTAGTTGTGATACTGTTAGCTATAAATTACTTACATTGTTAGTTGTGATACTGGTAGCTATAAATTACTTACATTGTTAGTTGTGATACTGTTAGCTATAAATTACTTACATTGTTAGTTGTGATACTGTTAGCTATAAATTACTTACATTGTTAGTTGTGATACTGTTAGCTATAAATTACTTACATTGTTAGTTGTGATACTGGTAGCTATAAATTACTTACATTGTTAGTTGTGATACTGTTAGCTATAAATTACTTACATTGTTAGTTGTGATACTGGTAGCTATAAATTACTTACATTGTTAGTTGTGATACTGTTAGCTATAAATTACTTACATTGTTAGTTGTGATACTGTTAGCTATAAATTACTTACATTGTTAGTTGTGATACTGGTAGCTATAAATTACTTACATTGTTAGTTGTGATACTGTTAGCTATAAATTACTTACATTGTTAGTTGTGATACTGTTAGCTATAAATTACTTACATTGTTAGTTGTGATACTGGTAGCTATAAATTACTTACATTGTTAGTTGTGATACTGTTAGCTATAAATTACTTACATTGTTAGTTGTGATACTGTTAGCTATAAATTACTTACATTGTTAGTTGTGATACTGTTAGCTATAAATTACTTACATTGTTAGTTGTGATACTGTTAGCTATAAATTACTTACATTGTTAGTTGTGATACTGTTAGCTATAAATTACTTACATTGTTAGTTGTGATACTGTTAGCTATAAATTACTTACATTGTTAGTTGTGATACTGTTAGCTATAAATTACTTACATTGTTAGTTGTGATACTGTTAGCTATAAATTACTTACATTGTTAGTTGTGATACTGTTAGCTATAAATTACTTACATTGTTAGTTGTGATACTGTTAGCTATAAATTACTTACATTGTTAGTTGTGATACTGTTAGCTATAAATTACTTACATTGTTAGTTGTGATACTGGTAGCTATAAATTACTTACATTGTTAGTTGTGATACTGGTAGCTATAAATTACTTACATTGTTAGTTGTGATACTGTTAGCTATAAATTACTTACATTGTTAGTTGTGATACTGTTAGCTATAAATTACTTACATTGTTAGTTGTGATACTGTTAGCTATAAATTACTTACATTGTTAGTTGTGATACTGGTAGCTATAAATTACTTACATTGTTAGTTGTGATACTGGTAGCTATAAATTACTTACATTGTTAGTTGTGATACTGTTAGCTATAAATTACTTACATTGTTACTGATACTGTTAGCTATAAATTACTTACATTGTTAGTTGTGATACTGGTAGCTATAAATTACTTACATTGTTAGTTGTGATACTGTTAGCTATAAATTACTTACATTGTTACTTGTGATACTGGTAGCTATAAATTACTTACATTGTTAGTTGTGATACTGTTAGCTATAAATTACTTACATTGTTAGTTGTGATACTGTTAGCTATAAATTACTTACATGTGATACTGTTAGCTATAAATTACTTACATTGTTACTTGTGATACTGTTAGCTATAAATTACTTACATTGTTAGTTGTGATACTGGTAGCTATAAATTACTTACATTGTTACATGTGATACTGGTAGCTATAAATTACTTACATTGTTACTTGTGATACTGGTAGCTATAAATTACTTACATTGTTACTTGTGATACTGGTAGCTATAAATTACTTACATTGTTACTTGTGATACTGGTAGCTATAAATTACTTACATTGTTACTTGTGATACTGGTAGCTATAAATTACTTACATTGTTACTTGTGATACTGGTAGCTATAAATTACTTACATTGTTACTTGTGATACTGGTAGCTATAAATTACTTACATTGTTACATACTGTTAGCTATAAATTACTTACATTGTTACTTGTGATACTGGTAGCTATAAATTACTTACATTGTTACATGTGATACTGGTAGCTATAAATTACTTACATTGTTACTTGTGATACTGGTAGCTATAAATTACTTACATTGTTACTTGTGATACTGGTAGCTATAAATTACTTACATTGTTACTTGTGATACTGTTAGCTATAAATTACTTACATTGTTACTTGTGATACTGGTAGCTATAAATTACTTACATTGTTACTTGTGATACTGGTAGCTATAAATTACTTACATTGTTACTTGTGATACTGGTAGCTATAAATTGTTACATTGTTACTTGTGATACTGGTTACTTGTGATATAAATTACTTACATTGTTACTTGTGATACTGGTAGCTATAAATTACTTACATTGTTACTTGTGATACTGGTAGCTATAAATTACTTACATTGTTACTTGTGATACTGGTAGCTATAAATTACTTACATTGTTACTTGTGATACTGGTAGCTATAAATTACTTACATTGTTACTTGTGATACTGGTAGCTATAAATTACTTACATTGTTACTTGTGATACTGGTAGCTATAAATTACTTACATTGTTACTTGTGATACTGGTAGCTATAAATTACTTACATTGTTACTTGTGATACTGGTAGCTATAAATTACTTACATTGTTACTTGTGATACTGTTAGCTATAAATTACTTACATTGTTACTTGTGATACTGGTAGCTATAAATTACTTACATTGTTACTTGTGATACTGTTAGCTATAAATTACTTACATTGTTACATGTGATACTGGTAGCTATAAATTACTTACATTGTTACTTGTGATACTGGTAGCTATAAATTACTTACATTGTTACTTGTGATACTGGTAGCTATAAATTACTTACATTGTTACTTGTGATACTGGTAGCTATAAATTACTTACATTGTTACTTGTGATACTGGTAGCTATAAATTACTTACATTGTTACTTGTGATACTGGTAGCTATAAATTACTTACATTGTTACTTGTGATACTGGTAGCTATAAATTACTTACATTGTTACTTGTGATACTGTTAGCTATAAATTACTTACATTGTTACATGTGATACTGGTAGCTATAAATTACTTACATTGTTACTTGTGATACTGGTAGCTATAAATTACTTACATTGTTACTTGTGATACTGTTAGCTATAAATTACTTACATTGTTACTTGTGATACTGGTAGCTATAAATTACTTACATTGTTACTTGTGATACTGGTAGCTATAAATTACTTACATTGTTACTTGTGATACTGGTAGCTATAAATTACTTACATTGTTACTTGTGATACTGTTAGCTATAAATTACTTACATTGTTACTTGTGATACTGGTAGCTATAAATTACTTACATTGTTACTTGTGATACTGTTAGCTATAAATTACTTACATTGTTACTTGTGATACTGGTAGCTATAAATTACTTACATTGTTACTTGTGATACTGGTAGCTATAAATTACTTACATTGTTACTTGTGATACTGGTAGCTATAAATTACTTACATTGTTACTTGTGATACTGTTAGCTATAAATTACTTACATTGTTACATGTGATACTGGTAGCTATAAATTACTTACATTGTTACTTGTGATACTGGTAGCTATAAATTACTTACATTGTTACATGTGATACTGGTAGCTATAAATTACTTACATTGTTACTTGTGATACTGTTAGCTATAAATTACTTACATTGCTACTTGTGATACTGGTAGCTATAAATTACTTACTTTGTTACTTGTGATACTGTTAACTATAAATTACTTACATTGTTAGTTGTGATACTGTTAGCTATAAATTACTTACATTGCTACTTGTGATACTGTTAGCTATAAATTACTTACATTGTTACTTGTGATACTGGTAGCTATAAATTACTTACATTGTTACTTGTGATACTGGTAGCTATAAATTACTTACATTGTTAGTTGTGATACTGTTAACTATAAATTACTTACATTGTTACTTGTGATACTGTTAACTATAAATTACTTACATTGTTACTTGTGATACTGGTAGCTATAAATTACTTACATTGTTACTTGTGATACTGTTAGCTATAAATTACTTACATTGTTACATGTGATACTGGTAGCTATAAATTACTTACATTGTTACTTGTGATACTGGTAGCTATAAATTACTTACATTGTTAGTTGTGATACTGTTAGCTATAAATTACTTACATTGTTACATGTGATACTGGTAGCTATAAATTACTTACATTGTTACTTGTGATACTGTTAGCTATAAATTACTTACATTGCTACTTGTGATACTGGTAGCTATAAATTACTTACTTTGTTACTTGTGATACTGTTAACTATAAATTACTTACATTGTTAGTTGTGATACTGTTAGCTATAAATTACTTACATTGCTACTTGTGATACTGGTAGCTATAAATTACTTACATTGTTACTTGTGATACTGGTAGCTATAAATTACTTACATTGTTACTTGTGATACTGGTAGCTATAAATTACTTACATTGTTAGTTGTGATACTGTTAACTATAAATTACTTACATTGTTACTTGTGATACTGTTAACTATAAATTACTTACATTGTTACTTGTGATACTGTTAACTATAAATTACTCACATTGTTACATGTGATACTGGTAGCTATAAATTACTTACATTGCTACTTGTGATACTGGTAGCTATAAATTACTTACTTTGTTACTTGTGATACTGTTAACTATAAATTACTTACATTGTTAGTTGTGATACTGTTAACTATAAATTACTTACATTGTTAGTTGTGATACTGTTAGCTATAAATTACTTACATTGCTACTTGTGATACTGTTAGCTATAAATTACTTACATTGTTAGTTGTGATACTGTTAGCTATAAATTACTTACATTGTTAGTTGTGATACTGGTAGCTATAAATTACTTACATTGTTAGTTGTGATACTGGTAGCTATAAATTACTTACATTGTTAGTTGTGATACTGGTAGCTATAAATTACTTACTTTGTTACTTGTGATACTGTTAGCTATAAATTACTTACATTGTTACTTGTGATACTGTTAGCTATAAATTACTTACACTGTTACTTGTGATACTGTTAGCTGTTTGATTTTTAACGTGGTTGATTCTCATAATGAGCATTGAGAATTTGGTCAGTATTTTATTTTTTTTTTAAGTGTTTAAGTTATGAATTTGTTTCTTAGGATACTTAAAACACTTGATTATTTATGTTAAGTATATTAATGTTAAAGAAAATAAATATTAAAAACAACTGCTAAAAATATTTTTTCTTCAGAGTAATTACCAATGAAACACTTAAACATTATTAAATTTTTTTCAGTGGATAAAATACTGCATGTTATTACTTTTGGCTTGTTACTTTTTCCCACGATTCACTTAAAAATATTTGGTTCCCCATTCTTATGAATCCTATATGTTGCATGTAAGGGAAATGAGTATATATTATGATCCAAACACCTCATTGTATTATAAGTATTGATAATTGCAAATGTACCAAGATATGGATAACAGATTATGTTGTGTATGATGAACTTATGAAGAGTTTTTTTACCTATTCATTTTATCTAACAGATGCCAACAATAGAAGACTTCAATGTAATTAAACCTATCAGCAGAGGTGCTTTTGGGTAAGTTGAGTATTGTAATAAAAATAGTGTCATCAATTCTGACAAAGTTGCAGTTTTTATTAAATTGACTATTATATAAATAGATAGGTGTGTATACTTTACATCTATACATAGAATATATATATCTGGTTTGTACAAAACTGAGTTTCTTTCAATTTTTTCCTTCATATTTTGAGTGATGGTTCCTGGTCAACAAATCTTTAGCTCTTCTGTGTTGACTGCAAGTGCTTGAGTTCCTTAGACTACATGCACTCTAGACTGCTTTAGAGCAGTATGGATGAAGCTGCCTAGGTATGAAGTGAAAGAACTTCTGTCATTATAAGGTGTTTCTTAAACAGTCCTTTATACATGTATTTGGTGTTTTTCTACAATGTTTTTAGGGGTATATGTTGTTATTAATGTGACTACTACATTTTTGACTGCTTCTTTATATATCATTTCCAGAATTTATCACACATAATTGGTCTGTTTTCTTAGGAATTATTTGCAATATTTTTATTTGGTGCATGAAGATTGAAGAGCTGCTACTGTTAGCCACATTTTGATAAGAATTGTTTGGAAATTACAGACCAAGTGGTCTTACATCTAAAGAAGCCTAGTGAAGTCAATGTGGATTAACAAAAGGGAAAACCTTCCTTTACTTGTTTGTTAACTTTGAATATGCTACCATTACTACCCAAGCTGGGACCCTTGATAAATTTAGGAACCAGGATTACTGAGGATTGTCCTTTCTTCAACTGGTTTGTTGGACAAACATTTGACAATCTAAGTGGGGGAACATACTCAATAGAATAACGTAAAGTATCTTGGCAAAGCAGTGGATAGGCTTTCCAAGCTGTTTGGTCATTGCTTTGTGGTAGTGGCAAAGTTAATAGAGTTTTTGGATATATTTATTGACATATTGATACAACTGTACATAACAGTGTTTAGGTCTCACTTTGAATACTGTTTATAGTTTTGCTGTCTCATATGAAGAGATATTGACTTGTTGGAAAATGTTCAAAAGAAAGCTGTCAGTGTAGTATACAGATATAACGTATGTTTTAACCGTTTTATTTTAATTTAAAGATTTTTTTGTATTTATTGTACATCTATTAAGTTTTCCATAACACATGATATAGAAAGTCATTAAGTTGATGTCATTTCAGTGTTGCTTTTGTTTTCCTTGTCAAACATATTCTGTCCATGGGAGGAATGTTTTGAGGCTGTTCGTTATAAGAGAGTGCTGGTGGCTGTTGTTTTCCAGTAGTAGATCAGGTTGTATCTCTAGGTTATGGTCTTTTGTAATGAGAATAAGAGATAGACAGCACAAGTGGATTAAGGGCTAATCCAGTGCTTCCTCTTTAAGCAAAAAAATAAAATTTATATTTAAACATTCTTGAATAAATCTTCATAGTACTTGTTAATCCATTGATTTATTAATATAATATTCCTAAGACCATCGTACATACAGACACAAAAAAGTTGATGGTAGGTGTTGCCAACCAGGTACTTTCCCAATACTCAGCAGTTCAAACAATAAACAGAAGAATGTTGCTAGGTGATAAAGATTTTATTCTCCATGTTTCTCTAAAAGCAAAATATTTGAATTGCTGTAATTATTAAATAATACTAAATTAAGTTTACACATTACAAAATCTCACTATAAACTTTAACAAAACCTGTTTGATAAATTATTTGGCATAAATATCTCACAACATGTTGTACAAATTAACAGGAAAACTTGTAGAAGCTCATTTTCTCCAGCAATTAAAATAACTTATTTATCAAATAATCATATTATCCACTATTTGTTTTCCAATGTGGCTTTATAAATTGGTTCACATTTAAGTAAACAGTTTCCTTAATAGATGATTTGAACTCTTAAGACTAACATGTTTCAAGTATTAAATAAGCAGTTTCCTTGCTAAATCTTAAACAGTATCTAAGCACTAGATCAATAACAAACTACAAATGAAAACTCTGTAATCATACTTTCTTCTAAATGTACGTTAACACCCACAACATATGCATTAATTTGTTTATTTTCACTAATATATCAGTGATGTGAGACCACCATACTGAATAATGTAATGATTTTTTGCTGTTGTTCATTATAAAGAACTACTTTTTCTTCCCTTAATTAAATTCCTCATTCTGTATTGCCATAAGTAATAGATTAATTAATTGCAATATTGATTAAACATTTAAAAGTATTAGAAATCCTGTAACCATCAAAGTTATTGACTTACAAGTAGGTAAGAAACATCTGTTTGAAAGGCAAGTGGAGTTCCATGAGGACCCACCACTGGTAATTTGAAGGTTGAAAGGCAGGTGGAGTTCCATGAGGACCCACCACTGGTAATTTTAATACATTATGTTTAACATTGTTCAGCTAATTGTATTGATAACTTATTTTTCTGTAAGAATGACATTTTAGCAAGTAAAATATCTCTAATACTTGATTATATGTTTAACACGTTGGCTCCCACATGGCACACTGATGGGTTGTGATAATGTTCCAGTGAGTCATGTGGCTCCCACACAGCACATTGATGGGTTGTGATAGTGTTCCAGTGAGTCGTGGCTCCCACACGGCACACTGATGGGTTGTGATAGCATTCCAGTGAGTCATGTGGCTTCCACATGGCACACTGATGGGTTGTGATAATGTTCCAGTGAGTCATGTGGCTCCCACATGGCACACTGATGGGTTGTGATAATGTTCCAGTGAGTCATGTGGCTCCCACACGGCACATTGATGGGTTGTGATAGTGTTCCAGTGAGTCATGTGGCTCCCACACGGCACATTGATGGGTTGTGATAGCATTCCAGTGAGTCATGTGGCTTCCACATGGCACACTGATGGGTTGTGATAATGTTCCAGTGAGTCATGTGGCTCCCACATGGCACACTGATGGGTTGTGATAATGTTCCAGTGAGTCATGTGGCTCCCACACAGCACATTGATGGGTTGTGATAGTGTTCCAGTGAGTCATGTGGCTCCCACACGGCACACTGATGGGTTGTGATAATGTTCCAGTGAGTCGTGGCTCCCACATGGCACACTGATGGGTTGTGATAATGTTCCAGTGAGTCACGTGGCTCCCACATGGCACACTGATGGGTTGTGATAGTGTTCCAGTGAGTCATGTGGCTCCCACACAGCACACTGATGGGTTGTGATAATGTTCCAGTGAGTCATGTGGCTCCCACATGGCACACTGATGGGTTGTGATAATGTTCCAGTGAGTCATGTGGCTTCCACACAGCACACTGATGGGTTGTGGTAGTTTTACAGTGAGTTGTACTCTTTTTATACATACATAAAAGGCCACATATTGGCTGGGACATAACAGCTACATATACACTCTTCCTGAATTGTAAAATGACTAGTGGGACCCTAGAAAGTATCAGCAAAGTAGGCCTGGGAGGCAATGCATTAATATGATATGTATTTTGTTGTTTGGGAGACAATGTATTAATATGATATGTATTTTGATGTTTGGGAGACAATGTATTAATATGATATGTATTTTGATGTTTGGGAGACAATGTATTAATATGATATGTATTTTGTTGTTTGGGAGACAATGTATTAATATGATATGTATTTTGTTGTTTGGGAGACAATGTATTAATATGATAAGTATTTTGTTGTTTGGGAGACAATGTATTAATATGATACGTATTTTGTTGTTTGGGAGACAATGTATTAATATGATATGTATTTTGTTGTTTGGGAGACAATGTATTAATATATGTATTTTGTTGTTTGGGAGGCAATGCATTTATATGATATGTATTTTGTTGTTTGGGAGACAATGTATTAATATGATATGTATTTTGTTGTTTGGGAGACCATGCATTAATATGATATGTATTTTGTTGTTTGGGAGACAATGTATTAATATGATATGTATTTTGTTGTTTGGGAGACAATGTATTAATATGATATGTATTTTATTGTTTGGGAGGCAATGCATTAATATGATATGTATTTTGTTGTTTGGGAGACAATGTATTAATATATGTATTTTGTTGTTTACACAATGGAAAAATAAGAGACTATTTGCTTTGACTAATTCGTATTTCTTCACTTTGTGCCTGTAGTATTGTGACAAGTCATGAACAAACAGTATATTTAGCTTTGTGAAAACTGTAGTATTGATTAAAATCCAAATACAGACTGCATTTATCAAAATTTCATAATAATTTTTTCATGGTCTCCACTTCCAGAAAAAGGTCACTTTAACATTAAAAAAACTGGAAGAAATAAAGAAATTAAAATTAAAACTTTTTTGTATTTTTTGTTACATGTATCCGTTTTATTTATTTATTCTAGAAATAATTTAGTGAACTGTAATTTTTCTATTAATAATAAATATTTTGTGAAACACATCATCTGCAAAAAGAGTTAATTTCAGTTTTGCTGTATTTTTGTGATATCAAGTTTAAACTTTTGATAAGTGAAGATTCTTCCATATGTTAAATGTAAATAGAAAATAATATCAAAGTTCACTCATAAACAGATAGAAATATTTCAGTAAAAACTCAGTTCTTTGGATATGTTTGTAGCTTTCAAAAGAACCCTACTGAATATTGCTGGTTTAGACAATGACAGCTAATTTTTATTTGCTTATTTTAAGTGTTTATGTCATTGGTTGATTATAAATAACTTGATGTAATGAAATTCTTGCATTTTAATTGTTTCCTAAAGGAAAGTTTTTCTTGGCCATAAAAAGGAAAATCCAAGGCAGTTATTTGCCATCAAAGTAATGAAGAAAGCTGAGATGGTGAACAAAAACATGGTTCATCAAGGTAAGACTTGTGAGGTACTGTTAGAAAAGACTAAGTTTCATTTTTGGTTATTAATTTGTTATTGGATATTTGTATGACTTTATTTGATATTTTAATCAGACATAAACATTTAATTTAAGGACAACAATGGATTTCTCAGTCCATTTAGACCATCTCATCCACTGAGGTAAACATCAGAATAAAAATAGAAAGTCCTTATCTTTCAAATATTTATCAACAAGTCGTCCTCTATATTCCCTTAAAAAAAACTGCACTCACCACATCTGAAGGCAAGTCATTCTAAAAGCCAACCAACCTGTTAGAAAAATAAACTTGTCTTAGCTGAAGATGACCTCTTGCCAAAATTTGTATTTGTGCCTCCAAGTTCTACCGTTCTCACCATGAAACATGTGATACTCCAACATTATTAACTCCATTAACAATACCATTCTCACCATGAAACATGTAATACTCCAACATTATTAACAATACCGTTCTCACCATGAAACATGTAATACTCCAACATTATTAACAATACCGTTCTCACCATGAAACATGTAATACTCCAACATTATTAACTCCATTAACAACACCGTTCTCACCATGAAACATGTAATACTCCAACATTATTAACAATACCGTTCTCACCATGAAACATGTAATACTCAACATTATTAACAATACCGTTCTCACCATGAAACATGTAATACTCCAACATTATTAACAATACCGTTCTCACCATGAAACATGTAATACTCCAACATTATTAACAATACCGTTCTCACCATGAAACATGTAATACTCCAACATTATTAACAATACCGTTCTCATCATGAAACATGTAATACTCCAACATTATTAACAATACCGTTCTCACCATGAAACATGTAATACTCCAACATTATTAACAATACCGTTCTCACCATGAAACATGTAATACTCCAACATTATTAACAATACCGTTCTCACCATGAAACATGTAATACTCCAACATTATTAACAATACCGTTCTCACCATGAAACATGTAATACTCCAACATTATTAACAATACCGTTCTCACCATGAAACATGTAATACTCCAACATTATTAACAATACCGTTCTCACCATGAAACATCTAATACTCCAACATTATTAACAATACCGTTCTCACCATGAAACATGTAATACTCCAACATTATTAACTCCATTAACAATACTGTTCTCACCATGAAACATGTAATACTCCAACATTATTAACTCCATTAACAATACCGTTCTCACCATGAAATATGTGATACTCCAACGTTATTAACTCCATTAACAATACCGTTCTCACCATGAAGAATGTGATACTCCAACGTTATTAACTCCATTAACAATACCGTTCTCACCATGAAACATGTGATACTCCAACATTATTAACAATACCGTTCTCACCATGAAACATGTGATACTCCAACATTATTAACAATACCGTTCTCATCATGAAACATGTAATACTCCAACATTATTAACAATACCGTTCTCACCATGAAACATGTAATACTCCAACATTATTAACAATACCGTTCTCATCATGAAACATGTAATACTCCAACATTATTAACAATACCGTTCTCACCATGAAACATGTAATACTCCAACATTATTAACAATACCGTTCTCACCATGAAACATGTAATACTCCAACATTATTAACAATGCCGTTCTCACCATGAAACATCTAATACTCCAACATTATTAACAATACCGTTCTCACCATGAAACATGTAATACTCCAACATTATTAACAATACCGTTCTCACCATGAAACATGTAATACTCCAACATTATTAACAATACCGTTCTCACCATGAAACATCTAATACTCCAACATTATTAACAATACCGTTCTCACCATGAAACATGTAATACTCCAACATTATTAACAATACCGTTCTCACCATGAAACATGTAATACTCCAACATTATTAACTCCATTAACAATACCGTTCTCACCATGAAATATGTGATACTCTAACGTTATTAACTCCATTAACAATACCGTTCTCACCATGAAAAATGTGATACTCCAACATTATTAACTCCATTAACAATACCATTCTCACCATGAAACATGTGATACTCCAACATTATTAACAATACCGTTCTCACCATGAAACATGTGATACTCCAACATTATTAACAATACCGTTCTCACCATGAAACATGTAATACTCCAACATTATTAACTCCATTAACAACACCGTTCTCACCATGAAACATGTAATACTCCAACATTATTAACAATACCGTTCTCACCATGAAACATGTAATACTCCAACATTATTAACTCCATTAACTCTTAATTACTTCAATTAGGTTCCATGTAACTCTTGTTTAACAGGAAGTCATTTCAGAGAAGACCTCAACCTGTCATTCTGACAACATGGGAACCCTTTGCAATAGTTTAATATTGTTTCTAAGGTAAAGTGTCACTGACTGAATGCGGTAAATCAGATGTGGTCTGACCAATGGCTATATAAGGATATTATAACCTCTTTAGACTTATTTTCAATATTTCTATAGAAACAACCTAAAATCATATTTGCTCTGCCATTAGTAACAACACACTGTTTGGATGTTTAAAGAGATTGATCAGTTATAAGATTAAGATCCTTTCAGTCCATAATTATGTGATTATGAATGTGAAAATTAAACAACTGTGATATTTGTATATTGAATAAATGATTGCTCTTTGAAGTTGAAGTTTTATAATTTAAAATGTTTTGATCTTCTGTAGTGATGGATAAAATGTAGTTAAAGCAGTCTCTGTTGTTGGGTGGGTTTTTTAGATTATTCAGTGAAGATAATAACACCTAATTAATCCTATCATAGACTCCTATTGGAATGAATAGTTGTTTCCACACTGTTTGAAATGAATAGTTGTTTCCACACTGTTTGAAATGAATAGTTGTTTCCACGCTGTTTGATTTGATGATCACATAACTTCTTATTTTAGTTGTTTATCTGTAACGTTATTTGATTCAAGTTGCCAATTGGACACATATTTTTAAAGATCTTATTTCTACTACTTTGCTTTAGTTTAATTTCATATTGTCATCCACTGTAACATCCATGAATTGGTTGCATGCAAATGAATCCATCATTTCACTTGGAGCTTCTGAATAAGATAATTGGACAAGTCCTTCTACATCTTATCCCTGTCACACCAAACATGTCCGCCCTTTCAGCCATAGGGATGTTATAATGTGATGGTCAAAACCATTATTTGTAAAAGAGTAGCCCAAGAGTTGGCGGTGGATGATGATGACTAGCTGCCTTCCCTCTTGTCTTATACTGCTAAATTAGGAATGTCTCGTACAGATAGCCCTCGTGTAGCTTTGCACAAAATTCAAAACAGACCAAACCTGTTCTTATCATCTCTCTACTCCTAAATTTTAGAAACTTCCTTCTTCCTGATATAGAACTCCAAATATTTTTGTTAGTGCATGTTTGGAAGTTTAGATTGTTTCACATTGTTGAAGCTAGTGTTTTTAAATTCACTCCAGAATAAATAGTTTTTGTTAACTGCTCCGTCCTTACAACTTGTAAGTTATTTCAAACAATACCCGATACATTTTCCTTGGTACCTTTCCATCATAATCTCCTTGGTTCTCAATTAGGTGATGTTCAATTAACGTTTTGAATTCCTTAATTAATTAGTGCTGCAGCTGGAGTAGTTTTGGAAGGTCCTGGAGCTATAGGTAGTAAAACACTGGTGCTAACAAGTTAGATGTATTAATCTTCTTCCATATTGATCTTCTTGCAATTTTCTGACTTTCTTGGTAATATTATTTTATTTTTCTGATTCATTTCTTAATCTTGTTTTCACTGTTTCATTATTTTCTTTAAATTTTCAATTTCCCTTCAAGCTCATGTTGTTATCTTGGAGCTTAATCTTGATTCTATTTTATTTCTACCAAAATAATCCCACTTTTTTCATCAGTGTTTAATGGTTTCTGTTGTGCATGTTCTTAGGGAATATTTAACAAACATAATATAAAGTCCAGTCTACTTAATGTGAACAAAAGCATTTTATTTCTTCAAATACTACTTGTACAAGTTAGCTTAAGTAATTTTCACTGATAGGCCTAAGTTTACAATAGTCACTAATACTAATAAACAATTCCACTTATTAATTTTCTTTGTACCTGCAACAGTTTCTTCTTCTTGTACACTGTTGAAAAACAAACTCAATCTAACAAAAGTAACCTGAAGTAACAGATATACTAAATAATAAGCCAACTCAGTAATCAACCATTTCTTTTAGTCTCGCTTAACTTGCTTTTTACATTGTCCAAATGATTTGCCAAACTTTAACCACAATTACTGTCATTAAACTGTGTTCTCTAATGAAAAAAACAAACAAACTTCTAACGAGAAACAAGTTAGTGTATTGTATTAAAAATACAAATACTAAGTTAGTATTAAAAATCTCAGAAATATCATTTTAAAGAAAGTTAAGTTATTTTGAGATTTTTGTTGTATTGAGATTATATAATGTGAGAAGTAACATTTGGAAGAATGCTATTAGCTGTATGCAGTTTGTTTTGTGAGGTTATTAGCAGAGATTCTTGGGCTGTTAGTGCACCTAAATAAGATGACTGAAATGAGTTGAAAAGTCTTATGTACTACAAACATTTCTTCTAGTAACATGTACATAAATACATCTGTTGACAAGTGTTAGTTTCCCTAGTGGCTCAGCAGTAACTCTGAAGGCTTATAATCGTAAAAACTAGATATTTGTACTCGTGGTAGACAGTTCAAATAACCTATTGTGTAACCTTTTGCTTAACAAAAAAATGGACAGGAGTAAAACAAAGTACATTGTATTCGTAAAGATAAAATATTAAAATAATTGAGGCTTTCAGTAGCAAATCACCATTTTTTGTTAACAGAGTAAGAAACTTTGTTCTAAAAATTGATCTAATTTCACAATAGAAATGTACATGTTACATTCAAGGGTTTCACCTTGTCCTTCTCAGTTTTGAAAAACAAAAAGACTTCTAACAGCCAACTTGTAAAGATTTATATTAAGTCCTAACTGTTAACCCTAGAATTAGTGGCAGGAATTACTTGAGCACAATGGATTTTTATGTTTTTATGTTGTGTCATTACTAGTGAAGCCATGAGTTTATTCTTACAGTAGCCCTACTAAAAATATTCACTCACATAAATAGTACTCACTGTGTTACAGTTAATTTCACTGGTTATTGCTGAGGGCCCTCTGTGTATTTTTATGTTGTAAGTGAAGTAATTACATCTAGATGTTTGAGGGAAGATGCGACCAATATTTGTTACACTAAGTGTTGTAACAAACAAATACATAAAGTTACTCAATATGATCTGTGGGCTGCTTTGGTAGTTAACAGCATAAAAAGAATTTGTATATTAAAGTGGGAAGACGTGTTGATTTTTTTTTTAGTCAACATAAGAAGCATGTGTGAACATCTATTGAGTAATGGTTGTTGGGTGATGACAATACACATAAACGTTCAGAATAACCATAAGTAGTCGCTGAGAACATTACATACACCACTGATATCGTGCATAGATAATTACACAGATCCTTCAGATAGAATGCCATGAAATCATGTTTTTGTGTAAGTATTGACAGTTTAAGAAGGCCAGATCCTTGTATGACTTTTCCCAATTTCTTTTTTTATCCTATATTTTTAATCTTTTATTTTGTTCTAATACTATGACTGAAATCATAACTTATGTAGTAGCAAGGTTTAGTACATACAAAGTTTGTTTTTAGTTTAAGACTAAATAATATTTCAAAACATATTTACCAGTGGTAAAACCAGTTTCCATTTTAAGTTCTAGCCGAGAGGGATGCCTTAGCTCTCAGCCACAGCCCTTTTGTTGTGCAGATTTTCTACTCATTGCAGTCCAGACAGAATATTTACCTGGTACGTATCTTAGTGCCCAGATGAGTGCAGAAAATTTGGATTGCGTATGAACTGCCAGAACGTTTTTTTTTCTTTTCACTAATTATAGGGTAACTGTACCTTATCGTAGTAGTCAATACAGTACATATCTAGATATTGATACTGTGACACGATGTGTCTGGATACAGATAATTTAACAATGGTTTGTTATAAAGTTTGACAGCCTTTTCTGTTGTTTATTACCTGTATTAATAATAATACCTTATTTAAGCACTTCACACTCTAAAGTGTTTTTTTCAAATTCTTGGGTTGGGCTCCATGTATTAAAACATTAATTTTTAGCAGAAATATTGTATTAGAAATTCTAATTTTTTTCTGTACAAAAGACTTGTAATGTTTACTGAAAGCTTGCTGAATTTTATGAAAATACATAACTTATTAGGTAGTGTATTGATATAATCATATAGCTTCATCATACAATACTTGTATAATGTATCAACACCCCTACTAATTACACAAGAGAAAGCACCCTCTTGTGATAAGGATGATAATTATTTTCATCTGGGATAGTAATCTATCAAAATGTAACATGCATGTAAATAAGCACTGCCTTTATCTAGTGTGTAAAGATAGTTATTGTGTGTCTGATTCCTCTCTGTTCTGCACACTACCATTAAAAACATTTAAAATTTTGTATAGAACATTGTTATTCAGGAATGGATGGTTAGGTTATATTGTATAAATAAAAATACTTTAGAATAATTTACTGAATTACTTGAGATGCTACCTCAAATATTCGAAGGGAATTATTTTTAATTACTTACAACTTAGTTAGGCAGCCAGTTATATTATAATAATTATAGTAAACTATATATTGTTTACCAGATTGGTCAAAATGACCTTGTCCATTAATGGAGAGGCAATACAAACAAGAAACGGAGTATCCAGTGCACAGAATAAACTTGTCTTTAAAATTGTAGAACACTGCTGCTTTTTTGGAAGAAATAAACAAAATAAGAAAAGTTAGCAAATGTAATTTTGTTAAGAGTCCTGGTGGTCCTGCTACAAGTACCTTGTAGACCATGCAGGTGACCTCCTTAGTTTTTATTACATGTTTTCACTGATTGTATTTGGTACATAGTATCATTTTGTTGAACTATTTATTTAATTACTGGATTCCTTAAAATTAATTTTTTTCCAAAAATCAATTAAAAACACAACAGAATTTAAGGAAAACAGCTGAGTGGGAACTTTATGGACTTCAACATCAAACCCACTAATATAACTAATTGGGGACAAAGCTTTATGCAGTAACATTATATGTTGTTGGAACAGTAAATGTTGTAAAACAATAAGACTTTGTCAAAATGTTATCAGTACACATCTTTATAAAGAGAGGTTTAAGGCTGTTTAGATTAACTTTTAATTTCATTTCTTGAAAAGTCGATGTATTACCAATCATAATGTTTCCAAATTGTTTTTATGTAGTTCTATAAAGTGACCTCAAAATTCAAAGGTAAATCTAATTATTTTAAAAAGAAAGATACAGCAGATGTTTATTAAATATTTGTACATTTACATGAAAACAAATTTTTGGTCCAGATTATATGATTTTGATTCTCTACGTTTGGTGACTAAAATATGCAGTTTTATTGTCTTCACATGATCTAGATAATGGAATATATGATTGGAGGAGATGCAAAGTCTTTACTTCATATGTATGGATACTTTGATGAGGATATGGCTGTACTCTACATTGCAGAAGTTTCCATGGCACTAGAGTACTTACATCGGCACAACATAGTCCACAGGTAGGCAATGACCTAAATACAGAATTATAATAAAAAGACAAATTAACCTGTTTTGTTTTGTATGATCATAACACCATGTTAAGCTGTTTTGTTTTGTATGATCATAACACCAGGTTAAGCTGTTTTGTTTTGTATGATCATAACACCATGTTAAGTTGTTTTGTTTTGTATGATCATAACACCATGTTAAGCTGTTTTGTTTTGTATGATCATAACACCATGTTAAGCTGTTTTGTTTTGTATGATCATAACACCATGTTCGTTTTTCCCATTCAGATTCAGTAATTCACAAAGTATATCACCTCTTGTCCAGGAAATTTAAAAATTGATTTAAAAAACATAATTTTTGGAATTCATGTTTCCTTGTTATTAGTTTAACTTTCTGTACTGTCACTGTATGATGGTGTTTAATGGTAGTCACATGAGATATGAACTTTCCACTATCTAAATACCAGCAGAGCATTGGATAGTATATTAATCAGTTGTGTGTTCTGTTTTATGAGTTTTTTTATTTCATAACAGAGACTTGAAGCCTGACAATATGTTGATTTCTAGTAAAGGTCACATCAAACTCACTGACTTTGGTTTGTCAAAGATAACTATTAAGAAACGTAAGTACATTGAATTCTGTTCAGGCTGTGACTCTCTATAATATGTTGAATTCTGTTCAGGCTATGACTGTCTAAAATATGTTGAATTCTGTCCATGTTATAAGCATCTGAAAATCAGATCAAACTGCCTAAGAGACCATGATATTCTTCTTGTAATGTTTAATTTTACATACAGAGGACAGCACTTAATATCTTACTTGGTTTCACACATCAGAGTTGCTGAAAATTTCACTTGTATAATTTAGAATTGTGAGTAGCACTGTTTTGTTTTGTTTCATAAAATGGTGCAACAGTTGTAAATTCCACTGTGTAAATTATTGTTTTCTGTGTAAATTCTTTGTCAACATAATATTGCAAACCCATTGTTTTAACTTTGTATTAGAAATCAAACCTCACTTCCCATTGACAACTTTTTGCCTGTGTCAGTATAATGCTTCTAGGCTATTTTTAAACAAACAGTTCAGATGTATCTCAGAACAGCTGGTATGGGTATTAACACTTATTGATAAGTATCTCAGAACAGCTGGTGCGGGTATTAACACTTATTGATAAGTATCTCAGAACAGCTGGTATGGGTATTAACACTTATTGATAAGTATCTCAGAACAGCTGGTGCGGGTATTAACACTTATTGATAAGTATCTCAGAACAGCTGGTATGGGTATTAACACTTATTGATAAGTATCTCAGAACAGCTGGTGCAGGTATTAACACTTATTGATAAGTATCTCAGAACAGCTGGTATGGGTATTAACACTTATTGATAAGTATCTCAGAACAGCTGGTGCGGTATTAACACTTATTGATAAGTATCTCAGAACAGCTGGTGCGGTATTAACACTTATTGATAAGTATCTCAGAACAGCTGGTGCGGGTATTAACACTTATTGATAAGTATCTCAGAACAGCTGGTGCAGGTATTAACACTTATTGATAAGTATCTCAGAACAGCTGGTGCGGGTATTAACACTTATTGATAAGTATCTCAGAACAGCTGGTATGGGTATTAACACTTATTGATAAGTATCTCAGAACAGCTGGTATGAGTATTAACACTTATTGATAAGTATCTCAGAACAGCTGGTGCAGGTATTAACACTTATTGATAAGTATCTCAGAACAGCTGGTATGGGTATTAACACTTATTGATAAGTATCTCAGAACAGCTGGTATGGGTATTAACACTTATTGATAAGTATCTCAGAACAGCTGGTGCGGGTATTAACACTTATTGATAAGTATCTCAGAACAGCTGGTGCGGGTATTAACACTTATTGATAAGTATCTCAGAACAGCTGGTGCGGTATTAACACTTATTGATAAGTATCTCAGAACAGCTGGTGTGGGTATTAACACTTATTGATAAGTATCTCAGAACAGCTGGTGCAGGTATTAACACTTATTGATAAGTATCTCAGAACAGCTGGTATGGGTATTAACACTTATTGATAAGTATCTCAGAACAGCTGGTGCGGGTATTAACACTTATTGATAACTATCTCAGAACACCTGGTGCAGGTATTAACACTTATTGATAAGTATCTCAGAACAGCTGGTATGGGTATTAACACTTATTGATAAGTATCTCAGAACAACTGGTATGGGTATTAACACTTATTGATAAGTATCTCAGAACAGCTGGTGCGGGTATTAACACTTATTGATAAGTATCTCAGAACAGCTGGTGCAGGTATTAACACTTATTGATAAGTATCTCAGAACAGCTGGTGCGGGTATTAACACTTATTGATAAGTATCTCAGAACAGCTGGTATGGGTATTAACACTTATTGATAAGTATCTCAGAACAGCTGGTGCGGGTATTAACACTTATTGATAAGTATCTCAGAACAGCTGGTGCGGGTATTAACACTTATTGATAAGTATCTCAGAACAGCTGGTGCGGTATTAACACTTATTGATAAGTATCTCAGAACAGCTGGTGCGGGTATTAACACTTATTGATAAGTATCTCAGAACAGCTGGTGCGGGTATTAACACTTATTGATAAGTATCTCAGAACAGCTGGTGCGGGTATTAACACTTATTGATAAGTATCTCAGAACAGCTGGTGCGGTATTAACACTTATTGATAAGTATCTCAGAACAGCTGGTGCGGTATTAACACTTATTGATAAGTATCTCAGAACAGCTGGTGCGGGTATTAACACTTATTGATAAGTATCTCAGAACAGCTGGTGCGGTATTAACACTTATTGATAAGTATCTCAGAACAGCTGGTGCGGGTATTAACACTTATTGATAAGTATCTCAGAACAGCTGGTGCGGTATTAACACTTATTGATAAGTATCTCAGAACAGCTGGTGCGGGTATTAACACTTATTGATAAGTATCTCAGAACAGCTGGTGCGGGTATTAACACTTATTGATAAGTATCTCAGAACAGCTGGTATGGGTATTAACACTTATTGATATTCTTTATTTTAATGACATTTTGTGATATTGGAAGTAATGAAAACAATATTTAATTTTCCTAACTGTATCAACATAGAAAGAAAAATTATTCAGTTAAGTAATAATTGTTTGTAATAATTCTTTACATCTTAATTTTTTAACCTTAGTATTTAATTGTCATTTAAATTCTCAAAAATATACAATGTTTTAAGTTTCATAGGTAGCCAAATATTTATTCATGTCTCAACATTTACATATGATTAAGAGTGACACTTAGATGTAGTTTTAAACTGATATCCATTACTTTTCTTGAAATATATTATGATTCTTAGAGAGTTTTTGGAAAAAGGCAGTCAGGACTCTCATGTTGGGTTCTTTACATTAAAAACAGTGTTTTAATTGACACTTTAGAATATAGCCTTAATTTTGTAGATTTGAGCATAAAGTTGTTCTTTCTGAAAGACCGATGACATTTGTGATTCATTACAGTATTAAAAACTAAAGGGTGTTTTAAGGTAGTTACACTTTAGTTTTGCTAATGTTCATCAGATGTTTTATATAACAGAGATAGAGTTAGCTGACGTGTTGGGAACCCCTTCGTGCCTGAACCATTTCGGCTCCCCTTTCCTCAACACCAGAACTCCAGGACAGATCCTGTCTTTAACGTCATCACTAGCATTTGTAAGTTTTTCATTCTTCCCTGAGCATTCCTTACCTGCTTTTGTACAAGAAACACCTTCTTGTTCATTGAATTTCCTGTATTAAGGATTAATATTGCAACTTGTTGAATACTGTTTGTTTCAGACTTAATAGATCACCATCAGTAAGAAGAATAGATGGGCATTATTTTGACCTATTAATCTCCTTTTGGAGTCATCATTGGTTTTGATACATACGTTATTATATTAATCAAATAATTTAATAAGGGCCTCCTCTTCTGTCTTATTTTTAAGTTTTGTTAAATATTTATTAGGTTTTTTCTTTCTTCATAATCACATGATGCTCTAGTTTCAAGCTTCTGTCAGTTGCTTTAATCTCAACAGAAACTGATTATTTCTTAATGATACTGTAAACACAAAATATCTTATGCTTACACAATTAAAACTGATAATGTAGTTTCAATCGTAAATTCATTATACATGAAATGAAAACTAAATTATTATGATGGGTTTTTTCCTCCTAGAATACAACTCCTTCTTTTAGACGACCAACTCTTTTATCTGACGGTGAGAGCCCTTACTTTCCTTACAAGCAAAGAGATGATCCTAAAAAGCCAAACAACATAAGCCCTTCTGGTATTTCCAAAACATATGAGGTAAAAGAATCAAAAATAAGCCCACAAAAGGAGGGAAAATCATCTTCCATAACAGAGGCTATGAAAGGTGTGACTTATTTTATAAATTAAACAATAGGAAATTAGCAAATCAAAGACAATAGGTGTTTTCAGTTTAGTAAATAATCTCAAAATTAAATCTAATTATTAAAAATATCTTGAACGTTTATGTTGATTTTTTCTCATCATCTTCCTCTTCTTGTTCCTTCCCTCTCCATCTACTACAGTGTCTACCCCTAAAGAACCAAGGACACCAGCAAATCTCCATATCAAGCCTACAACAAAAGGTAATTTTAAATGCTCCCAGGCAAAAATTACTCCAGTTGGTGGACGGCCTCGGGTAACACTTCGTAACTCCAACTCTGCCAGAAACTTGAGAGGTTTGAGAGGTATTAGTTCTTCCAAAGACATTGAAGACAGTCCAAACAGTAGTGAGAAAAGAGTGCTTCAATTTAGTTCTCAAACTGATGAAGCTACTGTCTTCAAAAGACCTATTTCACACAGTGTAAAACGAAACCATTCAGACTCGCCCAGCCCCGGAGAGACTGAAGGTGACCAATTTTCTACAGGATTAACAGCAGAACTGTCAGCTTTGGGGATTCAAAAGACATCAAAAAAGATGCGATTTAGCAGCCCTAATCGTTCTTGTACTGTTATGTCGATAGACACAGAGGATAGTGTGTTTGGATCATCCCCTTTCACGAATGAGCTTAGACAACCAACTTGTTTGTCTGACTGTTTATTAGGTCAGACTGCGTTTTCAGAGAAATCAAATGAAGATGGAAACAAACAAGAACAACTTCTTCATAGCAAAGGTTCAGAAAAACCAGTGTCTTTTGCTTTAACAGAACAAACACCGAGTAATTCTGAAGCTCCACAAGTCACAAAATTCACAAGGTTTGCATCTGTTAAGTCAATGATATCGGACATTTCCCATTCCTCTACTGCGAGTTCTTATGTAGGAGGAAACAATTCTACAAAACACGTCTCTCTCATGATTACCCCTTCACATCCTTTCCAAAGGAGAACAAAATCTGTAAGTTGACCTTGTAGGATCTCATAACTAAAAACTGATGAAACTACACTTTGCTAATTTAATCCAGTTCGCACTGTAACAGTTGTTAAGTAATTTGCTAATATAACTAGCATCTAAATCAGTACTATGTCAGTTAACACTGTAACAGTTAAGTAATTTGCTAATATAACTAGCATCTAAATCAGTACTATGTCAGTTAACACTGTAACAGTTAAGTAATTTGCTAATATAACTAGCATCTAAATCAGTACTATGTCAGTTAACACTGTAACAGTTAAGTAATTTGCTAATATAACTAGCATCTAAATCAGTACTATGTCAGTTAACACTGTAACAGTTGTTAAGTAATTTGCTAATATAACTAGCATCTAAATCAGTACTATGTCAGTTAACACTGTAACAGTTAAGTAATTTGCTAATATAACTAGCATCTAAATCAGTACTATGTCAGTTAACACTGTAACAGTTAAGTAATTTGCTAATATAACTAGCATCTAAATCAGTACTATGTCAGTTAACACTAACAGTTAAGTAATTTGCTAATATAACCAGCATCTAAATCAGTACTATGTCAGTTAACACTAACAGTTAAGTAATTTGCTAATATAACTAGCATCTAAATCAGTACTATGTCAGTTAACACTGTAACAGTTAAGTAATTTGCTAATATAACTAAAATCTAAATCAGTACTATGTCAGTTAACACTGTAACAGTTAAGTAATTTGCTAATATAACTAACATCTAAATCAGTACTATGTCAGTTAACACTGTAACAGTTGTTAAGTAATTTGCTAATATAACTAGCATCTAAATCAGTACTATGTCAGTTAACACTGTAACAGTTAAGTAATTTGCTAATATAACTAAAATCTAAATCAGTACTATGTCAGTTAACACTAACAGTTAAGTAATTTGCTAATATAACTAGCATCTAAATCAGTACTATGTCAGTTAACACTGTAACAGTTAAGTAATTTGCTAATATAACTAAAATCTAAATCAGTACTATGTCAGTTAACACTGTAACAGTTAAGTAATTTGCTAATATAACTAACATCTAAATCAGTACTATGTCAGTTAACACTGTAACAGTTGTTAAGTAATTTGCTAATATAACTAGCATCTAAATCAGTACTATGTCAGTTAACACTGTAACAGTTAAGTAATTTGCTAATATAACTAAAATCTAAATCAGTATTATGTCAGTTAACACTGTAACAGTTAAGTAATTTGCTAATATAACTAACATCTAAATCAGTACTATGTCAGTTAACACTGTAAAAGTTGTTAAGTAATTTGCTAATATAACTAACATCTAAATCAGTACTATGTCAGTTAACACTGTAACAGTTGTTAAGTAATTTGCTAATATAACTAGCATCTAAATCAGTACTATGTCAGTTAACACTGTAACAGTTAAGTAATTTGCTAATATAACTAAAATCTAAATCAGTATTATGTCAGTTAACACTGTAACAGTTAAGTAATTTGCTAATATAACTAGCATCTAAATCAGTATTATGTCAGTTAACACTGTAACAGTTAAGTAATTTGCTAATATAACTAGCATTGAAACCAGTACTGTATGTATTATATCTCAGTTGGTCTGAAGAGCCCTGATGGTATTGGGTGAAAAGCCTCATTGGCACTCGATGTGGAAGATAACATGATTGGCATGTCATTAAACATTCTTTACTTTCAATCATGAGTTTTAGCATTTCAGTTTCAAAGCTAGAATTTTAGACTTGGCAGTTTTGATAACAGTGTTGACGTTTAAAAGAATAATTTTTTTAAAATTATATAATGAAGTACAAGAGCAAATAAGGTGAAACAATAACTTTGTTAGTTCTATACACAAGTTAAGCTGTAAAATGATAATTTATTAGTTCTGTTGTATCTGAGGTAATTATTAAAGTGTATACAATATATTCTTTTCAGAGCTTTTGTTTTAGTCATTTCTGTATTATTCTATTTAAGAATGTTATTATGATACTATGAAGGATACAGATTATTATTTTTTATGCATTGTAATGAGATATTAGAATACTTGTGCTTGGATGTCTGGTATTAGCTTTAGTATTGAAACTTGTTTGATATTGCATTTCATGATAAAACCATTAATTGTGTGTTTTGCAGATACCTAGTGCAGCAACCTGTACTCCTACGATGTTAACCCAGACTCCTTTCAGAACACCAAAGAGTGTAAGAAGAGGACCAGCTCCATCTAGTGAGTGCCGTATACTTGGCACTCCAGATTATCTTGCTCCAGAACTATTGTTACACAAAGAACACAGTAAGTTAATTTGGAATGCTACTCACATCTTCACATGACCGTAAGAGTCTCTTCCCTCACTGACACAAAGCTTCCACCAACTTGTAATGTAAATGATACACAGTAATTCCCTTGAGCACAATCATGTGAATACAAACTTGTTCTCCATTTGATATTGGTTCCTCTGTTTTTAATTTACCACCATTTCTACAATTATTGTTTTAATCTATTGTTACTTTGTCATGTTATTTTTTCTTTTCTTAATGTATAAAAGAAATACACTAAATTCTAAACTTTACAGTTAGAACTTTCATTGAAATTATCCTTCAATACAATTTCTACTTTTGAAACATGTCTCACCTGAAGTTATCATTAGGCCTATTCACAGGCTCCAACCCTGGCCTGTTTTCCGTTTTAACTGATAACAAGAAAACAAAAAATAAGAAGACTGTTTTCTATGTACAAAAGTGGACCACCACAACATAAGTTTTGTGTACTAATGGATCATTTATGTTATATTTCTGACATGTCTCAAGGTTTTTAACATTTTTTTCACTTGAACACATTCATGTGATCTCACAATCAGTGATATTACTACCATTGTTGGTTCCATTCTGATATCATATCTAGGGTCCCTTGCTAGGACAGCAGTAAGTCTACGGATTTACAAATCAGGGGTTTGATTCTCCTTGATGGACACAGCAGATGGCCTAGAGTGGCTTTGCTATAAAAAAAACCATAAATACACTCAGATCCAGGATTTCCGACCTCCTGCTTTTATTACTTCAGCTGAGCCTTTTCATCATGTGTTGGTTTAACTACCATTGTCGTCTGCACAACAGTTGGAAGAGAGAATGAAATGAAAGGCAGTATTATTTTTGCAGTTAACATCTTTCTTACCAAAAAGATATTTGTGATAATAGGATAATGGGGCAGAGAGGTTTCTCACCATTTCCAGTCTGTTTAGTTTGCCTCTTGAAGATTAAGCCTTTGTTCACTTGCTACTTCTAGCAGGGATGACTTGGAATGTACGATGTATCAGTCTTCTACTGGTGGAGTAGTCTAAAGATGATTAGATTACAGGCTTGTAACACTGTTACCTTGTCTCTTGTGGGGATGGGATCTCTGTTCAAGATGTTTTATGGGGTTCTGCAGAGGTGAGTATCCACGTGAAATACGTTATCAGATAAGGAAGACATTAACTTCTGGTTGATGAAGTTATGTAGCATGCATTACACAAAATTTACTTATGAAAAAAAGAATAAACAAGTGATAGAAATATTTAAACATTTAAGTTAATGATAAACTCACCAGGTGAAGCATATGAATATTGTGGAAAAAGTTTAATTAGAACCAGAAAACTTAAAAATTTAACTACAATTTGTTTTTCTTTCCTCACAGGTTTTCCAGTCGATTGGTGGGCTCTGGGTGTGTGTTTGTTTGAATTTCTTACTGGTGTTCCCCCCTTCAATGACCAGACCCCTGAGGCTGTATTTAATAACATACTGAACAGAGGTCAGATATTTAAAAAAAATTTAAAGTTTATAAAAAGTGTTTATTGTACATCAGTACAACTTTCTAAAACTGTAAGTTATTTTTTTCCATTAGTTTCTGTATTCATTAGCTTCCAGCTGATATTTTTATGCTATTCCATTTGATTTGGATATATGTTTTTTGCAAAGGCTTAAATAAAAGTGAAACTTATGTTAATATTTCTTTACCTTTTTGTTTTTAACATAAGAACTCTAATGGTATAAGAGACCATATCTTAGTGTATTTCACTACTGGATCACAACTGTTTTGTTTTTGCTAAAAACTGTGAATTACTTAAAACTAGAAGGCCCAAGAGTAGTTACTCCTAGGAGTTAAAGAAGGAAGTCCACAAAACATTAAGGTTTGGAACATGCATCCAAAAGAATGTTTTTTTTAATCATTTAAGATAACTGTCTAATTTCACATTCTCTAATTAAAAATTAACTTCTTCAAGAAAAGTTTTGTTATTGATAGAAAAAGTGAGAAAACGTGCATCGAACTGTATCCACCAGAAATAAAGTAACTCGCATTGAACTGTATCCACCAGAAATAAAGTAACTCGCATCGAACTGTATCCACCAGAAATAAAGTAACTCACATCGAACTGTATCCACCAGAAATAAAGTAACTCACATCAAACTGTATCCACCAGAAATAAAGTAACTCGCATCGAACTGTATCCACCAGAAATAAAGTAACTCGCATCGAACTGTATCCACCAGAAATAAAGTAACTCGCATCGAACTGTATCCACCAAAAATAAAGTAACTCGCATCGAACTGTATCCACCAGAAATAAAGTAACTCGCATCGAACTGTATCCACCAGAAATAAAGTAACTCGCATCGAACTGTATCCACCAGAAATAAAGTAGCTCGCATCGAACTGTATCCACCAGAAATAAAGTAACTCGCTCCGAACTGTATCCACCAGAAATAAAGTAACTCGCTTCGAACTCTATACATAAGATGTAAAGTAATGTGCATCAAACTGACAATGTGCTGACAATGAAAACGTTTTCAATAGTGCCTATGTTTTGGCAGCAATAAAACTTAAAAATATACCATGTTTTTCTTCATCAGTGTTATTTGTTTTGAAATATTGTTTCAAACATTTCAAATAAAATTAATTATCTTCCTTTGCCAGATCATACTTTTCAATTCTGCAAAAATTATCCACGGTAGACAGTTGTTCTGTTATACCAGAAAAAGGGAGGGGTGAGAAAACTTGTCAGTTTGTTTTTTACTTGACTCTACTCATGGTGGACAGTTGTTCTGTTATACCAGAAAAAGGGAGGGGTGAGAAAACTTGTCAGTTTGTTTTTTACTTGACTCTACTCATGGTGGACAGTTGTTCTGTTATACCAGAAAAAGGGAGGGGTGAGAAAACTTGTTGTCAGTTTGTTTTTTACTTGACTCTACTCATGGTAGACAGTTGTTCTGTTATACCAGAAAAAAGGGAGGGGTGAGAAAACTTGTTGTCAGTTTGTTTTTACTTGACTCTACTCATGGTAGACAGTTGTTCTGTTATACCAGAAAAAGGGAGGGGTGAGAAAACTTGTTGTCAGTTTGTTTTTTACTTGACTCTATTCATGGTAGACAGTTGTTTTGTTATACCAGAAAAAGGGAGGGGTGAGAAAACTTGTTGTTAGTTTGTTTTTTACTTGACTCTACTCATGGTAGACAGTTGTTCTGTTATACCAGAAAAAGGGAGGGGTGAGAAAACTTGTTGTCAGTTTGTTTTTTACTTGACTCTACTCATGGTAGACAGTTGTTCTGTTATACCAGAAAAAGGGAGGGGTGAGAAAACTTGTTGTCAGTTTGTTTTTTACTTGACTCTACTCATGGTAGACAGTTGTTCTGTTATACCAGAAAAAGGGAGGAGTGAGAAAACTTGTTGTCAGTTTGTTTTTTACTTGACTCTACTCAGCTGCAGTCAAAACATGTTTTAAGTATTGGGTATTTATAGAAAACAAAATCAATTTACAGTCAGATTCATACATTAGAATAAATATTTCCAAATTAACAAATGTACAAAAAAATTAAATCCTGTAATTATTAGAATGCATTAAATCTTCAGTTTGAATTTTCTATGTTCATGATATTTTTAGCTACATTTTCATTTGAAAGGCATATGCTGTCAATAATTTGTTCCTTTAGTTCAGTTTTATTTTCTGTGGAAGCAAAAGTACAGTGGATAATTCTAAGTAAAGAATGTATAAACCAGTGTAATTATTTATATTAGCCAATTACCCATTGCACCAGTGCATCATATCCACGTGCAATGTATTCATGATGTCATATCTGTACCCTGAGAATGGAAAAAAATAAAGTTTTCCATGATGGGAAATTGAGGAAAAATAGGAATGTTATGTAATAAAAAAAATATTTTTCAAATATCATACACATAAGCAAGAGCTCCATTACAGCGTGAGTATGATGGATTCATGACGTCCCTTCTGCACTCTGAGGATAGAGAAAAATGAACTTCATGACAGTAAACAGAAGCAAAACAGCAAAATTGTGACCCCTATCTCAATCCTACATGCATATAAGATAAAAATTTTGAAAAGTTGGAGGTTACATATCGTGTAATACAATAGTTTTTCCAGTATCATAAAAGCAAGAGTTTCATTATAGTATTGATTTAAGCCAGAGTTGATAAGAAAGCAATTTGGACTTCTTATAAGAATGAGTGAATAATGGTTAATAATTTATTTATTTAATACTTTAAATATAAAAAAGTGTAGTTCACTGGGTAAGATGTTTATGATAATAAAAACCATCCTATTAAAATGTAATACATACCACAGATACATGTTTTATGAAAAAACCTATTACAATAGAGAGGAAAAAATATAATGCAGCTGTTAGGAGTGTTCTAAACATCCATTTCCTAAAGTTTAGAAGATTAATTTGTGTTCATTCCAGACATCCCCTGGCCAGAAGATGAGGAAGCATTGTCAGAGGATGCTCAGCTTGCTGTCAATAAACTTCTAACTCTGGATCCTGTGAAAAGACCCAGTGCTGCTGGCAAGTAGCTTGTAAAGATCTGTCAGAATTAATGTTTGATCCATACCTCTCATTATGTATTGTATGCCATACTATCATTTCATCCACACCTCTCATTATGTATTGTGTGCCATACTATCATTTGGTCCATACCTCTCATTATGTATTGTATGCCATACTATCATTTGGTCCATACCTCTCATTATGTATTGTATGCCATACTATCATTTGGTCCATACCTCTCATTATGTATTGTATGCCATACTATCATTTCATCCACACCTCTCATTATGTATTGTATGCCATACTATCATTTGGTCCATACCTCTCATTATGTATTGTATGCCATACTATCATTTGGTCCATACCTCTCTTTGTGTTCCATACCATCATTTGGTCCATACCTCTCTTCGTGTGTCGTGTTTCATACCATCATTTGGTCCATACCTCTCTTTGTGTGTCATGTTCCATACCATCATTTGGTCCATACCTCTCTTCGTGTGTCGTGTTTCATACCATCATTTGGTCCATACCTCTCTTTGTGTGTCATGTTCCATACCATCATTTGGTCCATACCTCTCTTGGTGTGTCATGTTCCATACCATCATTTGGTCCATACCTCTCTTCGTGTGTCATGTTCCATACTATCATTTGGTCCATACCTCTCTTCATGTGTCATGTTCCATACTATCATTTGGTGCATACCTCTCTTGGTGTGTCATGTTCCATACCATCATTTGGTGCATACCTCTCTTCGTGTGTTGTGTTCCATACCATCATTTGGTCCATACCTCTCTTCGTGTGTCATGTTCCATACTATCATTTGGTGCATACCTCTCTTGGTGTGTCATGTTCCATACCATCATTTGGTCCATACCTCTCTTCGTGTGTCATGTTCCATACTATCATTTGGTCCATACCTCTCTTCATGTGTCATGTTCCATACTATCATTTGGTGCATACCTCTCTTGGTGTGTCATGTTCCATACCATCATTTGGTGCATACCTCTCTTCGTGTGTTGTGTTCCATACCATCATTTGATCCATACCCCTCTTCGTGTGTCATGTTCCATACTATCATTTGATCCATACCTCTCTTCGTGTGTCATGTTCCATACCATCATTTGGTCCATACCTCTCTTGGTGTGTCATGTTCCATACCATCATTTGGTCCATACCTCTCTTCGTGTGTTGTGTTCCATACCATCATTTGGTCCATACCTCTCTTGGTGTGTCATGTTCCATACCATCATTTGGTCCATACCTCTCTTCGTGTGTTGTGTTCCATACCATCATTTGGTCCATACCTCTCTTCGTGTGTCATGTTCCATACCATCATTTGGTCCATACCTCTCTTCGTGTGTTGTGTTCCATACCATCATTTGGTCCATACCTCTCTTCATGTGTTGTGTCCCATACTATCATTTGGTCCATAGCTCTCTTCGTGTGTCGTGTTCCATACCATCATTTGGTCCATACCTCTCTTTGTGTGTCATGTTCCATACCATCATTTGGTCCATACCTCTCTTTGTGTGTCATGTTCCATACCATCATTTGGTCCATACCTCTCTTAGGTGTTCCATGCCATCATTTGGTCCATACCTCTCTTCATGTGTGCGTGTCCCATACTATCGTTTGGTCCATAGCTCTCTTAGGTGTCGTGGTCCCATACTATCGTTTGGTCCATAGCTCTCTTAGGTGTGTGTCGTGTCCCATACTATCGTTTGGTCCATAGCTCTCTTCGTGTGTCGTGTTCCATACCATCATTTGGTCCATACCTCTCTTTGTGTGTCGTGTTCCATACCATCATTTGGTCCATACCTCTCTTTGTGTGTCATGTTCCATACCATCATTTGGTCCATACCTCTCTTCGTGTTCCATGCCATCATTTGGTCCATACCTCTCTTCATGTGTCGTGTCCCATACTATCGTTTGGTCCATAGCTCTCTTCGTGTGTCGTGTCCCATACTATCGTTTGGTCCATAGCTCTCTTCGTGTGTCGTGTTCCATACCATCATTTGGTCCATGCCTCTCTTGGTATTCCATGCCATCATTTGGTCCATACCTCTCTTCGTGTTCCATGCCATCATTTGGTCCATAGCTCTCTTCGTATGTCATGTCCTCGTGATAACAGAATGTTTCTCCTTTGTTTCTGTAATAGATGTTCATTGAAGAAGATAAAGTCTATCACATAATTATCACTAAACATCTCATGCCTAATTGGAAATTTGACTTGATTTTTATAACACTGTAACACTTACCACACAATAGTAGCTACAACACCAGTACTAAAATATTGACATCAGTGTCATCTTACTGAATTTAACACACAAAAGTAGCTATAGCATCTTGGTGTAACATGTAACACATAAAAGTAGCTTTAATCCTGTTGACATCAATATCCTCGTGTTGGTGTAACATATAATAGTAACTCTAGTACTAACTCTATCAAGTAACTGTTTGAACAATTGTGGTAAACATTTTTCAAGTTTTCAACGAACTTCATCATGTAAAAATGTGTCATACATAAGGTTATGTTTTATATGTTTTAGTAATATTAGTTTGGTGAAAGAAATATTATACATGTTTCACTTAAGATCTTCGAACTGTTTAATTTATTGAAAGTAATGTATTGAACACCAGGTTTTTTTCTTTTTCTACTTCAGTAAATGTTGTTTCCTTCTAACTACCTAATTTGAAAGTAACCTCAAGAATAACATAAAGTCCAACAATGTTATTGTTATTTCCAAACATTTTTATAAAGCAGTTTATGATATATTAGGTATGTTAATCTAGGTAAACAGTTATAAATATTACAATAGTTGTGGTAGTACACAACTATCAGGGCCATTGTATGGTCTCCCAAAATCGTCAGATACGCTTTCTAAATTTTGAGGTGTAGTTAAAGGTTGGTATGTTGTAAATAATTTTTTCATTAGTTTGGCAGAGAGGTACCAGAATAATTACCTTCAGACGTCGTATGTGTTTATAAAATTATTTTTACACATGGTGACGTTTGTTTTCATGAACTCCTTAAACAGTGCCAGACTTGTTTAAATAAGTAATAAATACATAAAACAGATTACTTATTTCAAAAATATAATAATAGCAGCTAAACAGTAGGTACGCTCTCACAGTATGAAGTTGATAACTCAGTATGATGGGTTGAAATGTTTTAATTATTAAAATCAGAAACTGTTGTTATCGATATTTTTCACTCATTCAGTCCCATAACTTTCTCAGTAAACACAAAACATGATTTTACTTCTGTTGTAAGTTTATTTTTTGCTTGTAATATTTCCTGTTATTAGTTTTTCTATGTATAACAATAGATAACTATAATTTGTTAAAATGCTCTCTTTAACAGTTTTCCTCTTCAAGAATTGTGAATTAATTTAGTTTGTCATTACTTAGTCTTTCCTTTCATATATATTTATGAAACCTCTACCTCACTGCATTGTTTTATTCATCTCTTAGACTTAAAGTCGTTCCCATTGTTTAAAGAGACTGACTGGGAAAATCTGTTGGTCAAGGAAGGGCCTTTTGTTCCACAACCTGATAATGATATGGACACTATCTACTTCGAAGGTGAGGCCATAAAATATGTAATTCCACTGTTATATTAACTGTGGTTTATGAAAGACTGCTGAACCTTTTCTCTTTTCTTTTCCAGCACGGAACAACATGCAGTGTTTGAATGTATCAAACTTTGAACTTTGACAAGTCAACAGTTGAATATTTATTTCTCTTGAATAGATAGTTGTGAAGAACTTGTACTGTACTGTATGTATAATCAGATCACAATCTTGTATATAATTCTGTAATCGTATGAACTATTTTCCATTTGTTATATGGCTCATATGTGTCTTTTATGACAGCCCAGAAAAATCAAAATCATTATTTAGGAAACAGAACATTTAAATTGTACACTGTGTGTAAGATTAGGTTAGAGATAAATATATAATATTCATAAGATCAGGTTACAGATAAATATATAATATTCATAAGATCAGGTTACAGATAAATATGTACTATTCGTAAGATCAGGTTACAGATAAATATGTACTATTCATAAGATCAGGTTACAGATAAATATGTACTATTCATAAGATCAGGTTACAGATAAATATATACTATTCATAAGATCAGGTTACAGATAAATATGTACTATTCATAAGATCAGGTTACAGATAAATATATAACATTCATAAGATCAGGTTACAAATAAATATATAACATTCATAAGATCAGGTTACAAATAAATATATAACATTCATAAGATCAGGTTACAAATAAATATATAACATTCATAAGATCAGGTTACAAATAAACATATAACATTCATAAGATCAGGTTACAGATAAATATATAATATTCATAAGGTCAGGTTACAGATAAATATATAATATTCATAAGGTCAGGTTACAGATAAATATATAATATTCATAAGATTAGGTTAGAGATAAATATATAATATTCATAAGATCAGGTTACAGATAAATATGTACTATTCATAAGATCAGGTTACAGATAAATATGTACTATTCGTAAGATCAGGTTACAGATAAATATGTACTATTCATAAGATCAGGTTACAGATAAATATGTATTATTCATAAGATCAGGTTACAGATAAATATGTACTATTCATAAGATCAGGTTACAGATAAATATATAACATTCATAAGATCAGGTTACAAATAAATATATAACATTCATAAGATCAGGTTACAAATAAATATATAACATTCATAAGATCAGGTTACAAATAAATATATAACATTCATAAGATCAGGTTACAAATAAATATATAACATTCATAAGATCAGGTTACAAATAAATATATAACATTCATAAGATCAGGTTACAAATAAACATATAACATTCATAAGATCAGGTTACAGATAAATATATAATATTCATAAGGTCAGGTTACAGATAAATATATAATATTCATAAGATTAGGTTAGAGATAAATATATAATATTCATAAGATCAGGTTACAGATAAATATGTACTATTCATAAGATCAGGTTACAGATAAATATGTACTATTCGTAAGATCAGGTTACAGATAAATATGTACTATTCATAAGATCAGGTTACAGATAAATATGTATTATTCATAAGATCAGGTTACAGATAAATATGTACTATTCATAAGATCAGGTTACAGATAAATATATAACATTCATAAGATCAGGTTACAAATAAATATATAACATTCATAAGATCAGGTTACAAATAAATATATAACATTCATAAGGTCAGGTTACAGATAAATATATAATATTCATAAGATCAGGTTACAGATAAATATATAATATTCATAAGATCGGGTTACAGATAAATATATAATATTCATAAGATTGGGTTGCAGATAAATATATAATATTCATAAGGTCAGGTTACAGATAAATATATAACACTCATAAGGTCAGGTTACAGATAAATATATAACACTCATAAGATCGGGTTACAGATAAATATATAATATTCATAAGATCGGGATACAGATAAATATATAATATTCATAAGGTCGGGTTACAGATAAATATATAACATTCATAAGGTCAGGTTACAGATAAATATATAACATTCATAAGATCGGGTTACAGATAAATATATAATATTCATAAGGTCAGGTTACAGATAAATATATAACATTCATAAGGTCAGGTTACAGATAAATATATAACATTCATAAGATCAGATTACAGATAAATATATAATATTCATAAGATCAGATTACAGATAAATATATAATATTCATAAGATCAGATTACAGATAAATATATAATATTCATAAGATCAGATTACAGATAAATATATAACATTCATAAGATCAGATTACAGATAAATATATAACATTCATAAGATCAGATTACAGGTAAATATATAACATTCATAAGATCAGGTTACAGATAAATATATAACATTCATAAGATCAGGTTGCAAATAAATATATAACATTCATAAGATCAGGTTACAGATAAATATGTACTATTCATAAGATCAGGTTACAGATAAATATGTACTATTCATAAGATCAGGTTACAGATAAATATATAACATTCAAAAAGATCAGGTTAGAGATAAATTTTTAACATTCAAAAAGATCACGTTACAGATAAATATTTAATGTTTATAAGATCAGGTTACAGATAAATGTTTATTGTTTGTAAGATCAGGTTACAGATAAATATATAATATTCATAAGATCAGGTTACAGATAAATATATAACATTCATAAGATCAGATTACAGATAAATGTATAACATTCAAAAAGATCAGGTTTCAGATAAATGTTTAATGTTTATAAGATCAGGCTACAGATAAATCTTTAATATTCATTAGATCAGATGACTTAACAAATAATTTAACAAGATGTAACTTTACTCAGTAGACTGATAGTTATTTCTGATCTTAATCAGCAAATCGATATCCACATACAACAAAGTAAAAAATGTCCCTTCACAAACTGACAGTTTCACGCCCCATGTCCCTTCACAGACTGACATGTGCATGTCTTGTAACACATCACAACAGAGTAAGATGGAGCAAGAATGGAACAAAACATTACGAGAATACTAGAGTGAGTTATTGTGACGATACAACCAGTAGCAAGATGTGAAATGAAACACACACTAGTAGGCTTGTATGTGATGTCAAGAAGAGTCAGTGAAGTTCTGTTGAAAACATGCTAAACCAAAGTTTCTTTGTGGTAACTGATTTAAGTAGAAACAAATGAAGGATATCCTTTTGGGATTAATGAACTGGATAAAGATTTTAAGAATGAAACGTTATTGATCTTGAGTGTAAACTTCAAGATGGTGCAGTAATAATCAGGACTTGAATGTGTAAGAAACCAGAAAAATGTGTTAAAACATCACTAATATAATTTACAGAAATAGATATTTTTGTAACGATATAAAAATTTGGTGACATTTTGTTATAGCAAGAAATTCAATATCATTTACAACAATGAAGTAATTTTTAATTTTACTGTTGTTATTTAACTGTGTTATTACAGTTTTTAATTAGCACTACTATTTTCTATAACATCATTGTTTATTATGCACGTTACATTAATATTAAATAATCAGTGGAGATCAAAGGTGGCAACACGTTTCCACAAAGTATAATTTTTAAAGCTTTAATCATGAAATCAGACAAAAGAATTAGACTTACTATCGACCTCCGCTAATGTAATTTTCTGCTGCTGTTCTTAATAGCTAATGTGACCATTCCTGTAAGCTGTAGTTGCTGTTGGATGACAGAAACTTGCTGTGGGGTGGGGAGGCTGGTCTGACACTGTTATTTTGTTAATTTTTAGGCAATTATATTTCTATTAATTATTTTTATTATTAGTTGTGAATCACTGCACTTTTTTTGTCATTTTTCCTACAGTAATTACTTCTCATTCTGTTCATTTAAATACGAAACTCTGAGTTGTTTCAACTGAATATCTTATAGAAGACTGTTTTATTTTTTTGTTGTTGTCAATATTTATTACTTTAGATGAATGAAAAGTATGTACCAATACTATTCATATTTTATAAAAGTAGGTTGAACTTCTACTGTTGCGACATCTTTTGGCAGGATGATTAATCAATATAAGAAATAGAACTACCATCTCATACAATGCGTTGATTATAGACTGCGAACATATGTGATAGGAAAATAATTAGATATATTAATTCCTTCACTCAGTGAAAACAGCAATAGGATTTTTTTTGTTATTCACAGCAGTAACTGTTACAGATAAAAGTTTCCATGCTTTTTTAGATATGGGCGTCTTCTGCAATTTGACATTTCAGTTGGGATATTTTTTTAAAATAAAGTGATGAGAATTGCAATTAATAAATCAATTAAAAGTATAAATCAATGAATAAAACATGTATGTATAGTTTTATGTAATGACTATGATTATTTATAAACCCCAGATATCGATTAATTTATAAAATGAATAAAAATGTTTCATTTTTTACGAAAAAGGAACATTACATTATTGCCAGTTATCGGAATGATAATATTTCGATCTTAAATTCGTATAGCAACACACGTACCCCTGACTATCTTTAAAAGGATTTTAAATATCGTAATAATATTATGCTTTAAGTTTTCTAAATCTAAAGGAAAATAGCTAATTTATTTCACCTAGAAATATTTTATCCATTAATTGTTACCTAAGGTAACAACTTTTTTATCACTAGAGGGTAGCAAGAAAAATTATGTATGCAACCTTTTGACATGGTCAATAAAAATATTGGATTCTAGAACATCAGTAGCTTTGTTTGTCTGAATGTTGTTATATTACAAGACAGGAAATTTACAACTGTTTCAGTGCTAACTCTATAGGTCTTTTATAACCTGACCTATTTAGAGCACAATACATCTCGAGACAAACATAGAATTTATTAAAGGGCAGAATGAAGTAGACTGCTATAACAATTTCATAATTTTTTTCTTTAAAACAGATTTTATTTTGGTATATCAGTGAATTCTGTTTCATCTAGTGTTTCGTAAATATTAAAATATGGAAAATTAAGCATGATGAAAAACGTTCAATTACTTTTATTAAGGTGTATTTCTGTAACTGCTATATTAAGTTGGAAATTTTTTTTTCTGTTGTTAAAGTTAAATATAAAGATCCCCTAGTGGTTCAGTTTATAGGCTTTTTCGATATTTGTGGATATTGAATACCTTTATTACCTTCGTACTTAACAACGAATAAGTAAGGATAAAATGTATAGATTTTTTTTCCTCTGATTTTATAAATTAAAAATCTTGAGAAATGGAGAGAAATCAAAATGTCAACCAGAGCAATGGTTGTAAACTATGGCAAAACTAATTAATGCCAAGGTTAAAAACGTTGTAAAACAATGTTCTGGTTAAAACTTATTAAACATTTTAGGTCAAACTGTGTCCTAGTTAGACCTTGTTATAAAACATTGTCAAAACAAAGTGTTCTAGTTAAAAGTTTTTGGGTACAGCATGGCCAGGTGGTTAAAGCACTCGTAATCTTAGGGTCGCGGGTTCAAAACCTTGTCATACCAAACATGCTCACCCTTTTAGCTGTGAGGTGTTATAATGTGACAATCAATCCCACTGTTTGTTGGTAAGAGTTGGCAGTTGGTGGTGATGTGATGACTATTTGCCTTCCCTCTAATCTTACACTGCTAGATTAGAGACAGCTAGTGCAGATAGCTCTCGTGTAGCTTTGCGTGAAATTTAAAACAAACAAACATTAAAGCTTGTTATAAAACATTGTTAGGTCAAACTGTGTTCTAGTTAAAACTTATTATCAAAGTTTGTTGTGTCATACAGTGTCTCAGTTAAAACTTGTTATAATATATTATTAAGTCAAACTATGTTCTGGTTGAAACTTGTTATAATAGATTGTTAGGTCAAACAGTTTCCTGGTTAAGAACTTAATGTAAATTATTGCTACAAAACAATGTCTCATTTAAAACTGGTCACAAAACATTGTTAAACAAAAATTGCACTAGTTAAAGCTGATTTTGTAATATTGTGAAATCAAATTGTTGGGTTCGTTAATGTTTGATGAACCACCTTTTATTTGTAGTTTTTTAGTTTGTTTTTTACTACAAAAACTACATATTCTTTCGTAAATGATTTGATTTTAAAAATATTTCAAGACAGTTTTTTTAGTGATTTATCCTCTCTTTTTTTTTCAGCGAAAACGTTTTTCTGTGTTGATTTGAGTTGAACTTCAAATCCGTTTTTATTTGTCTTGTTCACCAGGTTTAGTAGATGTGAAGGAATTTTGTTTTCATTTCCAAGCTTTTGGACTGGTAATCATTAAAAACAAAACAGAAAAGAAATTGTGACAAATGATGTACGATGCAGGCAAGATTATAAAGATAGGTAAATTAATAACCACAGTATTAAATTTTTGTACTGTCATGGCCTGTTTGGTTTGCAGTCAAATAGTGCTATTGCTTGTACATTAAAATGCTCTCCACGGTTAAAGAGTTACTGGTAGGTGGTGTTGTCTAGCTGTATTTTCTCTCGTCTATCCCTTTTAAAGTTAGGGGCGACTGGCGTGATAGCCGGAAATAGCCCTACCCAAATCACTGTTGTTGTTTGGAGTTAAGCGCAACGTTAAACAATGGGCTATCTGTGCTCTTCCCATCATGGGTATCAAAACCCGGTATTCTAGCATTGTAAATCCCCCAAAAATGCAATCAAACAGTTTATTGAATTTTAAACAAGCCCCAGAAAACTTCTTAACTCCGTTATATGTTCCATCTTATCATGCTGGTGAGACTGGTTATGTACAACTCTAGTTTTTCTGAATAATATTTTGGTCCTTATGTTATTAAACAATACTTGACCAAGTTGAAATATATTTTCATTTATCACTTTTGGATAGCTGGTTCTCTTCAGCTTAAGAGCATATGGCCCGAGTATTATAAACTAACTCAGTAAAATCTGCAACAAAGGCAATCCAAGTTTTATCTCCAGCCGACTTAAATTTGTGGACTAAAGGTCCAAGTTGACTAAATGTTGTGAGAAAATAAAGTGTTTTAAACCAAAAATCTCACCCTTCTGTGAGTCAGAGACATGAATGAGAGCTTATACAGTAAAACTCAGGTTTAGGTATCTGAAGTGGACACCACAGAGAACACATTGTGTAGTTTTATGCTTAACAACAAAGTATCTATAATTTGTTTCTTTAATGGTTGAAATATAAAGTAACTCTATGGTTATGAGAAAATATTGAATTTATTTTAAAACCACATTGGGCTATGTGCTGTGGCCACAACAGAGAATCAAACTCCAGATTTTAGCTTTGTAAGTCCATAAAGCTTACCACTGTCCTCCTCCACTGGATGAACAAAATAATATATTTTTTTAAATCTGTTTGAAGTTGTGAGAATATTAAGTATTTTAAAATAGTAAAATAGTGTATATTGATGGTCAGCAGACAAAACCAGCTTCAGGTGAGAACACTGGTGTTTAAAAATCAGTGTTTCTTTTGTTGTTTTACCAAAGAGAATGTTTGTAGCAAAGACAAAAATAATCACAATTGTTTATACCATGAACGAAATAATCATGCTATTATTCTTTTAGTGAAACTTTACCCAGAACATTGTTAAATATTATTATTCTTTTAGTGAAACTTTACCCAGAACATTGTTAAATATTATTATTCTTTTAGTGAAACATTACCCAGAACATTGTTAAATGTTATTCTTTTAGTGAAACTTTACCCAGAACATTGTTAATTGTTATTATTCTTTTAGTGAAACTTTACCCAGAACATTGTTGAATGCTCTTATTCTTTCAGTGAAACTTTACCCAGAACATTGTTAAATGTTATTATTCTTTCAGTGAAACTTTACCCAGAACATTGTTAAATGTTATTATTCTTTCAGTGAAACTTTACCCAGAACACTGTTGAATGCTCTTATTCTTTAAGTGAAACTTTACCCAGAACACTGTTAAATGTTATTATTCTTTTAGTGAAACTTTACCCAGAACATTGTTAAATGTTATTATTCTTTTAGTGAAACTTTACCCAGAACATTGTTAAATGTTATTATTCTTTTAGTGAAACTTTACCCAGAACATTGTTAAATGTTATTATTCTTTTAGTGAAACTTTACCCAGAACATTGTTAATTGTTATTATTCTTTTAGTGAAACTGTACCCAGAACATTGTTAAATGTTATTATTCTTTTAGTGAAACTGTACCCAGAACATTGTTAAATGTTATTATTCTTTTAGTGAAACTTTACCCAGAACATTGTTGAATGCTCTTATTCTTTCAGTGAAACTTTACCCAGAACATTGTTAAATGTTATTATTCTTTCAGTGAAACTTTACCCAGAACATTGTTAAATGTTATTATTCTTTCAGTGAAACTTTACCCAGAACACTGTTGAATGCTCTTATTCTTTAAGTGAAACTTTACCCAGAACACTGTTAAATGTTATTATTCTTTTAGTGAAACTTTACCCAGAACACTGTTGAATGCTCTTATTCTTTAAGTGAAACTTTACCCAGAACATTGTTAAATGTTATTATTCTTTTAGTGAAACTTTACCCAGAACATTGTTGAATGCTCTTATTCTTTCAGTGAAACTTTACCCAGAACATTGTTGAATGCTCTTATTCTTTCAGTGAAACTTTACCCAGAACATTGTTAAATGTTGTTATTCTTTTAGTGAAACTGTACCCAGAACACTGTTAAATGTTATTATTCTTTTAGTGAAACTGTACCCAGAACACTGTTAAATGTTATTATTCTTTTAGTGAAACTTTACCCAGAACATTGTTGAATGCTCTTATTCTTTCAGTGAAACTTTACCCAGAACACTGTTAAATGTTATTATTCTTTTAGTGAAACTGTACCCAGAACACTGTTAAATGTTATTATTCTTTTAGTGAAACTTTACCCAGAACATTGTTGAATGCTCTTATTCTTTCAGTGAAACTTTACCCAGAACATTGTTAAATGTTGTTATTCTTTCAGTGAAACTTTACCCAGAGCACTGTTAAATGTTATTATTCTTTAAGTGAAACATTACCCAGAGCACTGTTAAATGTTATTATTCTTTAAGTGAAACATTACCCAGAGCACTGTTAAATATTATTATTCTTTAAGTGAAACTTTACCCAGAACACTGTTAAATGTTATTATTCTTTTAGTGGAACTTTACCCAGAACATTGTTAATTGTTATTATTCTTTTAGTGAAACATTACCCAGAACATTGTTAAATGTTATTATTCTTTGAGTGGAACTTTACCCAGAACATTGTTAAATGTTATTATTCTTTTAGTGAAACTTTACCCAGAACATTGTTAATTGTTATTATTCTTTTAGTGAAACATTACCCAGAACATTGTTAAATGTTATTATTCTTTTAGTGAAACATTACCCAGAACACTGTTGAATATTATTATTCTTTAAGTGAAACTTTACCCAGAACATTGTTAAATGTTATTATTCTTTTAGTGAAACTTTACCCAGAACATTGTTAATTGTTATTATTCTTTTAGTGAAACATTACCCAGAACACTGTTGAATATTATTATTCTTTTAGTGAAACTTTAACCAGAACATTGTTAATTGTTATTATTCTTTTAGTGAAACATTGCCCAGAACACTGTTGAATATTATTATTCTTTAAGTGAAACTTTACCCAGAACACTGTTAAATGTTATTATTCTTTTAGTGAAACTTTAACCAGAACATTGTTAATTGTTATTATTCTTTTAGTGAAACTTTAACCAGAACATTGTTAATTGTTATTATTCTTTTAGTGAAACATTACCCAGAACATTGTTAAATGTTATTATTCTTTGAGTGGAACTTTACCCAGAACATTGTTAAATGTTATTATTCTTTTAGTGAAACTTTACCCAGAACATTATTAATTGTTATTATTCTTTTAGTGAAACTTTACCCAGAACATTGTTAATTGTTATTATTCTTTTAGTGAAACTTTACCCAGAACATTGTTAATTGTTATTATTCTTTTAGTGAAACTTTACCCAGAACACTGTTGAATATTATTATTCTTTTAGTGAAACTTTACCCAGAACATTGTTAAATGTTATTATTCTTTTAGTGGAACTTTACCCAGAACATTGTTGAATATTATTATTCTTTTAGTGAAACTTTACCCAGAACATTGTTGAATGTTAGTATATTATCAGTGAAACGTTACCCAGAATATTGTTGGGAATATATTTATCATTGAAACTTTACTTTTTCGATGCTGTGTAGAATTTTGGCGTCACTGTTGTGTAGACTTTTGACGGCACTTTTGGGTGGCCTCTATGTCTTGTTGTACTGAAACATTGAGACCAATTAAAAGAAATAGAGAAGTCTATCATCCTGATCCATGGTTATTAACATACCAGTCGAAGTCTTTCTGGCGGTTTTACTTGTTAGTTCGAAGTATCGTTATCTTGAAGGATTCATTTTACCTTGACATACTATAGTTGAGACAATTGATTGGTTGGTCAGGCAAAATGTTTTTTTTTTCTGAAAGTTAATTTCCCCTAATCATTGTATCAACTAGTTTTGACCTCTTGTCTAAGACAGTTTTATTCTTGTCTTTACTAGAAACTGGCGGTTAGTGCATTCAGGTCACGGGTTCGAATACCGTTACTTAACATGTTCACCCTTTCAGCAGTGACAGCGTTGTTGTGACAGTCCATCTCATTATTCGTTGATAAAGAAGAGCCCAAAAGTGTTTACCAGTTCTAAATTAGGGACGGCTAGCGCAGATATCACTCGAGTGTCTGTGCGCAAAACAAAACAGACAAAAATACAAAATCTGTTGAAGTCTGACTGTGTGAGGGAACCAACAGAGTTCGATGACAACAGTAGTAAATGAAGTAACATGATTATAAAGGCCGTGATAGCTATAGGGTAAAAGTTATTTTTTTTAAATCGTCAATCAAAGATAATTTTTACAAACGTCACCAAAGATAAATCAAATATATGATATAACTGTCAAATAGATATATGACACGATTTTTATAATCTTGCAGTTATATTTCTTAACATATATAAGTAAGTTATACAAATAATTCCTCATTTCTGTAAAATTTCAGTCATTCGACAGCAGTGAATTAAACTGAAATAGGGGGAGCCACTGGAATACCGTACACAATGGGCAGTATTCCAAAATGTACTGTAATTAGACTGGTCAATTATACTACCAGATTGAACGAATGTTTTCATATAATTTACATGTCTAACTGATAAAGACAGACACCACCTATACTTCCACGAATTAAAACAAACATGAAACAGTGAGTGTATTAATAAATGTGATACAAAACAGGTACCGAAATCTAAAAGTATTCGAATTTCTTTTATATATACTGCTGGCTAATATCTTAAGGCCAATGAACATAAAGAAAAAATATACATTTTGTGTTGTTAGACTCAACCACTTATTTGAGTAGAGCTTCGAAAGATAAAAATAAAAAACTTTTATAGCAGTTAATAGGTAAAATGTGAACATTAAAATTAGCCTAAATACTAACTGGTCAAAAGTTTAAGACCATACTGAAACGAAGCATTAATCAGTAAACACGTAACGAAATTTAGTCATTTGTGTTCAAGCATTAGCGTTGTAAACATCTCCCAATGGCATCTCCTGTGTTACATTGGATAAAAACATAACAAAGGTTAAAAAGTTGACAGAGTTTGAACTTGGCAGAATTGTCGAGCTGCAAAAGCAAGGTCTCTCTCAACGTGCCATCGCTGGTGAAATTAGGCGTAGTAACACTGCTGTTGCAAGTGTCTTAAAAGACCCTGAGGGATACGGAACGAGAATTTCAAATGGTCGGCCCAAGAAAATTTCGCCGACGTTGAGCGGGAGGATATGACGGTTGCCCGGCAAGACACCAGCCGATCGCCGAACCAGATTAGACCCTTACGGACGCAGAATGCAGCTCAAGAACAATAAGACGGCATCTACGAAAGAAAGGCTTTAAAAACCGAAAACGTCTTCAAAGGCCACGCCTCCTTCCACACCACAAAACATCTCGGTTAAACTTTGCTGAGAAGCACCGAACATGGGACGTAGAAAAGTGGAAGAAGGTTTTGTTCTCTGATGAGAAAAAATTTAACCTGGATGGTCCAGATGACTTCCAACGTTACTGGCACGATAAGGATATCCCACCAGAGACATTTTCTACACGACATAGTAGAGGAGGTTCCATCATGATCTGGGGGGCTTTCTCCTTTCATGGAACATTGGAGCTTGAGGTTATACAGGGGCACCAAACAGAAGCTGGCTACATTGGCATGTTGGGGAGAGCATCCTTATTGACTGAAGGCCCTCGCTTGTGTGGAAATGATTGGATCTTTAAGCAGGACAACGCTGCAGTCCACAATACCCGCAGGACAAAGGACTTTCTCATGACAAATAATGTGATTCTTTTGAACCATCCAGCATGTTCGCCAGAACTGAACCCCATTGAAAATGTTTGGGGTGAATGGCAAGGGAAGTCTATAGAAATGAACGTCAATTCCAAACGGTGCATGATCTTCGTGAAGCCATCTTCACCACTTGGAATAACATTCCAGCCAGTCTTCTGCAAACGCTTATATCGACCATGCCAAAGCGAATGTTTGCAGTTATTCGCAATGACGACCGTGCAACTCACTATTGAGACCTCTTGTTGAGCATTTCCTACCCTGTTTAGGACTTCTTTTTGGTATGGTCTTAAACTTTTGACCAGCTAGTATTTAGGCTAATTTCATACTGTTCACATTTTCCCTATTAAATACTAAAAAAGTTGTTTTTATTTTCCCTTTTTTTATTTTTATCTTTCGAAGCTCTACTCAAATAAGTGGTTTAGTCTAACAACGTAAAATGCATATTTTTTCTTTATGTTCATTGGCCTTACGATTTTGGCCAGCAGTGTATCATTACTTATCTCTGATGAACTGGTGAATTAAACTATCAAGCCGGAAGTGAAATTACTTTTTTCACAGTAATTTTTATCTTAACGAGAAAAATCTTTCGCGTAAATTAAGGGTACACTTGAATAGATATTGAATATTCTGTAATATATGTAATTGCACTGCTTTAAAAAAAAAGAAAAAAAAATGATAAAAAAAAATTAGCCCTTCAGTAAAAGACTTTTGGTGTTTTTGTTTTCTGAATTCAACACGTCATGTCTTCAGCGGGGAACTGACTAAAACAGAAAAAATGTGAACATTTTAATATAACGCTTATAAACAACAACCGAGTTTCTATAGCAGTGGCAGGTACTGTACAAATACGAGGTCTGTTCAAAAAATACGCAGACTGACGTCATAAAACAAAATGTACTTTATTTAGAAGTTACAGGTCTGGGATCCCTTCAAAGTACTCTACTCCCCAACACACACACTTATCCCAAAGGTGTTTCCACTTGTTGAAACAGTCCTGGTACGCTTCTTTTGTAATGTCCTCCAGCTCCTTCGTCGCATTTGCCTTAATCTCGGGAATCGTCTCAAATCTTCTTTCTTTCAAGGGTCTTTTGAGTTGGGGGAACAAAAAAAAATCGCAAGGAGGAAGGTCAGGTGAGTAGGGGGGATGGGGAAGAACAGTGATCGAGTGTTTGGCCAAAAACTCACGAGTTCTGAGGGCTGAATTTCGCAGCAACGCGGTGCATCTTCAATCTTCCGGTCAAAATCTCGTAAGAAGATCCAACTGATATCCCACATTCTTCAGTAAGCTCCCTGACAGTCAGACGTCGATTTTCCCGCACCAGGGTGTTGATTTTGTCGACGTGTGGGTTGTCAGTTGACGTGGAAGGACGTCCAAGACGCTCATCATCTTCAATGGACTGTTGACCATCCTTAAAACGTTCATGCCACTTGAAACATGCCGTACGCTTCATTGCAACATCACCGTAAGCCGTGTTAAGCATAGCAAAAGTTTCAGTCGCAGAATTTCCAAGTTTAACACAAAATTTCACAGCAAGTCGTTGCTCCTTCAGGTCATTCATTCTGAAATCCGCCAAACGAAAAATTCGCACTTCACTTAAAACCGCGTAGCTAATACACAAATGAAGATATCTGCAATCGGGAAATGGCGTCGTAATCAGCTTATCTCTGCGAACCTAGCGGCACCAAGCAGATTCCCCTGGAACCAACTGGAGCCGCGCAATTCAAACAGTCCGCGTATTTTGTGAACAGCCCTCGTAGCTTTGTACTTTATACCAACCTCACAAGAAAGACCGAAATTCACACAGAAAGTGTTATAACTTCAACATTGTTTTCATGCACTTTTCAATAAGCAGATTACAGAAAGTGTTATAACTTCAACATTGTTTTCATGCCCTTTTCAATAAGCAGATTACAGAAAGTGTTATAACTTCAACATTGTTTTCATGCACTTTTCAATAAGCAGATTACAGAAAGTACTATAACTTCAACATTGTTTTCGTGCACTTTTCAATAAACAGATTGCAGAAAGTGTTATAACTTCAACATTGTTTTCATGCACTTTTCAATAAGCAGATTACAGAAAGTACTATAACTTCAATATTGTTTTCATGCACTTTTCAATAAGCAGATTACAGAAAGTGTTATAACTTCAACATTGTTTTCATGCACTTTTCAATAAGCAGATTACAGAAAGTACTATAACTTCAATATTGTTTTCATGCACTTTTCAATAAGCAGATTACAGAAAGTGTTATAACTTCAACATTGTTTTCATGCACTTTTCAATAAGCAGATTACAGAAAGTGTTATAACTTCAACATTGTTTTCATGCACTTTTCAATAAGCAGATTACAGAAAGTGTTATAACTTCAATATTGTTTTCATGCACTTTTCAATAAGCAGATTACAGAAAGTGTTATAACTTCAACATTGTTTTCATGCACTTTTCAATAAGCAGATTACAGAAAGTGCTATAACTTCAACATTGTTTTCATGCCCTTTTCAATAAGCAGATTACAGAAAGTGTTATAACTTCAATATTGTTTTCGTGCACTTTTCAATAAGCAGATTACAGAAAGTGTTATAACTTCAACATTGTTTTCATGGACTTTTCAATAAGCAGATTACAGAAAGTGTTATAACTTCAACATTGTTTTCGTGCACTTTTCAATAAGCAGATTACAGAAAGTGTTATAACTTCAACATTGTTTTCATGCACTTTTCAATAAGCAGATTACAGAAAGTGTTATAACTTCAACATTGTTTTCATGCACTTTTCAATAAGCAGATTACAGAAAGTGTTATAACTTCAACATTGTTTTCATGCACTTTTCAATAAGCAGATTACAGAAAGTGTTATAACTTCAACATTGTTTTCATGCACTTTTCAATAAGCAGATTACAGAAAGTGTTATAACTTCAATATTGTTTTCATGCACTTTTCAATAGGCAGATTACAGAAAGTGTTATAACTTCAACATTGTTTTCCTGCACTTTTCAATAAGCAGATTACAGAAAGTGCTATAACTTCAACATTGTTTTCATGCACTTTTCAATAAGCAGATTACAGAAAGTGTTATAACTTCAATATTGTTTTCGTGCACTTTTCGATAAGCAGATTACAGAAAGTGTTATAACTTCAACATTGTTTTCATGCACTTTTCAATAAGCAGATTACAGAAAGTACTATAACTTCAATATTGTTTTCATGCACTTTTCAATAAGCAGATTACAGAAAGTACTATAACTTCAACATTGTTTTCATGCCCTTTTCAATAAGCAGATTACAGAAAGTGTTATAACTTCAACATTGTTTTCATGCACTTTTCAATAAGCAGATTACAGAAAGTGTTATAACTTCAACATTGTTTTCGTGCACTTTTCAATAAGCAGATTACAGAAAGTACTATAACTTCAACATTGTTTTCATGCACTTTTCAATAAGCAGATTACAGAAAGTGTTATAACTTCAACATTGTTTTCATGCACTGTTCAATAAGCAGATTACAGAAAGTGTTATAACTTCAACATTGTTTTCGTGCACTTTTCAATAAACAGATTGCAGAAAGTGTTATAACTTCAACATTGTTTTCATGCACTTTTCAATAAGCAGATTACAGAAAGTACTATAACTTCAACATTGTTTTCATGCCCTTTTTAATAAGCAGATTACGTCATCAAAGCTGTGGCAGCTTCATGGGATATTGTTCTGTTTTTCACCTGAATATAAACAGTTTGTTTTTGTTTTAACCATCGATACAATAACAAAGTAATGTGTTTGTGTTATTCAATATACCAGTGAAGTTTCAAAATCATTGTTTTTAGTCATGTTCGGGTTTAAAAGTTTTGAACACGTAGACCCTCGAGAGATTGCGTGATACTTTTGCACCAATGAAAAATTGAAGTTCCAATTTTAGATGTTAGATGTCTGAAACGTTCGATAATTCAGTGCCAGAGTTATAAAGTGTCAGGAAATGTTGCTTCTGACTCAGCTGAAACGTGCAGTTACTTCTGGTCTGTTTAATTCGTGAGATAAATGCTTAATACATATAAAAGATCAATTGTTCAAGCTGTTATTAATACTTGAATAATCTAGCTAATGTTCTGTTTGATATACAGTCACGCATTTCAATAACAAAAAAATGAAGCAAGACAAACCCTAATAGACTAATTTCATTATTAACAGTGGACTTGGTCAAATTAACAGAATCATTTTCTCACAATACTGAAAGTGGTTCAAACTGCGCATAGTAAGTATTTTCTGTCGTCGTCCCACCATTGGTGGTTCAGCTAGTGAACCATATTTTGTAGAAAGTATGATTTCTCAAAAATCTATTCAATTCTAAATCGAACATTTCTGTATAAATTATATTTTAAAGAACCTAACAAGCTTAAACAGCTTATAGCTGGATGTTGGTTTTCCAAAGGTTTAACAACAGGTGATCATATTGGCATAAGGAAATGTTTATATTAGTGAAAAAAAAAATCACAAAAAGTTATACAGATGAATGAACTGAAGATGAGAGCATCAGTTGGGTGGGTGGGGGTGGTTAAAGGTATAGATGAATGAACTGAAGATGAGAGCATCAGTTGGGTGGGTGGGGGTGATTAAAGGTATAGATGAATGAACTGAAGATGAGAGCATCAGTTGGGTGGGTGGGGGTGGTTAAAGGTTAATACCCGTTAACAGTTTTTAAGATTGTCACATAAACTATATGTTCGTGTATAACTTTGGAACTGTTCCATTTGCAGATTATAAAGGACACGTTTCCTGGGGAAGAACAAACCTGAGGATTTCAATGGACTTATCATATTCAGATCTCAAATGCACTTTCTAACCAATCCTTCAGATATCTTTTGTTTCTTCCGTCTCTGAATCAGACCCTTAATTTAACCTGCAGTTGATAGTTTCTATATTGTTCTAAGTTATATTCTGATGTTGTAATCTGTTTGTTAGCCAGAGGGAGCTGCGGGTCGTAAGGATGTTGTGAATTAAAAAAAAAAAAAGATAGGTTTAGATCATCTAGAAAGTTCTAAAAGTTTGACGTCAGAGTTTCCAATAACTGCAAGGGTAACTAATAAGTACGAGGTTCAGCTGTTTTCAGAAGGTAGAAATCTTTCTATCCAGTAGAATAAAGCAATTAAAGTGTTTTCGTAACAGTCGTGAAATGGTACAAGTTTATACTTCACATTAGTAAATACTGTTAGTTTTCATAGTACGTGTACAAGTTACCCCAGTGTTTACATCAGTAAATACAGTTAGTTTTCATACATACGTGTGCAAGTTACCCCAGTGTTTACAACAGTAAATACAGTTATAAAAACAGTTAGTTTTCATACATACGTGTACAAGTTACCCCAGTGTTTACATCAGTAAATACAGTTAGTTTTCATACATACATGTACAAGTTACCCCAGTGTTTACAACAGTAAATACAGTTATAAAAACAGTTAGTTTTCATACATACGTGTACAAGTTATCCAGTGTTTACAACAGTAAATACAGTTATAAAAACAGTTAGTTTTCATACATACGTGTACAAGTTACCCAGTGTTTACAACAGTAAATACAGTTATAAATACAGTTAGTTTTCATACATACGTGTACAAGTTACCTCAGTGTTTACATCAGTAAATACAGTTAGTTTTCATACATACGTGTACAAACTACCCCAGTGTTTACAACAGTAAATACAGTTATAAAAACAGTTAGTTTTCATACATACGTGTACAAGTTACCCCAGTGTTTACAACAGTAAATACAGTTATAAATACAGTTAGTTTTCATACATACATGTACAAGTTACCCCAGTGTTTAAGTTAAGAACGACATTACAGTATCGGACACGTGTGCTTACTATCTGTCTCTCATCCTATTCTCTCAATAAAAATAGGAATTTTAGCGTTTGATACATAACACTGAAACAGAACGCTCAGTATATCTTTCGAAGCTCTTTTGTTTTCAGCGACAATATGATTTCCCCCCTAATACAGTTCTGTTTTATGGATAAACCAGAGAAACGAACCATGAAGTGCGGTTGGCGATGACAAACGTGACGTAATCAGCCACGCCATCAATCTACTTACCATGTAGACTCGCGTGACTATATTGGCCGAACTTTCTTTGCTACATGCATACGTTAAACGTAAGTTAAGTGACACGATCTGTCTTTGTTCGTCTAAAACTATATGCATAATCTATGACACTGTTAGGACAAAATGTCGAAAATCTAGAGAAAAGACTTATGAGAGCGGTCAAAGGTTAGCGAATTGTGGTTGTCCGTAAACACATTATTAATTTGACATAACAATGGATTGGTCATTATCAAACACGGTTATATTGTGGAGGGTTTATCTACGCTTCTCGAAACTAGCACAAAGTCCATAACATTCTCACTGCTCCCCGCTAGTACAGCGGTATGTCTCCGGATTTACAATGGTAAAATCAGGGGTTCGATTCCCCTCGGTGGGCTGAGCAGATAGCACGATGTGGCTTTGCTATAAGAAAAACACACGCATTCTCACCACTGTTTTACGTATCACTTCCCAAAGCGGTAAAGGTTTTATTGTTTGACTGAGAAACAGTTATAAAGTAGTCTAGTTACTGGTTATACATTGCATTTTAAAAAGTCTAATTCAATAAATTGCTCAATATATTATCTCATATCCCTACATGTCGACATTTTTGGGACACCTTGTATACTTGAAGACGGGATTCAACTTTAAAAAATATTTATAGTTTTATTGCCTCAAGAAATCAAATTGGTTCAATCTGTTTCGTAAAGGCTACATTATAACTACATTCAACATAATACAAGTTCAACCATTTTATTCTGTAGATTAACTAAGCTGGACCGACTTGTACAGTTGTAACTTCCAGAGTTATCCGCACATAGTAAAAAAGGTCTTATAAAACTATGTGTATTTTTTTCCGCAGGGCCCCTGAATGTGTTCTGTTTCCAAAATAAATAAAACTAAAATTAAGAGTAACAAATATTTTTTTTATTTTTTTACTTTTCAAGTTCATATGGTATGCTCTGTTGTAGCCTTCATAGTGCATAATTCTTCTCGTGATTCATAGCATGCACACGTTTTACTAACTTCACGACAATAGATATTGTAACGTTAAGAGTTCTTTACATAACGTCATTTTAATGTCTGCTGACTGGCTGACAGATAATACGTTACTTTATAATCGTTAGAATGGTTAAAACAGATGACCCCTTTAGGCACCCTTCTGCCTTCTTGTTAAATCTCAGAAAATATATATATATATATATACATACTTCAGTTATATTATGACAGATTATTTTGACAAAACAGTAATAAGTTATATATACAAGCTTGGAATATGTGTAGCAAACCAGGTGAACACAAACCAAGTAAAGTTAGATGAATGCAGGATCTAGCTTAAAACTTTAATTAATGATTACTATAATCTAACACTATTGCTCCACTGTATTTAACTGTACAGTGCGAGATAAACCTTCCAAAGTACTGGTATATCTCTATCAAAGTCCTGCCCTCACTGTGATTTTTCTGTGTATCAGTTTTGCGTTTCACTAACTGATTCTTTGATTTGGTTACACAAACTGTAGTCATTAACTTTGCATAATGAGTTCAACTGGTATTGTTATGATATTGTACTGTTATGACACATACGATGGACATTTCCAACAGCTGTAAGATTGTATAAGGGTTTTTTAAACGAGGGCTATCTGCTCTAGCCGTCCCTAATTTAGCAGTGTAAGAAGGCAGCTAGTCATCACCACCCATCGCCAACCCTTGGGCTACTCTTTTACCAAAGAATAGAGGGATTGACCGTCACGTTATAATACCCCCACGGCTGAAAGGGCAAACATGTTTGGTGTGACGGGGATTCGAACCCGCGACCCTCAGATTACAAGGCGAGTGCCTTAACCACCTGGCCATGCTGGGCTCTTTTAAAAAAAAGTCATAATAGTGTGACACTTTTGCAACACTCTGCGTTAGAAACTATCCAATAGGAAAGTAGCTCCACTAGACGTCACTCAAAACAATGTTTTTAGCAAAGGAAGGGTAACCCATGCTGATATCTGTTAGTCTGTTACACAAAGACGAATAAATGCTTCGCTTCGTCCACTTAATGAGTTCAAAGTTCGAATCTTTTTAATTCGATCTCTTCCTTCTTATCTGTGGATTGCACAAAGTTCACTCTCAGAGTCGTGTTTACCAAATCCTTTATACTGTTAAGCCTTTTTAAAACGTCTTGTTATCACGCAGTTTATTTGTTTTTTGTGATAAACTTAAACTGTTCAGATAATAAAGTTTATAGAGAACTTGAATAGGTTTTTATTACAAATATCAAGTGTACAACGTTTCGTCAAGTTACTTCTTTGTAATAAAGTTTATTTCATTAGCCATTCCAGCCGTTCGTAAACTTGTCATCATATCTACTTATTTAGTACTGAATCCTGGTTCATCAATAGATGTCTACACGTTTACTGACCAGTAATACTGAATCTTGGTAAGAAGGTCAAGCAGTATCTGAGAGTGAAGTGGATACTGGTTTGTCTACACCGTACAGAAGCTCTCTCCAATATCATTGGACAATGTCTCATCTGGAATCCACAGATGAAGAGGAAAAGAAGAACAAAGACCACGTGGAATAGTGAGAGACACCTGGAGGAGATAACCAAGTGTCGGACACGTGGAGGGTGAATAAAGATTGCTCAATATGAGATATTTATAAAGCTATATTCACTAAGAGAAAGTTTTTAAATCTGGAAGAATTGAAATAAAACTTAAAAGCAAAAGGTTAAAAAGAATTACAATGTCATTGATACAAATGACTGCGTTTTACAGTTGTTACACCATTCTGCCTTTCAGACAAGACCCTTGACTAGAGAAATTACGTGAAGTTGGTTGTATCCTTAGAAGGGTATGTTATAAAGCTCCTGGTAAGCTAATCACTTCGTATATACCATACACGTATCTATTTCTATCATTAAACATCTTCAGTAATACCTCATAAAACAAATATATTTATAACATAGCACAGTGTTTAGGGACAACAAAGTCAGCCTCTAGCATTCATATAGATTCAAGTCTTCTCTTAAGCTCGCTCATATTTACTGTTTCCTCAACATTTAAATTCAACCATTTCCAGAGTCCAACCATCCTGTTAGAAGAATAAAACTGTCTTAGCTAAAGCTGACTCTTATTATACCAAAATCTATGTTTGTCTCCCCTAGTCGTACCGTTATCAATGTTAAATCTGTGTTTGTGTCCCCTAGTCGTACCGTTGTCAATGTTAAATCTATGTTTGTCTCACCTACTCGTACCGTTATCAATGTTAAACCTATGTTTGTCTCCCCTAGTCGTACCGTTGTCAATGTTAAATCTATGTTTGTCTCACCTAGTCGTACCGTTGTCAATGTTAAATCTATGTTTGTCTCACCTACTCGTACCGTTGTCAATGTTAAATCTATGTTTGTCTCCCCTAGTCGCACCGTTGTCAATGTTAAATCTATGTTTGTCTCCCCTAGTCGTACCGTTGTCAATGTTAAATCTATGTTTGTCTCCCCTAGTCGTACCGTTGTCAATGGTAAATCTATGTTTGTCTCCCCTAGTCGTGCCGTTATCAATGTTAAATCTATGTTTGTCTCCCCTAGTCGTACCGTTATCAATGTTAAATCTATGTTTGTCTCCCCTAGTCGTACCGTTATCAATGTTAAATCTATGTTTGTCTCCCCTAGTCGCACCGTTCTCAATGTTAAATCTATGTTTGTCTCCCCTAGTCGCACCGTTCTCAATGTTAAATCTATGTTTGTCTCCCCTAGTCGCACCGTTGTCAATATTAAATCTATGTTTGTCTCCCCTAGTCGTACCGTTATCAATGTTAAATATATGTTTGTCTCCCCTAGTCGTACCGTTATCAATGTTAAATCTATGTTTGTCTCCCCTAGTCGTACCGTTGTCAATGTTAAATCTATGTTTGTCTCCCTAGTCGTACCGTTATCAATGTTAAATCTATGTTTGTCTCCCCTAGTCGTACCGTTATCAATGTTAAGTATGAATACATCAAAACTATCAATTCCTTTTACAAGCTTAAAATCCTCAATCAGACCTCCTCTAACTCTGTTTTATCGAAAGAAAACAGTTTCATAAATCTTAATCTCTCCTCACATAACAACATCTCCGTCCCGCGTACCATTCTAGTAACCCTTCTCTGAACCCTTTCCAATGATCCAATGTCCTTCCTCAGGAGTGTTATGTGACTTGGACTCATTCATTAGTGACTATCAATCTAACTGATCTAACTCACTTGGACTCATTCATTAGTTTACCTATGTTGTGTACATATCAATCTAACTGATCTAACTCACTTGGACTCATTCATTAGTTTACATATGTTGTGCACATATCAATCTAACTGATCTAAGTCACTTGGACTCATTCATTAGTTTACATATGTTGTGCATATATCAGTCTAACTGATCTAACTCTGTAAAAGTGTTCATTGTTTTTCAGTCATTTATATATTTAATTATAAATAAAATGTACTAAAGAAAAGAATTCAAAGCTATTTAAAGTTATATAATTTGACAAATCTAGAAATAACTAATTATAAAATAAACTCATCTATTCTTCTTCCTCGACTTATTTGTGTAAATTAGCAGCTGATAATCCATCTATCCTGTAACCTGAAGTACAAATGATTGGTCAGTCAACCTATGGTCAACAAGTGGCATCTGTAAGAGATAGCTTTACATTTTACCGTTCATACCATTGAAATGGAATGTGTTCATAACATTGAAATATCGTATGGAATGTGTTCATGACATTGAAATGGAATGTTTTCATACCATTGAAATCTCGTATGGAATATGTTCATACCATTGAAATGGAATGTGTTCAACACCGTCATCAATGAAAGTAGATGGCATTGACCACTTTATCTGGCCAATCTCCTCTTCAAGTTTAAAGGGGGTTATCGTCCACCAGACTGCAGTCAAGACCCATTACACCACAAAGAGTGGTATTCTGTTGTCACTATGATGTAAGACATTAGTGGCACGGTTCTTCAGAGATCGAGAACCAATTCTTATTTCTATCAACACCACACTCTACCCACCATCATGTATAAAAACGACGTTGAATCGAAATTCCAGATCCTCTCCAAATAAGTATAATGAAATGACCACCTAACTTCAGGGTAAAATGTATCTAAAATATTCTACTTTATGTCGTTGGTCCGTTTAATTTATTGTTAACACCGCCGTAAGCAATCTGTTTTACGTTTGTTGCGACTGAGGGTATTTGGTTCATGCTCGGAGCTGGTATACTTTATAATTAAGCCGAACAAGAACAAGCAGACACATGTTGTTTTTTAATTATTTGTTGTTTGTTTGAATTATGGATGGTGGTTTGTCGAATTCAGAGCTACGAGCAACTCTACCGTAGAAATGGTAAAAGTTCTACTAATTTTTAAGTAATTTGTACACATTTCGCAACATTGGCTGGTTCTCTTTTCTGAGGTCTAGCAACGGTTCATGAATAATTAGAAACTCTCACTTTAATGTAATGACTGTGAGAAGCTTCACGATGTTGGATGATAGATACATATCATTTCAAATCACACAGCTAGCTAGGCATAATACACTTGATATTCATAAGAACTTATGACAATAATAAACATGATTTTACATTATGCATATTGTTTAGCATGTATAAAATAAATTTCGAACAGTAAGATAACAAGAATTGAACAGTTCTTAAGCCTACAAATAAAATATTCCACAGAAAAGCAAACTTTATTGAGTCGTTAGAGAAATATATATACCTGTGTGTGTGATGAACTTGTAACTCCAATCAAATGCATGGTATTAGAATGACTTGTTTTATTCAAAGCGTCGACACTTCTTACTGCTTGATGTTAAGTGCTTCTGTTAGTACTGTATTATTACACTTGTATACACATGAAACCTTCAAAGAATAGCTGTTTTTTTCTTTTCCAACACCAATTCACGCACTCTACTTTTTCGCTTCATCTGAGACAGACAGACAGACGCCTTGGAATGTCTTATGTATTAGAACAACCAATTATTTTAACTTTTTCCTAACCAGGAAGCTAAAGTATCAGGACAAAAATGGAATATTTGTTAAATAAGTTTATACTTTCCTTTAGGCAGGAATGTTATTTAATAATACTAAATTATACTAAAACTCGAAGTTTAAAAACATTTAAAAGTATTTTTGTATCATTCCTTTCAAAATACTCTGAGTGATGAATATATTTCAGTTTTAGTAAATAGTAGTCCTAGAATTCGATGTATTATTTTATGTTTTCATATAGGAATAACTTTAACATCATATATATATATAATGTGTGTACTGCTCTCATATTGTGTTTATCCGTCACGTGTTTATTAAGCTTCCACTTCCATTATTTTATTTTATGTTATTTTACTCTTCTTATTGGAAGTTAGACATGAAGCTACAAAATGGCTATCATGCTGCGCCCACCTACAGTGTCAAAACCCGCTTTATAAACCTTCAGACTTACTGGTCTGCCACTGGAGATCATTTATTTTATTTTATTCAGAACGAGAATATGGTAGTTAAACCTTAATTTAAACAATTTAAAAGTGAAATGAATTCAGTAATCTGAGTTTCCAGATTGTAGCAGTAGTCACAAAAAACTGTAACAGTGGTCAGAACAATAAATTGTAACAGTAGCCAGAACAATATATTGTAACAGTAGTCAGAACAATAAATTGTAATAGTAGTCAGAACAATAAACTGTAACAGTAGTCAGAACAAAAATTGTAACAGTAATCAGAACAATAAATTGTAATACCAGCCAGAATAATAAACTGTAACAGTAATCAGAACAATAAATTGTAATAACAGCCAGAATAATAAACTGTAACAGTAATCAGAACAATAAATTGTAATAACGGCCAGAATAATAAACTGTAGTAGTCAGAACAATAAATTGTAATAGCAGCCAACAAAAAACTAATAGTAGTCAGAACAATAAGTTGTAATTGCAGCCAGAACAATAAACTGTAACAGTAGCCAGAACAATATATTGTAACAGTAGTCAGAACAATAAATTGTAATAGCAGCCAGAACAAAATATTGTAACAGTAGTCAGAACAATAAATTGTAACAGTAGCCAGAACAATAATCAATAACAGCCAGAATAAAAAACTGTAACAGTAGTCAGAACAATAAATTGTAATAGCAGCCAGAACAAAAAACTGTAACAGTAGTCAGAACAATAAATTGTAATAGCAGCCAGAACAAAAAACTGTAACAGTAGTCAGAACAATAAATTGTAATAGCAACCAGAACAAAAAACTGTAACAGTAGTCAGAACAATAAATTGTAATAGCAGCCAGAACAAAAAACTGTAACAGTAGTCAGAACAATAAGTTGTAATTGCAGCCAGAACAATAAACTGTAACAGTAGTCAAAACAATAAACTGTAACAGTAGTCAGAACAAAAAACTGTAACAGTAGTCAGAACAATAAACTGTAACAGTAGTCAGAACAAAAAACTGTAACAGTAGTCAGAACAATAAACTGTAACAGTAGTCCAAATAATATACAGTAGTTAGAACAATGTAAGTGTAGAACTCAAAACCAGAACAGAATTATCAGATGTGGAATAAAATAATCTTCCATACCAGGTGACTGTAATGATTTTTTGTCGTTAAAAAAAAAAAAGGAGTGGAGGAACCAGTTAGCGCAATGTACACTGGGTAATGTTGTGACGAAACGTTTGATCTCATTCGAAGGTGCTATTTTCTGGTGCTTATAAAAATAATTAAATATTTTCACAACTGCCACAGGGAATTTATATTCAGTCAAAGTTACGTAAGAGTCATAAGGAAAACTAGGAAATAAAACGGGCAACCTTTCTTAAGCCACATTAACAAGCATCTAATCATGCGGGCACACAGTGAAAATGCTTGTCTTCTAGGCTATTTGCTATATAATAATCTGATTTTATAACTAATTCTAATTACAATGGGGGTATTACGTCAACTGTAAATAGGACGATGGTCCCTCATCTTAAAGACATGTGACAACTGTCACCGAGTTTCAGAGCGCACACGTTTCTAATTTTGAAACTTGTCAGAATGTTTTCGTCGGTAGGGTTGTCATTTAATGGTACGAAAACAGATTTAAATAAATTATTTCAAAATTTGTGTAAAAACATAAGGCTTTGTTTGTTTGTTTTTGAATTTCGCACAAAGCTACTCGGGAGCTATCTGTGCTACCCATCCCTAATTTTGCAGTGTAAGACTAGAGGAAGGCAGCTAGTCATCACCACCCACCGACAACTCTTGGATTACTCTCTTACCAACGAATAGTGAGATTGACCGTCACATTATAACGCCAAGACGGCTGAAAGGGCGAGCATGTTTGGTGCGACGGGGATTCGAATCCGCAATCCTCAGATTGCACGCCTTAACATAAAGGCAGCATATGTTCAAGCTATAACCACGATACTTGTGGTTGCGAACATATGTTAAAGCTCCATTAACTTATGTTAATCTTATTTTTCCAAAAGTTCAGAAAGGGAAACAGACAACATTTTAACTATATAATGAAGACCCATGACTATGCTTTTGGTAGTGTTAACTAGATGATTTCACTTTCGTCTATCACTCCAAGAGTAATGACAGCTAGCGCAGTCTTTGTGTGAAAGTCAATAGAAACAAACATCTTTTCTTGTATGTGGGCACAGAAATGAGCTCCAACTCCTCGAATTTAGCGGTGTCTATTTACCAACGTAGATATAGCGTTCTAATACGATCTGTTGATTTATAAGTATTTGAATTTTTTTGAGAAAATAATGCGAAGTCTACTCCACGTAACTATAAGGAATAAACTTCTACAATGTTTGCTAAGGGCTAGGTTCGCTTTGACAAAAGTTGTAGGCCTAAGTTCAGAATCAACAGATACTTATCGCTAATAGTACCTACGTCTAACTTATATAACTTTGACCGACAAATATAAACACGTATCACATTTGTTAAAGGAATTAGAAAACAGAACTGGAACACTCATTAACACTTTATTAATTTTCAGTAACTCTTTATTCATTACTCTAACTCATCACAAACTGGTTTCCCTTGTTCATAAATTATGTACCCTTGTCTCTAAATAGTAATCGAAATTATTATATAATTGACGTCATCAAAATGACGAGCTTTCTCTATCGAACATCTAATTAAAACATCAAAAATATAGCTTAAAACTATAGTTCATTTCTGACTCTTATCACATGAACTTAGCAATGGATATTTAACAGCATAACCATATTTTAAACACGATCTTAATAGCGATGTTTATGTACTGATCATCAAGGTACAGTGAAGAAGTAGGCTTAGTGAAATATCTTGTGAACGAGATTATATTAGCAATGCTTGCAAATCTTCTTTTCCAGATCGAGGCTCGCGTCAAAAATCTAGCAGACTTGTAACAACTACAAAAGAACGTCAAGGGTTACACACTAAACAAAAGATATATGACACTGATATATTATGTAAAAAATAAATACAAATAAGTTTATTTGTCAGCTAGTGTGAAACTTACCTTTACTTCATGTTGGTTTATTATGTTATGTGTATCACAAAACTATTCACGTATCTTGAATATTAGGTGATGTTTCATAAGTATTAAGTTTTAACTTGATAATAGGGGGCAGTATTGTTTTAACAATACTGTTGGTGTATTGTGAATCTTTTATGACATCTTTGTCCCTTATAATCAATCCCGTTAGCCAGGAATTAAATAAAGTTATTTTCAACTATGGATTTTGCTCTGCTCGTGGTTATTCCCTTTCGCCACGTGACCTTGCTTCCCTTGTGTGGAGACGTCTGAACAAATACGTTAAAATTAATAAACAAAATATTAAAAGACCAAATTCAACTTCCAACTGCCTCATAACCAGCGTAGGTAGACTTGTCTCAGAAGATGTATCTAAAAGACAATCTGTTAAGCACTCTGGTGGTGAAATTCTTAATATTGTTTCATCATGCTTGTTTTAAGAAGGCTCATGAAAATGGAGTTTATCGTAACGTTAACGAGTACAATACAATATCTTAACTCACTATAATAACATGAAACAAAAACAACTACAGTACAGTATCTTAACTTATAATAATAACCCGAAACAAAAATGGCAACTACAAAACAATTTATTCATTTAAACATTGTTTCGAAGCTAATTAGTTGTAATTTTTCAATCAATATTTATGATAAATAATATTTTCGAAACTTTAAACCCCAGTGAGTCTGAAAGCTTATCACGCTAAAAATTAGTTTTCGGTGCCCTCGTTAGGCCTAGCTTAATAGCCAATTTTGTAGTTTTGTGCTTCTCAACAAACAAACATATCCAACATGAGTGCATCACAAAATTATCTACGGATAAAAATGTTGTTGTTTTGAGTTAAGCACAAAGTTACACAATGGGCTATCTGTGCTCTGCCCATCACGGGTATCGAAACCCGGATTTTAGCGTTGTAAGTCCGCAGACATATCGTATAAAAATTCATGAAGTTTAAGTTAATCTGAGATTTTTGTAATGAAAATATATACTCCAAAAATACGCTGTCACATACAACACGTTAGGTCACCACAGGATATCAGGGTTAACTCTTATGATGGCTGACTGTTTTGTGTATTTCCCTATAATGTCTGGTATTCTCAGTTTAAACCTATTTCTCTATAGTGTGTGGTATTATTAGGCTAAACCGATTTCCCCAAAGAAAGATAGGTATGTGCTGTTTGTGTCCCAGTGAGACAGCGATAAGTTTATAGATTTTCAACCCTAAAATCCAGGACTCGATTCCTACGGTGAACACTGCAGATAATCTATCATGGCTTCGCTATAAAACAAATAAAATATCCGTTTTATAACGGACGGATTGGCAGGATGAGTTACTAAGTAAGTATGAATTTATCTGTTAATTGAAGTTTGTGCTAACGAGGAAAGAGACTGGACAAAATATGTAACACAAAATGGAAACAATCTTTATTTATTCAATAAACAAAACGCGGTTTGTGTACTTGAATTAAGAGGCAGGATGTGCGACTACTACTTGAATCGTGAATTGGTCAAGTGTTTGTTTGTTTTTCCCTCTAAGATGTCTTCCCGTTAACCAAGTCACTTTAAATTCTGTGTAGACTGTTTAAATCTAACGTTTTACTTCACACGAATTGTGTAACTTCCCCACAGCGACTAGCGTTATTCACGTGACTGATCATCCTCTTTCAACTTCAGAAGGCCGTAACCTCTGTATATATAATCTGTCCTGTTGTTACCCTTCTTACACAACATGTAGCGTTACATCAAAACTGGCCACCAGTGGCACAGTGGTATTTCTGCGAACTCATACCACTAGAAACCATGTTTCGATACCCGTGGTGGGCAGAGCACAGATAGACCATGGTATAGCTTTGTGCTTAATTCTAAACAAATAAATACAAATAGAGCAAAACCTTCTGCAGGCAGAACAGATATTATTACTAGAAAACAATAAAAGAACAAAAAAAAGCTAGAACAAAGTGAACTTAACAGTGTGTTTGTTGGTTTTCTTTCCAGGGGGTAATTATTCTACACTAAATGTATATGTAAAGAAAAACTAAAATAAAATCTTAGAAATTTTCCATATTAAAATAAAGCGTGAGAACTTGTATGGTATGCCTGCAAACTACAGCTTGTATGTTAACAACTGAAAGTTAGAAACACATTATCGTAAAGAGGAGATTCCTGTGCTAATCTAATTCTTACTTTAACAGAGTTAAAACAGCTTATTTCACACTATAACACTGCTGTGATGTTTCAAAGTTGTCTCATAACAATGGAAATATGGTAGATGCTATTTATATACATAAATAAGAATAGTTTAGTTCTTACTTTAACAGAGTTAAAACAGCTTATTTCACACTATAACACTGCTGTAATGTTTCAAAGTTGTCTCATAACATTGGAAACACAGTAGATGCTGATGTAATAAGATTTCTAAGATATGTGTGTGTTTGTTCTAGCGTGGTAAGTTTGGAGACTAAGGAAACAGTTTTTGGAGATTATCTTAATGCTCTGGTGGTATTCTATCGGGAACCGGAGTTCCATAACCATTTGAAGGTGTGTAAAGTTTCATGAATCGGAAAATTGAGCGTCAGTCACATCTTACAAGCGAAACTGGTTTGTTTCTTTAAAGTGAACATTCTCATCTGAACAAAATATCAGAAAATAGAATAGCTAGCAGTCACACCGAGTTTACGATTGCTGGTTGGCTTGGCTCGTAATTTTAAAAATAAACCAGTGTTACCAGGTAAAACGATTTTTGGTTGCCTTGGCTCGTAACCTCAAAAATAATCCAGAGTTACTAAGTAAATCAATTATTAATATGTGTAATGTGAACAATAATTACCAGTCAATATACGTTTCTAATGTTACAAAATTCATTTTGTGTAATACAAACAATAATAAACAATACAGGTTTCATTACAAAACTTTTGTTATATGTATTAAAAATTGTCAAACAGCACTAGTACGTTTACGTTTCTTATGTTACAGAAATTATTATTTTGTGCAATAATTTTTTTTTTTCGTATTTCGCGTTTGCCTTCCCTAATTTAGCAGTGTAAGGCGAGAGAGAAGGCAGCTAGTCATCACCACCCACTACTAACTCTTGGGCTACTTTTTTACCAACGAATAGTGGATGGATCGTCACATTATAACGCCATCACGGCTGAAAGAGCGAGCATGGTTGGTATGATGGGGATTCGAACCCGCGACCCTCAACTTACGAATCGAGTGCCTTAACCACCTGGCCATGCAAGGCAGTGAATAAATAATACAGTTTTCCTGATGACGAGAAGCCCACTTGACGTAAAAATGTATCTCAGAACGGCTAGTATGGGTATTAACACTTTTACTGATAAATCAGAGACCAACATTTCGACCTTCTTAGGTCATCTTCAAGTTAACCTTTGTTACGTTACGAATATTGGTGTTTACAGCTAGAAAAGTGAATTATGTAATTTACTTATCGTACTGAGCAGGGATCGTATTTTTAATTCATTTTGTAGAAGTATGAATCTCGTTTGTTTGTTAAAATAACACTGAAACTGTTAGTGCTAATAATACTGATATTCAAAAAATGTGCAGCCCCCTCTGTGTATCTCAACGGAAGTTACACAGTTAATGATTTGGAAGTGTGAAAACTACGTAGTTCTTGCAGTTTAAAATGACGATACCGTTACAACACGTGACAACCTGTCCCAGAAGGGACCTACTGCTGGCATAACTTAATTTTAATTATATCTTAGCAAAATACATGACCTTCAAGACAAGGACGTCTAGCTTCAGTGCGTATCGATAAGTGTATCTGTTTTAATCTTGTGTAGGAAGGACGCGACGATTCTGAGAACCTAAATAGCCTAAAACTAGCTTTCTGTGTACTTCATTTTAACAATGATCCAGTCTTTCATGTCCTCCTCCAAAACTTTGTAAACACTAAAAACAAATAAACAGGTTCTGGAGTTTCGACCTTCCTAGGTCATCTTCAGGTTAACCTTAGTTTTTGTTTTGTTTCATGTGCTAAGTCCCAGGAAAGTACAGTCCAGTATGGGTGATTTTTCCGTGGATTTATGTTTTGAATTGTGTATCAGTTCTAGTGATTTTGAGGTTAAGAAATGTTATTTGGTTAGTTTATTCCTGTTCACAGGTGAACTTAATGTTGGGATGTATCGAGTTAACGTGACTGAATAAAACTAAATGTGTGTTCTGTTGATGTGAATCCAGCAACTGTATCATCAACATATTTGTACCAGTATAGTGGTGGGTGTAATGTATTGTCAACATATCTGTACCAGTATAGTGGTGGGTGTAATGTATTGTCAACATATCTGTACCAGTGTAGTGGTGGGTGTAATGTATTGTCAACATATCTGTACCAGTATAATGGTGGGTGTAAGGTATTGTCAACATACCTGTACCAGTATAGTGGTGGGTGTAATGTATTGTCAACATACCTGTACCAGTATAGTGGTGGGTGTAATGTATTGTCAACATATCTCTACCAGTATAGTGGTGGGTGTAAGGTATTGTCAACATACCTGTACCAGTATAGTGGTGGATGTAATGTATCATCAACATATCTGTACCAGTATAGTAGCGGGTGTAATGTATCATCAACATACCTGTACCAGTATAGTGGTGGGTGTAATGTATTGTCAACATACCTGTACCAGTATAGTGGTGGGTGTAATGTATTGTCAACATATCTGTACCAGTATAGTGGTGGATGTAATGTATTGTCAACATACCTGTACCAGTATAGTGGTGGGTGTAATGTATTGTCAACATACCTGTACCAGTATAGTGGTGGGTGTAATCTATTGTCAACATACCTGTACCAGTATAGTGGTGGATGTAAGGTATTGTCAACATACCTGTACCAGTATAGTGGTGGGTGTAATGTATTGTCAACATATCTGTACCAGTATAGTGGTGGGTGTAATGTATTGTCAACATACCTGTACCAGTATAGTGGTGGGTGTAATGTATTGTCAACATACCTGTACCAGTATAGTGGTGGGTGTAATGTATTGTCAACATACCTGTACCAGTATAGTGGTGGGTGTAATGTATTGTCAACATATCTGTACCAGTATAGTGGTGGATGTAATGTATTGTCAACATACCTGTACCAGTATAGTGGTGGGTGTAATGTATTGTCAACATATCTGTACCAGTATAGTGGTGGATGTAATGTATTGTCAACATACCTGTACCAGTATAGTGGTGGGTGTAAGGTATTGTCAACATACCTGTACCAGTATAGTGGTGGGTGTAAGGTATTGTCAACATATTTGTACCAGTATAGTGGTGGGTGTAATGTATCATCAACATACCTGTACCAGCATAATGGTAGGTGTAATGTATCATCAACATACCTGTACCAGCATAATGGTAGGTGTAATGTATTGTCAACATACCTGTACCAGTATAGTGGCGGGTGTAAGGTATTGTCAACATACCTGTACCAGTATAGTGGTGGGTGTAATGTATTGTCAACATACCTGTACCAGTATAGTGGTGGATGTAATGTATCATCAACATACCTGTACCAGCATAATGGTAGGTGTAATGTATTGTCAACATACCTGTACCAGTATAGTGGCGGGTGTAAGGTATTGTCAACATATCTGTACCAGTATAGTGGTGGGTGTAATGTATTGTCAACATATCTGTACCAGTATAGTGGTGGATGTAAGTTATTGTCAACATATCTGTACCAGTATAGTGGTGGGTGTAATGTATTGTCAACATATCTGTACCAGTATAGTGGTGGGTGTAAGGTATTATCAACATATCTGTACCAGTATAGTGGTGGGTGTAATGTATTGTCAACATATCTGTACCAGTATAGTGGTGGGTGTAATGTATTGTCAACATATCTGTACCAGTATAGTGGTGGATGTAATGTATTGTCAACATACCTGTACCAGTATAGTGGTGGATGTAATGTATTGTCAACATATCTGTACCAGTATAGTGGTGGGTGTAATGTATTGTCAACATATCTGTACCAGTATAGTGGTGGGTGTAATGTATTGTCAACATATCTGTACCAGTATAGTGGTGGATGTAATGTATTGTCAACATACCTGTACCAGTATAGTGGTGGATGTAATGTATTGTCAACATATCTGTACCAGTATAGTGGTGGGTGTAATGTATTGTCAACATATCTGTACCAGTATAGTGGTGGATGTAATGTATTGTCAACATATCTGTACCAGTATAGTGGTGGGTGTAATGTATTGTCAACATACCTGTACCAGTATAGTGGTGGGTGTAATGTATTGTCAACATACCTGTACCAGTATAGTGGTGGGTGTAATGTATTGTCAACATATCTGTACCAGTATAGTGGTGGATGTAAGTTATTGTCAACATATCTGTACCAGTATAGTGGTGGGTGTAATGTATTGTCAACATATCTGTACCAGTATAGTGGTGGGTGTAATGTATTGTCAACATATCTGTACCAGTATAGTGGTGGATGTAATGTATTGTCAACATACCTGTACCAGTATAGTGGTGGGTGTAATGTATTGTCAACATACCTGTACCAGTATAGTGGTGGGTGTAATGTATTGTCAACATACCTGTACCAGTATAGTGGTGGGTGTAATGTATTGTCAACATATCTGTACCAGTATAGTGGTGGATGTAAGTTATTGTCAACATACCTGTACCAGTATAGTGGTGGGTGTAATGTATTGTCAACATATCTGTACCAGTATAGTGGTGGGTGTAAGGTATTGTCAACATACCTGTACCAGTATAGTAGCGGGTGTAAAGTATTGTCAACATATCTGTACCAGTATAGTGGTGGGTGTAATGTATTGTCAACATATCTGTACCAGTATAGTAGCGGGTGTAATGTATTGTCAACATACCTGTACCAGTATAGTGGTGGGTGTAATGTATCATCAACATATCTGTACCAGTATAGTGGTGGGTGTAAGGTATTGTCAACATACCTGTACCAGTATAGTGGTGGGTGTAAGGTATTGTCAACATATCTGTACCAGTATAGTGGTGGGTGTAATGTATTGTCAACATATCTGTACCAGTATAGTAGCGGGTGTAATGTATTGTCAACATACCTGTACCAGTATAGTGGTGGGTGTAAGGTATTGTCAACATATCTGTACCAGTATAGTAGCGGGTGTAATGTATTGTCAACATACCTGTACCAGTATAGTGGTGGGTGTAAGGTATTGTCAACATATCTGTACCAGTATAGTGGTGGATGTAAGGTATTGTCAACATATCTGTACCAGTATAGTGGTGGATGTAAGGTATTGTCAACATATCTGTACCAGTATAGTGGTGGGTGTAAGGTATTGTCAACATACCTGTACCAGTATAGTAGCGGGTGTAATGTATTGTCAACATATCTGTACCAGTATAGTGGTGGGTGTAAGGTATTGTCAACATACCTGTACCAGTATAGTGGTGGGTGTAAGGTTGAATGGATACCCCTGTGATTCAATCTGTGTAATAAAAATGTTGGCTAGAACTGGTGACACGGGATTCCCCATACTTAGGCCATTTATTTATAGGTAGTTTTGATTATTGAACATAAAGTTAGTTTTGGTGGTAGTGAATTCTGTAAGGGTTGCTAACTGGTTGCTGGGGATGTGTATCAATGGGTTGGGGTCTTGGATACAAAGTTCTAAAGTTATCTTGCAAGTTTCAGTTGTTGGGGCTTCTGTGAAGAGAGATTACATCAAAACTAACCATTAAGACTTTATGATTTAGTTGATTAAGAATATATTTAAAGTTAAAGTCTTTGAAAAAGGAACCGGCTGATGTTACATATTTAGAAAATGCCCACGCTATATATTTACTGATGTTATAGTTAAACGATTTATAGGCTGACACTGCGGGTCGTAGTAGACAATCAGGTTTGTGATATCTGGGAGTGCCGTATAGCTGTGGTGTGCGTGAGTCGATCTTCCGTATGTAAGAATAAATATTTTCTGAGATTGTGTTGTTTTTTTTCATTTGTAGTAGTATTTTGTTTAATTGATTTTCACGTGGTTTTGTTGGATTTGTGTTTAGTAGTTTTAATTTGTTTGTATCTGACAAGATGTTCATTTTTTGAATGTATTCATTTGTGTTCATTATAACTATAGCATTGCCTTTATATGCTTTTAGAATTTTGATGTTGTTGTCTTGTTTTAGTTTATAGAATTAATATCTTTTTGTGTGAAGTTGTTTGTTAGATTTATTTACTGTGAAATTATGTTGATAGTTTTGTGTGAAAATTCTTTGAAACATTTGTTTAAGGTACTGTTTTGAGGTGTTTCAGGGAAAGAGATGTTTTCAGTTCTTCCTGGAAAGATAGGTTGTTGGTAGTTGGTGGAATTGTTGTCGAAGTTGTCGTCTTCTGGTGGTTGCTTTCCATTGTTTTGTTGGTGTTTTCAGTTTGTGTAGAGTGGATCACCAGTCTTCTAGCTAGGCCTTCCAAGCAGACTTTCATCTCGATGGATGGAGTATTTCTAGGAGTTACTGCATATTTGATTCCTTTGTTCAGTAGATGTATTTATTCATTGTTTAATTTTCGGTCGGATGTTTTAATTACCAGGTTTGTTGGTGGTTCGTCGTGTTGGTGTCTTTTTTCGTAATACAATCAAAGATAGATAGATGAGCCGTATAGAAGAATGTTTTTAGTACACTGAGACTGGAAGATAATGTTGATAAACATTTATAATACGGTCAGAGATAGATGGATGAATCTGTTCTGTGCTCACTAAAGGCCGGTTTTTAAAGTTATAAGTCATAAGACTTACCACTGGGAGGATCAAAATGAGGAAAAAAGGTAAAAATTTTTAACCGTAAAATAATTGAAGGCAATTTTTTTTTTTTTGTGCAGACAAAGGTCAAAGATAGAAATATAGTTTTGGTTGGAGATTAATTTCAAAACTACTGAACTTTAGTTTTAGAAAAGAAGTTTAACTTGTCAAAAATTAATCTTCAAACATGAACATGTTGTTAATCTTCAAACATGAACATGTTGTTAATCTTCAAACATGAACATGTTGTTAATCTTCAAACATGAACATGTTGTTAATCTTCAAACATGAACATGTTGTTAATCTTCAAACATCAACATGTTGTTAATCTTCAAACATCAACATGTTGTTAATCTTCAAACATGAACATGTTGTTAATCTTCAAACATGAACATGTTGTTAATCTTCAAACATCAACATGTTGTTAATCTTCAAACATGAACATGTTGTTAATCTTCAAACATCAACATGTTGTTAATCTTCAAACATGAACATGTTGTTAATCTTCAAACATGAACATGTTGTTAATCTTCAAACATGAACATGTTGTTAATCTTCAAACATCAACATGTTGTTAATCTTCAAACATGAACATGTTGTTAATCTTCAAACATCAACATGTTGTTAATCTTCAAACATGAACATGTTGTTAATCTTCAAACATCAACATGTTGTTAATCTTCAAACATGAACATGTTGTTAATCTTCAAACATCAACATGTTGTTAATCTTCAAACATGAACATGTTGTTAATCTTCAAACATCAACATGTTGTTAATCTTCAAACATCAACATGTTGTTAATCTTCAAACATGAACATGTTGTTAATCATCAAACATGAACATGTTGTTAATCTTCAAACATCAACATGTTGTTAATCTTCAAACATGAACATGTTGTTAATCTTCAAACATGAACATGTTGTTAATCTTCAAACATGAACGTGTTGTTAATCTTCAAACATCAACATGTTGTTAATCTTCAAACATGAACATGTTGTTAATCTTCAAACATCAACATGTTGTTAATCTTCAAACATGAACATGTTGTTAATCTTCAAACATGAACATGTTGTTAATCTTCAAACATGAACATGTTGTTAATCTTCAAACATCAACATGTTGTTAATCTTCAAACATGAACATGTTGTTAATCTTCAAACATCAACATGTTGTTAATCTTCAAACATGAACATGTTGTTAATCTTCAAACATCAACATGTTGTTAATCTTCAAACATGAACATGTTGTTAATCTTCAAACATCAACATGTTGTTAATCATCAAACATGAACATGTTGTTAATCTTCAAACATCAACATGTTGTTAATCTTCAAACATCAACATGTTGTTAATCTTCAAACATGAACATGTTGTTAATCATCAAACATGAACATGTTGTTAATCTTCAAACATCAACATGTTGTTAATCTTCAAACATGAACATGTTGTTAATCTTCAAACATGAACATGTTGTTAATCTTCAAACATGAACGTGTTGTTAATCTTCAAACATCAACATGTTGTTAATCTTCAAACATCAACATGTTGTTAATCTTCAAACATGAACATGTTGTTAATCTTCAAACATGAACGTGTTGTTAATCTTCAAACATCAACATGTTGTTAATCTTCAAACATCAACATGTTGTTAATCTTCAAACATGAACATGTTGTTAATCTTCAAACATGAACGTGTTGTTAATCTTCAAACATCAACATGTTGTTAATCTTCAAACATCGACATGTTGTTAATCTTCAAACATCAACATGTTGTTAATCTTCAAACATGAACATGTTGTTAATCTTCAAACATCAACATGTTGTTAATCTTCAAACATTAACATGTTGTTAATCTTCAAACATCAACATGTTGTTAATCTTCAAACATGAACATGTTGTTAATCTTCAAACATCAACATGTTGTTAATCTTCAAACATGAACATGTTGTTAATCTTCAAACATCAACATGTTGTTAATCTTCAAACATCAACATGTTGTTAATCTTCAAACATGAACATGTTGTTAATCTTCAAACATCAACATGTTGTTAATCTTCAAACATGAACATGTTGTTAATCTTCAAACATCAACATGTTGTTAATCTTCAAACATGAACATGTTGTTAATCTTCAAACATCAACATGTTGTTAATCTTCAAACATCAACATGTTGTTAATCTTCAAACATCAACATGTTGTTAATCTTCAAACATCAACATGTTGTTAATCTTCAAACATCAACATGTTGTTAATCTTCAAACATGAACATGTTGTTAATCTTCAAACATCAACATGTTGTTAATCTTCAAACATCAACATGTTGTTAATCTTCAAACATGAACATGTTGTTAATCTTCAAACATGAACATGTTGTTAATCTTCAAACATGAACATGTTGTTAATCTTCAAACATCAACATGTTGTTAATCTTCAAACATGAACATGTTGTTAATCTTCAAACATCAACATGTTGTTAATCTTCAAACATCAACATGTTGTTAATCTTCAAACATGAACATGTTGTTAATCTTCAAACATGAACATGTTGTTAATCTTCAAACATCAACATGTTGTTAATCTTCAAACATGAACATGTTGTTAATCTTCAAACATCAACATGTTGTTAATCTTCAAACATGAACATGTTGTTAATCTTCAAACATGAACATGTTGTTAATCTTCAAACATCAACATGTTGTTAATCTTCAAACATCAACATGTTGTTAATCTTCAAACATGAACATGTTGTTAATCTTCAAACATGAACATGTTGTTAATCTTCAAACATCAACATGTTGTTAATCTTCAAACATCAACATGTTGTTAATCTTCAAACATCAACATGTTGTTAATCTTCAAACATCAACATGTTGTTAATCTTCAAACATGAACATGTTGTTAATCTTCAAACATCAACATGTTGTTAATCTTCAAACATCAACATGTTGTTAATCTTCAAACATCAACATGTTGTTAATCTTCAAACATGAACATGTTGTTAATCTTCAAACATCAACATGTTGTTAATCTTCAAACATGAACATGTTGTTAATCTTCAAACATCAACATGTTGTTAATCTTCAAACATCAACATGTTGTTAATCTTCAAACATCAACATGTTGTTAATCTTCAAACATCAACATGTTCTTAATCTTCAAACATCAACATGTTGTTAATCTTCAAACATCAACATGTTGTTAATCTTCAAACATCAACATGTTGTTAATCTTCAAACATGAACATGTTGTTAATCTTCAAACATCAACATGTTGTTAATCTTCAAACATCAACATGTTGTTAATCTTTAAACATGAACATGTTGTTAATCTTCAAACATCAACATGTTGTTAATCTTCAAACATCAACATGTTGTTAATCTTCAAACATGAACATGTTGTTAATCTTCAAACATGAACATGTTGTTAATCTTCAAACATCAACATGTTGTTAATCTTCATATTTAGCACAACTTGAGCACTACCATTGAGTTTTTGTTTCTGAACACTGTCTTAGAGACAATGTTGCAACACATTTAATCAAAGTGTCCTTTGGATATTTATACCAAGTGTCTGTAATACACTCCTATAAAGTGTTTTTGCAAAAGACTTTTGATTTGTCTAGTTTTTGAGATGTCAAATCCTAGAATTGCTCAGTTGGATTGAGATCGGGGATCTGTGGGTGCACTACTTGAATAGCTCCAGCTTCTTTCTTAGCTAGCTATTGCACTACTTGAATGACTCCACCAGCTTCTTTCTTAGCTAGCTATTGCACTACTTGAATGACTCCACCAGCTTCTTTCTTAGCTAGCTATTGCATTACTTGAATAATTAGGTAATTTCTACATAAAGCTGGATGGTTGTTTGGGGTCATTATCTTCTTGCCAGTAGAATCCTTTACCAATAATACACAAACTACTGGGTATACCATGACAGATCATGCTACTTGTGTTAGTCCATTTGTTCATATATTTTGTAAATGTCATCTCAACCATCATACTGACCTTCTCTACCAGATACTTCATGGTGGTAGCAGCTATGCATTGAAATAACAATCTTTCAATTTTCTTCCACCAGACGTAGAAACTACACTTTGAACCAAATATTTCAAATCAAACTGGACTCATCCATACATAACACAATTTTCCAATCATCAACAGTCCAGTTTCTGTACTTTTGATCAAACTTCAGTCTCTTGACCACACTTAAAGATCAAAGTAAAGGTTTTTTCAAACTACTACGTTACCAAATATTCCATTCTTGTTGAGTCTTCTTGATACTGTACATCTGGACACTTGTCATCTGGTACATGGTTGTTTACCTCATGCTTGAGATCAGTGACAGTTTTCCTTCTGTCCTCAAAACAGTATAAACTGAGATACTTAACATTAGTATCATTGAGTTTTGGTGTTCTGTCTCTTCCTTTCCTGTTTTCTAATTTATCTGTCTCGGTCTCATGATCTAGGATGTACTTGACAGTGTTTGGGGAGCATTTTAAGTCTCAAGCAATTTGTAAAAAGTCCAACCAACACCATGTACAGCTTTAATGCGAACTCTGATCTACTGATAATTATCTAAGCTTTACGGGCTGTGGCATGATAATAAAACTTAATATACAGTGTTAAACACTGTTTTTATCAAGATTTGTTTGTAGTTTGCTATTGAATTGATTTCTTCTATCACATACTGGTACCACATGCTAGCTCCATGGTGGCTTCTTCCTATATAATTAAGACATTCCATGGGGCACTGTGATATTTATTTCAGACCCTAAATATGATGAGTATGTTTATTCAAGCAGAACCCTTATAACATGTCATTGTACAAGTATGTGGGAATTATAAAGAATGATTAGTATTCTCATCCTGGATCATTCAGTTGTCAACAGAGATCAGTGAAGCATTACCATAATGTTGAAATGTACATTCTATAATGACATGAAAACATTAGACACATAAACTGGAAAGACACTTTCTTGTTCTAACCCATTTACACAATACTGAAGAAAATTTTCAGGCGTTTACTGAAACTTAATATACGAACTTTACAGCAGCAGTGATGATTGACATTGCTTGTTTGTCTCTCGTTAAGTACAAACCTACATAATAAGCTATCTGTGCTGTGTCTTGTACAGGTATCAAAACTGATTTTTAACGTTATAAACTTTCATTCAATGGGAGTGTAGGGGAAGGCAAGTTTCTGATAAAAGGAATTATTGAAAAGTTTCAATCCAACTTCACGATAAGTCAAACAAATAAAATTACGTGATAAAGTGAAAAAACGTGCCCTAGTGTCTTGTGAGGTTTCTTCATTTATTGGATTAATAATGTATTTTCTTATACATATGCTTGTAAGAAATCAGACAAATATATTTTACTAATAGATCACGATACAAAACTATCAATTCTACTTTAGTAATGGACCATGATAAAAACCTAACAAATCTAATTCTTCTCAATGGATCACGATACAAATCTAATAAATATATTCTAGTAATATACCATAACAAAAATTAACAAGTCTATTCTAGTAGTGAACCATAATAGAAACAGTTTCTTCTTTTCGATTTCGCGACAAGCTACACAACAGTCATCTGTGCTAACGGTCAATAATTTAGCATGGTAAGACTAGATGAAAGACAGCTAGTCATCACCACATGCCATCAACCCTTGGCCTACTTTATTACCAACTAATAGTTGGATTAACCGTAACATTATAACGCCTCCACAGCTGAATAAACGAGATTGATTGGTGTGACAGGGATGATAAAATTCTAATAAATCTGTTATGATAATGAGCCAAGATAAAAATAAAATAAATCTACTAAAGTAATGCACAATGATAAAATATAATAAATTCATTTTAGTAATGTACTATGACAAAAATAAAATAAATCTTTTAGAGTAATGCGCCATGATAAAATATAATAAATCTCTTCTATTAACGAACCGTGGTAGAGATAAAATAAACCTATTCTAGTAATGTACCATAATAAAATATAATAAATCTATTCCAGTAATGTACCATGATAAAAATAAAATAAATCTATTTCAGTAATGTACTATGATAAAAATAAAATAAACCTATTCCAGTAATTTACCATAATAAAATATAATAAATCTATTCTATTAACGAACCGTGGTAGAGATAAAATAAACCTATTCTAGTAATGTACCATAATAAAATATAATAAATCTATTCCAGTAATGTACCATGATAAAAATAAAATAAATCTATTTCAGTAATGTACTATGATAAAAATAAAATAAGCCTATTCCAGTAATTTACCATAATAAAATATAATAAATCTATTCTATTAACGAACCGTGGTAGAGATAAAATAAACCTATTCTAGTAATGTACCATAATAAAATATAATAAATCTATTCCAGTAATGTACCATGATAAAAATAAAATAAATCTATTTCAGTAATGTACTATGATAAAAATAAAATAAACCTATTCCAGTAATTTACCATAATAAAATATAATAAATCTATTCTATTAATGAACCGTGATAAAAATAAAATAAATCTATTCCAGTATTCTACCATGATAAAATATAATAAATATATTACGGTAATGTACCATGATAAAAAATAAAATAAATATATTCCAGTAATGTACCATGATAAAATATAAAAAAATCTATTCCAGTAATGTACTACGATAAAAATAAAATAAATCTATTCCAGTAATGTACTATGTAAAATATAATAAATCTCTTCTATTAATGAACTGTGATAAAAATAAAATAAATATATTCCAATAATGTACCATGATAAGATATAATAAATCTATTCTACTGATGAACTGTGATAAAGATAAAATAAATCTCTTCTATTAATGAACCGTGATAAAAATAAAATAAATATATTCCAGTAATTTACCACAATAAAATATAATAAATCTATTCTACTAATGAACCGTGATAAAAATAAAATAAATCTGTTCCAATAACGTACCATGATAAAATATAATAAATCTATTCCAATAATGCACCATGATAAGATAACATAAATCTCTTCTATTAATGAACTGTGACAAAAATAAAATAAATCTATTCGAGTAATGCACAATGATAAAATATAATAAATCCATTCTAGTAATGTTCCATGATAAAAATAAAATAAATATATTCCAGTAATGTACCATGATAAGATGTAATAAATCTCTTCCAGTAATGTATCATGATAAAATATAATAGATATATTCCACTAATGTACCATGATAAAAATAAAATAAATCTTTTCCAGTAATGTACCATGATAAAATATAATAAATCTATTCCAGTAATGTACCATGATAAAAATAAAATGAATCTATTCCAGTTATGTACCATGATAAAATATAATAAATCTATTCCAGTAATGTACCATTATGAAATATAATAAATCTATTCTAGTAATGAACCATGATAAAAATAAAATAAATCTATTCCTGTAATGTACCATGATAAGATGTAATAAATCTCTTCCAGTAATGTATCATGATAAAATATAATAGATATATTCCACTAATGTACCATGATAAAAATAAAATAAATCTTTTCCAGTAATGTACCATGATAAAATATAATAAATCTATTCCAGTAATGTACCATGATAAAAATAAAATGAATCTATTCCAGTTATGTACCATGATAAAATATAATAAATCTATTCCAGTAATGTACCATTATGAAATATAATAAATCTATTCTAGTAATGAACCATGATAAAATAACAAACCACAATATAAAATAAAAGTAATTAAGTAATTGATCATGATAAAAGTCTAACAAATACATTCTAATAACGAATGATGATAAAAATATCATAAATATCTTTCACCAATGGATCATGATAAAAATCTAACAAATACATTCTAATAATGTACGATAATAAAAATCTAACAAATATAGCTAATAAATCATAATAAATTGTAGGATTTTCTTGTGATAAATGGACAAAAGACTCCGTAGAGGATATTTTTGAGGTAAATCACCAAAGTACACTTGACCTTTTTTCAATGAAGGAAATTTGAAAATAAACTTTTGTTTTATATGTAGGTGAAAACCTTCACACAGGTTGTCACATTCAGTACTTTCTGTTTGCAGAGCGTTCTCCTTAAACTCGAAAAAATTATGAGTTCAGTTTTAATACCTCTATTATTATCCAACAAAACTGTAGCATGTGTATTTGAAAAAAAGAAAATACACTGGGACATGTGAAAACAGTGAAAGCTAATGCGCGCTTTGGAGAGAAATAAATTCACCATGAAAGTTCGTTTGTTTGTTTGTTTGTTTTTAATTTTGTGGAAAGCTACACGAGAGCTATCTGCACCAATTGTCCCTGACTTAGCAGCGTAAGAGTAGATGGAAGACAACAAGTCACACAAGGAAAATGAACTCACCAGAAAATAGAGCAGTGGTGGAACATATTCTCCCAAAACTGGAAAAGGTATGTGTACTCCAGAAAAGAATAAACTCGGTAGAAACAAGATGAGATCCACACTTAACAAATGAATAATACACCTACAGCAGTTTCACATCAATGTAGCTGCCACCACACACGCACAGTATAAAATCAGTGTCCTCAGAGTTTGGCTTCTAGCTAGTTGTTTAGGCGACTAGATAAGCCAACTGCATTTAAAACAGCCCGGCATGGCTAGGTGAGTTAAGGCGTGCTACTCGTAATCTGAGGGTCGCGGGTTCACATCCCCGTCGCACCAAACATGCTCGCCTTTTCAGTCGTGGGGGCGTTATAATGTGTGGTCAATGCTACTATTCGTTGGTAAATGGAAAAAAACAACAACAAACGAGCATTTGAAACCAGAAAAGCTGGACTAAATCCCGGATGGTATTCATGTTTTATTGATGACATCTTCATAATAACGGCTGAAACCTGGATTTACGATAATAATCAATTAACATGTAATAAAAATAAATATTGGTAACTAATTGGTAATTATACTTAAGCTACAAATGATGATTGGTTTGGTTTAAATTTCGCGCAAAGCTACGCGAGGGCTATCTCCACTGGCCGTCCCTAATTTTGCAGTGTAAGACTAGAGGAAAGGCTGTTAGTCATCGCCAACACTTAGACTATTTTTTTACCAGCTAATAGTTGGATTGAACGCCACATTATAACGCCCCCACGGCTGAAAAGGCGAACATGTTTGATGTGACGGGGATTCGAACCCGCGACTCTCGGATTACGAGTGCCTTAACCACCTGGTCATGCCGAGCCACAAACGATGAGGAATACTAATATTCAATGACCACAACTTGTCATAAGTTTGGTTCATAAAATAAAATTATTTGTACCACACTAAATTAGAAGAAAGATGTAAGATTATGTCCTTCGGTAACTGTAGAAGAAATGCACTTGAATTTGCAAGTATGAGTTTATTAGAAATGGAAAATCTTCTTTTCCATTCTTTCCCAAAGAATGGGACATTATATTGCTTTATTTAAATGGGTATGTCTTCGAGACCACAGCAAAACATCACCATAACTGTAGAATACGATTTGAAACTTGTGAATTTTTTCCACCAATAATTAGGAACTAAAGGATAAGTTACGCTGTCAGTTATATTTACATCTGGAACCAGTAGTTACCAACTGGGCCTTGTTAAAATGGGTTACGGACGTCTTGTAGCGTAGGAAAACAAGGTCAAGTTCTCCTCTCGAAACAATCAAATAAATTTCAGTTTGGTAAAGTTTGTTTTTGTATACTTAAGTACTAATGTGCAGATAAAAATACATTTAAGGCTGACAAGGCACTATAAGAGCTTTCGGTGAATCGTGTTGACAAGTTGCTTTCTTTCTAGTCTATTAGTTCAGAACTGGAATGACTGGCGCTGCTAATCTTCGAGAGGCTACGCGCGAACATTTTAAAATCTAATTAATTAAAACTCTTGGAAGTTAATAAGAGAATTAGTAAGACGAACTATAAAATATAAAGAACTATTATGAGTCTTTGTGATCTAACAGGCTATGGTAAGTAGTTATTGAAGTACGAATTGTTTGATAGGAAGAACGTAGTATGTAATTAAGGAAGTATGTGTTATTTGTTTGTTTTGTAGTAACGGACTGTCTGTACTCTGCCCACCACGAGTGGCAAAATCCGACTTCTAGCAATATATGTCCAAAGACTTACCGCTGTGCCTCTGGCAAATGAGACAAGAAAGCATGAATTGTTTGATAGGAAGTCATGATGTGCAATTAAGGAAGAATGAGTTGTTTGGTAGGAAGGCATGATGTACAAATAAGAAATAATGAGTTGTTTGATAGGAAGGCATGATGTACAATTAAGGAAGAATGAATTGTTTGGTAGGAAGGCATGATGTACAATTAAGGAAGAATGAATTGTTTGGTAGGAAGGCATGATGTACAATTAAGGAAGAATGAGTTGTTTGGTAGGAAGGCATGATGTACAATTAAGGAAGAATGAGTTGTTTGGTAGGAAGGCATGATGTACAATTAAGGAAGAATGAATTGTTTGGTAGGAAGGCATGATGTACAATTAAGGAAGAATGAGTTGTTTGGTAGGAAGGCATGATGTACAATTAAGGAAGAATGAGTTGTTTGGTAGGAGGATACGATGTACAATTAAGGAAGAATAGATATTTTAGTAGGAAGGCATGATGTACAATTAAGGAAGAATAAGTTGTTTGGTAGGAAGGCATCATGTACAATTAAGGAAGAATAATTATTTGGTAGGAAGGCATGATGTACAATTAAGGAAGAATGAGTTGTTTGGTAGGAAGGCATGATGTACAATTAAGGAAGAATGAATTGTTTGGTAGAAGGATATGATGTACAATTAAGAAATAATGAGTTGTTTGGTTGGAGGATATGATGTACAATTAAGGAAGAATGAGTTGTTTGGTAGGAAGGCATGATGTACAATTAAGGAATAATGTGTTGTTTGATAGGAAGGCATGATGTACAATTAAGGAAGAATGAATTGTTTGATAGGAAGGTATCATGTACAATTAAAAATAACAGGTATTTTTGATAGGAAAGGCATGATGTACAATTAAGGAAGAATAATTATTTGGTAGAAGGATATGATGTACAATTAAGGAAGAATGAATTGTTTGGTAGGAGGATATGATGTGCAATTAAGAAATAATGAGTTGTTTGATAGGAAGACATGATGTACAATTAAGGAAGAATGAATTGTTTGGTAGGATGATATGATGTACAATTAAGAAATAATGGTTGTTTGATAGGAAGGCATCATGTACAATTAAGGAAAGAATAGGTATTTGGTAGGAGGATATGATGTGCAATTAAGAAATAATAAGTTGTTTGGTCGGAGAAATGATGTACAATTAAGAAATAATGTGTTGTTTGATAGGAAGACATGATGTACAATTAAGGAAGAATGAATTGTTTGGTAGGAGGATACGATGTACAATTAAGAAATAATGAGTTGTTTGATAGGAAGGCATGATGTACAATTAAGGAAGAATGAATTGTTTGGTAGGAGGATATGATGTGCAATTAATAAATAATGAGTTGCTTGGTTGGAGGATATGATGTACAATTAAGGAAAGAATAGGTATTTGATAGGAAGACATGATGTACAATTAAGGAAGAATAGGTATTTTGGTAGGATGATATGATGTACAATTAAAAATAATGAGTAGTTTGATAGGAAGGCATCATGTACAATTAAGGAAGAATGAATTGTTTGGTAGGAGGATATGATGTGCAATTAAGAAATAATGAGTTGTTTGGTCGGAGAAAATGATGTACAATTAAGAAATAATGTGTTGTTTGATAGGAAGACATGAAGTACAATTAAGGAAGAATGAATTGTTTGGTAGGAGGATACGATGTACAATTAAGAAATAATGAGTTGTTTGATAGGAAGGCATGATGTACAATTAAGGAAGAATAGGTATTTGATAGAAAAAGACATGATGTGCAATTAAGGAAGAATGAGGTATTTGGTAGGATGATATGATGTACAATTAAGAAATAATAAGTTGTTTGATAGAAAGGCATGATGTACAATTAAGGAAGAATAGGTATTTGGTAGGAGGATATGATGTGCAATTAAAATAATGAGTTGTTTGGTTGGAGGATATGATGTGCAATTAAGAAATGATGAGTTGTTTGGTTGGAGGATATGATGTACAATTAACAAATAATGTGTTGTTTGATAGGAAGACATGATGTACAATTAAGGAAGAATGAATTGTTTGGTAGGAGGATACGATGTACAATTAAGAAATAATGAGTTGTTTGATAGGAAGGCATGATGTACAATTAAGGAAGAATGAATTGTTTGGTTGGAGGATATGATGTACAATTAAGAAATAATGTGTTGTTTGATAGGAAGACATGATGTACAATTAAGGAAGAATGAATTGTTTGGTAGAAGGATATCATGTACAATTAAGAAATAATGATTTGTTTGATAGGAAGGCATGATGTACAATTAAGGAAGAATGAATTGTTTGGTAGGATGATATGATGTACAATTAAGAAATAATGAGTGGTTTGATAGGAAGGCATCATGTACAATTAAGGAAGAATGAATTGTTTGGTAGGAGGATATGATGTGCAATTAAGAAATAATGAGTTGTTTGGTCGGAGAAAATGATGTACAATTAAGAAATAATGTGTTGTTTGATAGGAAGACATGAAGTACAATTAAGGAAGAATGAATTGTTTGGTAGGAGGATACGATGTACAATTAAGAAATAATGAGTTGTTTGATAGGAAGGCATGATGTACAATTAAGGAAGAATGAATTGTTTGATAGAAAGACATGATGTGCAATTAAGGAAGAATGAATTGTTTGGTAGGATGATATGATGTACAATTAAGAAATAATGAGTTGTTTGATAGGAAGGCATGATGTACAATTAAGGAAGAATGAATTGTTTGGTAGGAGGATATGATGTGCAATTAAGAAATAATGAGTTGTTTGGTTGGAGGATATGATGTGCAATTAAGAAATGATGAGTTGTTTGGTTGGAGGATATGATGTACAATTAACAAACAATGTGTTGTTTGATAGGAAGACATGATGTACAATTAAGGAAGAATGAATTGTTTGGTAGGAGGATACGATGTACAATTAAGAAATAATGAGTTGTTTGATAGGAAGGCATGATGTACAATTAAGGAAGAATGAATTGTTTGGTAGAAGGATATCATGTACAATTAAGAAATAATGATTTGTTTGATAGGAATTCATGATGTACAATTAAGGAAGAATGAATTGTTTGATAGGAAGGTATCATGTACAATTAAGAAATAACGAATTGTTAGATAGGAAGGCATCATGTGCAATTAAGAAATAATGAGTTGTTTGGTCGGAGGAAATGATGTACAATTAAGAAATAATGTGTTGTTTGATAGAAAGACATGATGTACAATTAAGGAAGAATGAATTGTTTGGTAGGAAGGCATGTTGTACAATTAAGGAAGAATGAATTGTTTGGTAGGAGGATATGATGTGCAATTAAGAAATAATGAGTTGTTTGGTTGGAGGATATGATGTACAATTAAGGAATAATGTGTTGTTTGATAGGAAGGCATGATGTACAATTAAGGAAGAATGAATTGTTTGATAGGAAGGTATCATGTACAATTAAGAAATAACGAATTGTTTGATAGGAAGGCATGATGTACAATTAAGGAAGAATGAATTGTTTGGTAGAAGGATATGATGTACAATTAAGGAAGAATGATTTGTTTGGTAGGAGGATATGATGTACAATTAAGGAAGAATGAATTGTTTGGTAGGAGGATATGATGTGCAATTCAGAAATAATGAGTTGTTTGATAGGAAGACATGATGTACAATTAAGGAAGAATGAATTGTTTGGTAGGAGGATACGATGTACAATTAAGAAATAATGAGTTGTTTGATAGGAAGGCATGATGTACAATTAAGGAAGAATGAATTGTTTGGTAGGAGGATATGATGTGCAATTAATAAATAATGAGTTGTTTGGTTGGAGGATATGATGTACAATTAAGGAAGAATGAATTGTTTGATAGGAAGACATGATGTACAATTAAGGAAGAATGAATTGTTTGGTAGGATGATATGATGTACAATTAAGAAATAATGAGTTTTTTGATAGGAAGGCATCATGTACAATTAAGGAAGAATGAATTGTTTGGTAGGAGGATATGATGTGCAATTAAGAAATAATGAGTTGTTTGGTCGGAGAAAATGATGTACAATTAAGAAATAATGTGTTGTTTGATAGGAAGACATGAAGTACAATTAAGGAAGAATGAATTGTTTGGTAGGAGGATACGATGTACAATTAAGAAATAATGAGTTGTTTGATAGGAAGGCATGATGTACAATTAAGGAAGAATGAATTGTTTGTTAGGAGGATATGATGTGCAATTAAGAAATAATGAGTTGTTTGGTTGGAGGATATGATGTACAATTAAGAAATAATGTGTTGTTTGGTTGGAGGATATGATGTACAATTAAGAAATAATGTGTTCTTTGATAGGAAGACATGATGTACAATTAAGGAAGAATGATTTGTTTGGTAGGATAATATGATGTACAGTTAAGAAATAATATTATGAGTTGTTTGATAGGAAGGCATGATGTACAATTAAAAAAGAATGAATTGTTTGGTAGGAGGATATGATGTGCAATTAAGAAATAATGAGTTGTTTGGTTGGAGGATATGATGTACAATTAAGAAAGAATGAATTGTTTGATAGAAAGACATGATGTACAATTAAGGAAGAATGAATTGTTTGGTAGGATGATATGATGTACAATTAAGAAATAATGAGTTGTTTGATAGGAAGGCATGATGTACAATTAAGGAAGAATGAATTGTTTGGTAGGAGGATATGATGTGCAATTAAGAAATAATGAGTTGTTTGGTTGGAGGATATGATGTACAATTAAGAAATAATGTGTTGTTTGATAGGAAGACATGATGTACAATTAAGGAAGAATGAATTGTTTGGTAGGAGGATATGATGTACAATTAAGAAATAATGAGTTGTTTGATAGGAAGGCATGATGAACAATTAAGTAACAATGAATTGTTTGATAGGAAGGCATCATGTACAATTAAGAAATAGCGAATTGTTTGATAGGAATGCATGATGTACAATTAAGGAAGAATGAATTGTTTGGTAGGAGGATATGATGTACAATTAAGGAAGAATGAATTGTTTGGTAGAAGGATATGATGTACAATTAAGGAAGAATGAATTGTTTGGTAGGAGGATATGATGTACAATTAAGGAAGAATGAATTGTTTGGTAGGAGGATATGATGTACAATTAAGGAAGAATGATTTGTTTGGTAGGAGGATATGATGTACAATTAAGGAAGAATGAATTGTTTGGTAGGAGGACCTGCTCTGCATCTTTCCGTGTTGATTTAAGAAAATAATTGACAAGCGGTTTAAACCTCTGAATTTAAGGAAAGATGTCAAACTGCAAAGGTAAATTATAGCTGCTTAGCTTCACCACTACTTTTATAATAAGCATGATTCTGCTTATCTTCATCACTACTTTTATAATAAGCATGATTCTGCTTATCCTCATCACTACTTTTATAATAAGCATGATTCTGCTTATCTTCATCATTACTTTTATAATAAGCATGATTCTGCTTATCTTCACCACTACTTTTACAACAAGCATGATTCTGCTTATCTTCATCACTACTTTTATAATAAGCATGATTCTGCTTATCTTCATCACTACTTTTATAATAAGCATGATTCTGCTTATCTTCATCACTACTTTTATAATAAGTATGATTCTGCTTATCTTCATCACTACTTTTATAATAAGCATGATTCTGCTTATCTTCATCACTACTTTTATATTAAACATGATTCTGCTTATCTTCATCACTAGTTTTATAATAAGCATGATTCTGCTTATCTTCATCACTACTTTTATAATAAGCATGATTCTGCTTATCTTCATCACTACTTTTATATTAAACATGATTCTGCTTATCTTCATCACTACTTTTATATTAAACATGATTCTGCTTATCTTCATCACTAGTTTTATAATAAGCATGATTCTGCTTATCTTCATTACTACTTTTATAATAAGCATGATTCTGCTTATCTTCATCACTACTTTTATAATAAGCATGATTCTGCTTATCTTCATCACTACTTTTATAATAAGCATGATTCTGCTTATCTTCATCACTACTTTTATAATAAGCATGATTCTGCTTATCTTCATCACTACTTTTATAATAAGCATGATTCTGCTTATCTTCATCACTACTTTTATAATAAGCATGATTCTGCTTATCTTCATCACTACTTTTATAATAAGCATGATTCTGCTTATCTTCATCACTACTTTTATAATAAGCATGATTCTGCTTATCTTCATCACTACTTTTATATTAAACATGATTCTGCTTATCTTCATCACTACTTTATAATAAGCATGAGTTCTGCTTATCTTTATCACTACTTTTATATTAAACATGATTCTGCTTATCTTCATCACTACTTTTATAATAAGCATGATTCTGCTTATCTTCATCACTACTTTTATAATAAGCATGATTCTGCTTATCTTCATCACTACTTTTATATTAAACATGATTCTGCTTATCTTCATCACTACTTTTATAATAAGCATGATTCTGCTTATCTTCATCACTACTTTTATATTAAACATGATTCTGCTTATCTTCATTACTACTTTTATAATAAGCATGATTCTGCTTATCTTCATCACTACTTTTATAATAAACATGATTCTGCTTATCTTCATCACTACTTTTATAATAAGCATGATTCTGCTTATCTTCATCACTACTTTTATATTAAACATGATTCTGCTTATCTTCATCACTACTTTTATAATAAGCATGATTCTGCTTATCTTCATCACTACTTTTATAATAAGCATGATTCTGCTTATCTTCATCACTACTTTTATAATAAACATGATTCTGCTTATCTTCATCACTACTTTTATATTAAACATGATTCTGCTTATCTTCATTACTACTTTTATAATAAGCATGATTCTGCTTATCTTCATCACTACTTTTATAATAAGCATGATTCTGCTTATCTTCATCACTACTTTTATATTAAACATGATTCTGCTTATCTTCATTACTACTTTTATAATAAGCATGATTCTGCTTATCTTCATCACTACTTTTATAATAAGCATGATTCTGCTTATCTTCATCACTACTTTTATAATAAGCATGAGTTCTGCTTATCTTCATCACTACTTTTATAATAAGCATGAGTTCTGCTTATCTTCATCACTACTTTTATATTAAACATGATTCTGCTTATCTTCATCACTACTTTTATAATAAGCATGATTCTGCTTATCTTCATCACTACTTTTATATTAAACATGATTCTGCTTATCTTCATCACTACTTTTATAATAAGCATGATTCTGCTTATCTTCATCACTACTTTTATATTAAACATGAGTTCTGCTTATCTTTATCACTACTTTTATATTAAACATGATTCTGCTTATCTTCATCACTACTTTTATAATAAGCATGATTCTGCTTATCTTCATCACTACTTTTATATTAAACATGATTCTGCTTATCTTCATCACTACTTTTATATTAAACATGATTCTGCTTATCTTCATCACTAGTTTTATAATAAGCATGATTCTGCTTATCTTCATCACTACTTTTATAATAAGCATGATTCTGCTTATCTTCATCACTACTTTTATAATAAGCATGATTCTGCTTATCTTCATCACTACTTTTATAATAAGCATGATTCTGCTTATCTTCATCACTACTTTTATAATAAGCATGATTCTGCTTATCTTCATCACTACTTTTATAATAAGCATGATTCTGCTTATCTTCATCACTACTTTTATAATAAGCATGATTCTGCTTATCTTCATCACTACTTTTATAATAAGCATGATTCTGCTTATCTTCATCACTACTTTTATAATAAGCATGATTCTGCTTATCTTCATCACTAGTTTTATAATAAGCATGATTCTGCTTATCTTCATCACTACTTTTATAATAAGCATGATTCTGCTTATCTTCATCACTACTTTTATATTAAACATGATTCTGCTTATCTTCATCACTACTTTTATAATAAGCATGATTCTGCTTATCTTTATCACTACTTTTATATTAAACATGATTCTGCTTATCTTCATCACTACTTTTATAATAAGCATGATTCTGCTTATCTTCATCACTACTTTTATAATAAGCATGATTCTGCTTATCTTCATCACTACTTTTATATTAAACATGATTCTGCTTATCTTCATCACTACTTTTATAATAAGCATGATTCTGCTTATCTTCATCACTACTTTTATATTAAACATGATTCTGCTTATCTTCATTACTACTTTTATAATAAGCATGATTCTGCTTATCTTCATCACTACTTTTATAATAAGCATGATTCTGCTTATCTTCATCACTACTTTTATATTAAACATGATTCTGCTTATCTTCATTACTACTTTTATAATAAGCATGATTCTGCTTATCTTCATCACTACTTTTATAATAAGCATGATTCTGCTTATCTTCATCACTACTTTTATAATAAGCATGAGTTCTGCTTATCTTCATCACTACTTTTATAATAAGCATGATTCTGCTTATCTTCATCACTACTTTTATAATAAGCATGATTCTGCTTATCTTCATCACTACTTTTATATTAAACATGATTCTGCTTATCTTCATCACTACTTTTATAATAAGCATGATTCTGCTTATCTTCATCACTACTTTTATATTAAACATGATTCTGCTTATCTTCATCACTACTTTTATAATAAGCATGATTCTGCTTATCTTCATCACTACTTTTATATTAAACATGATTCTGCTTATCTTTATCACTACTTTTATATTAAACATGATTCTGCTTATCTTCATCACTACTTTTATAATAAGCATGATTCTGCTTATCTTCATCACTACTTTTATATTAAACATGATTCTGCTTATCTTCATCACTACTTTTATATTAAACATGATTCTGCTTATCTTCATCACTACTTTTATAATAAGCATGATTCTGCTTATCTTCATCACTACTTTTATAATAAGCATGATTCTGCTTATCTTCATCACTACTTTTATAATAAGCATGATTCTGCTTATCTTCATCACTACTTTTATAATAAGCATAATTCGGTAGTTAACTTCTTTCCTCGAAACTGTTATTGTTGATATTTTGATCTGTAAAGGTTTTTCCCAAAATCTTGCCTGGTATTTTTGATATGTTCGTTACGGACTATCTGTCTCGAGTATGTATTATTACTGATGACGTCACAATAATTATTATTAAGGCGTTTCAAGGTAGTAATGTTCACTTGTTCATTTTTCAATATTTAAACGTAATGCTTCGTTTGTATGTCCTTGTTTATGTAAAAACCCACTCTGACACACTCATGCAATGAGAATAAATATAATTGAATTAACATAACACTTAAACCCTAAAGCTAAAATAAAGCATAAAGGTGTTGTTTTTGTTGCTGTTTGTTGTATTTTTTTAAAGAAAGAATTTCGGTAAATTTCGGGTTAAATGAACATAATTTGACAGAAATGCGAACCTGACAGTACAATACAATAATAATACAATAGTTTGGTTATTTAAAACTTACCTATTTTCCAATCAGTACTTTAATTTAAAAAATGAAAACAAATCTATTTGTTTTATAATGTGCCATGTTTAGGGGTTGGTATAATTAAACATAGAATCAATAATTCAGTCATCGTGAATTAATTATGGAAGAACAACACCTGATGGTTGAAACTGTATGATAACTGAATTTTCATTTTAATTATTGATTATATGATTGCCATACTGTCTCTAAACCATAAAACAGTTTTTGGTTTCTGGAAGTTATTGCTGTACCAGAAGCTTAGTTGGGTTCTTCTCTGTGGGATGAAATCTTATAAAACCTGATGTTGGCTTAGTGGGATTGCTATAATTCTTTACTTTAAGAATGTTCACCTGCCATAATTATTTTTCCACATCATGCCACAGAAACAGTTAATATACAATATTGTAACCACAACATATAAAGAGTCAAAGCTTAGTATTCGCCAAGGCAAAAATTATTCACAGGCAGTATTTTCAGTATGACATCGGAACGACCAATACTCAACATTCTCATCATGACACAGAAATGGCCAATATTTAATATTCTTTACATGACACATAAATTATCCATTGGCAATGTTTTCAGCATGATATACAAATGGTCAATATTCAGTCTTCTCACCTTTATACACAAATAGCCAAATCTCTGTATTCTCATTCACCATGATATAGAAATGGTCATACGGATATTTTCACCACGATACACAAATGGTCATACGGAATATTTTCACCACGATACACAAATGGTCAGTACTGAATATTCTCACCATGACACAGAAATTGTTAATACTCAATATTTTTAACATGACATACAAATGGTCGAAACTCAGCATTCTCACCATAACACAGAAATGGTCAATACTAAATATTCTTACCATCACACAGAGATAGTCAATACTCAATATTCTGACCATAAAATTTCTGTCTGAGTTATGACACGTTTATTATTAGGTCTTTTTTTCTCTACACAACTGTCTTTCCAGAGTCGACTCAAAGACTTGTCTTATTTTTCAGAAAGTATAAACAATCTAAACCTCTAGTCTTAGACTGTCAACATTAATGGGATTCTATCTATTTAGTTTTTCACGTAACCTGTGTGAGTTTACCATGGTCTTCATATTCTCTGTGATCTCTATTTCTTAAAGTCTTCTCAGACTACATATTGTGAACTGTATGTAACCACTATCAGTCAATGCTTTCTCGTTTCAGTTTTTAACTTTTACAACAGTTGGTTATATTTTGGAAGGTATCAAAACTTCTAAGGCTATTTTCAAGATGATAAGTTATTTTTCTCTGCCATCACTGTCTCTATGCCCGCCTTCTAGTTTCAGATCCATAATAAAAAAGATTGGCGTATTTCTGGACATGATCATTCGTCTTTTTTACATGGTGTGTTTATTACAATGGTAACTTGGCTTTCTTACACTAGTGCGTTTCTAACAATGACCACTTGAATTTTCATACTGATGTATTTATGATGATGACCACTCGGCTATCTCTGATTGACGTAATTTAGAAGATGTCCTCTTGGCTTTCTTTCACTAGGGTATTTCAGACAATGGCTATTTGATTACCTCTAACTGACATGTTTCCAATAAAGACTATTTGTTTTGTTATTCTCATTGGGGTGTTTATGACAGTGGCCATTTAATTAACTCTAACTGTCATGTTTCTAACAATGACCATTTGATTTTTCCTGGGATGTTTCCAACAATGACCATTTGATTTTTTCTGGGATGTTTCCAACAATGACCATTTGATTTTTCCTGGGATATTTCCAACAATGATCATTTGATTTTTCCTGGGATGTTTCCAGCAATGACCATTTGATTTTTCCTGGGATGTTTCCAACAGTGATCGTTTGATTTTTCCTGGGATGTTTCTAACAATGACCACTTGATTTTTCCTGGGATGTTTCCAACAATGACCACTTGATTTTTCCTGGGATGTTTCTAACAATGGCCACTTGATTACATGTAACTGAAGTGTTTCCAATAATGACTATTTGTGTTTTTTATTACTGGGGTTTCTGACAATAGTCATATCATTAGTTCTAAATGACGTGTTTCCAATAATCACCATATTTTTACCACCAGAATTTCTGACAATGATCATTTGATTACCTCTAACCCTCTAACTGACATGTTTCCAATAATTACCACTTGTTCTTTTTCTCACTGGATGTTTTCGACAATGATCACAAGGATTTTCCTGAATGAAATATTTTCGACACTTAGTTTTCTCTTATTACTGTGTTTCTGATAATGACCACTCAGTTTTCCCTGTCTACTACATTACCTCACTGTTTTCTGACAGGTGTATTTCAGAGAATAACTTGTGTTTGGAACGAAACATTGAGTGCATTTCATCATTCTTTCCAGTGTTTCATCCTAGTTCAAAACTGTCATTGATCAGTAACATTTTAAAATTCCAGCATCACTAAAAGATTAGCAAATTAAAGTTTCTTCTTAGTGCAATCTGCATATCTCCATCTTGAATAATCCAACCATGTTCCAAGAAGTGCCTTGTCTCCTTCTAGCTAGGAAAACTTTTCTCACCCTCAAGAAGCTTTTCACATATCTTTAAATCTATATCTTGGTCTTTTCTCATGATGTTAAATTCTGGTTTAACTGGGATAGACATTAAAAACAACTTATAATTAGGCTAACTAAAGACAAGTTGTAATTCTGGCTTACTAAAGCAAGTTATAATCCTGGTTTACTAAACATAAGTTAAATTCTTCCTTATTGAACGTCTCCCGCTGGTATAACGGTAAGTCTACGGAGTTAGATGGCCAACAGTCTCCCGCTGGTATAACGGTAAGTCTACAGATTTACATAGCTATCATCACGGGTTCGGTTCTTCTCAGTGGACTCCGTTAGTTAGTCCGATGGGGCTTTGCTATGAGAAACACATGCAAATACGTAGGTCCTTACTAAACACAAAGTTACAATTTGGGTTTAATAAAAACAAGATATAATTCCTTGCTTAATAAAGATAAATTACAATAATTTCGTTACACACTTCTAATAACGCTCAGAGTTTTATTACAACCACTTCGATCACACAACTCTTTCTGCTGTGACAATCTCACCGTGCGTTAACTTTTGAACTATTTTTTCTCTCGCAGTATCTGTAAACTGCTGAACATCTGCGAACTAGTTTTCTTACGCTTCAGATTCAGTATACTGTGTGTTCTTATCAACATATTGTGTATTTTCTTGTTAGACTCTCTTGTTACATTATTTCTAGTTTTCCTGTATTTATCCGGATTTTTATATCTTTATTGTACTTTGTATTATAATTCCAAGTTATAAAAGTCTGTAGCTTTTTAAACTTAGAAAAAATTCTTTCTTATCTTTCACAAAGTTTGCTATAGCTAGCTACAGATGGAATATGTAACTAATAAAATTCCAGGTATTAATTACCTGTTAACTTTGTTTTTTTTACATCAAAGCCACATTGTGATATCTGTTGTGTTCCGTGAGGAATCAAACCCTGGAATTTAGCATTAAAACTATGCAGTATATATAACCACAGTGTCACCAACAAACCTGCAGCGTTTTGTGTCTCTTCTACTTTTATTTTGGTTCATCATCCAATACATTCTGTTACCTGTCAACAATATTTGTGTCCTTTATTCTACACCGGATTATTTCACAGACATACAAACACATAATTTAATCAATACTCTACACCGGATTATTTCACAGACATACAAACACATAATTTAATCAATACTCTACACCGGATTATTTCACAGACATACAAACACATAATTTAATCAATACCCTACACCGGATTGTTTCACAGACATACAAACACATAATTTAATCAATACCCTACACAGGATTGTTTCACAGACATACAAACACCTAATTTAATCAATACTCTACACCGGATTGTTTCACAGACATACAAACACCTAATTTAATCAATACTCTACACCGGATTGTTTCACAGATATACAAACACATAATTTAATCAATACCCTACATAGGATTGTTTCACAGACATACAAACACATAATTTAATCAATACTCTACACCGGATTGTTTCACAGACATACAAACACATAATTTAATCAATACCCTACACCGGATTGTTTGACAGACATAAAAACACATAATTTAATCAATACCCTACACCAGATTGTTTCACAGACATACAAACACATAATTTAATCAATACCCTACATCGTATTGTTTCACAGACATACAAACACATAATTTAATCAATACTCTACACCGGATTGTTTCACAGACCTACAAACACATAATTTAATCAATACCCTACACCGGATTGTTTCACAGACATACAAACACATAATTTAATCAATACCCTACACCGGATTGTTTCACAGACATACACATAATTTAATCAATACCTTACACCGGATTGTTTCACAGACATACAAACACATAATTTAATCAATACTCTACACCGGATTATTTCACAGACATACAAACACATAATTTAATCAATAATCTACACCGGAGTGTTTCACAGACATACAAACACATAATTTAATCAATACCCTACACCGGATTGTTTGACAGACATACAAACACATAATTTAATCAATACTCTACACCGGATTGTTTCACAGACATACAAACACATAATTTAATCAATACCCTACACCGGATTGTTTGACAGACATACAAACACATAATTTAATCAATACTCTACACCGGAGTCTTTCACAGACATACAAACACATAATTTAATCAATACCCTACACCGGATTGTTTCACAGACGTACAAACACATAATTTAATCAATACCCTACACCGGATTGTTTCACAGAGATACAAACACATAATTTAATCAATACTCTACACCGGATTGTTTCACAGACATACAAACACATAATTTAATCAATACTCTACACCGGATTATTTCACAGACATACAAACACATAATTTAATCAATACTCTACACCGGATTGTTTCACAGACATACAAACACATAATTTAATCAATACTCTACACCGGATTGTTTCACAGATATACAAACACATAATTTAATCAATACTCTACACCAGATTGTTTCACAGACGTACAAACAGATAATTTAATCAATACTCTACACCGTATTGTTTCACAAACATACAAACACATAATTTAATCAATACCCTACACCGGATTGTTTCACAGACATACAAACACATAATTTAATCAATACCCTACACCGGATTGTTTGACAGACATACACATAATTTAATCAATACTCTACACCGGATTGTTTCACAGACATACAAACACATAATTTAATCAATACCCTACACCGGATTGTTTCACAGACATACAAACACATAATTTAATCAATACCCTACGCCGGATTGTTTCACAGACATTCAAACACATAATTTAATCAATACTCTACACAGGATTGTTTGACAGACATACACATAATTTAATCAATACTCTACACCGGATTGTTTCACAGACATACAAACACATAATTTAATCAATACTCTACACCGGATTGTTTGACAGACATACAAACACATAATTTAATCAATACCCTACACCGAATTGTTTCACAGACATACAAACACATAATTTAATCAATACCCTACACCGGATTGTTTCACAGACATACAAACACATAATTTAATCAACACCCTACACAGGATTGTTTCACAGACATACAAACACATAATTTAATCAACACCCTACACCGGATTGTTTCACAGACATACACATAATTTAATCAATACTCTACACCGGATTGTTTAACAGACATACAAACGCATAATTTAATCAATACCCTACACCGGATTGTTTCACAGACATACACATAATTTAATCAATACTCTACACCGGATTGTTTAACAGACATACAAACACATAATTTAATCAATACCCTACAACGGATTGTTTCACAGACATACAAACACATAATTTAGTCAGTACCCTACAACGGAGTGTTAGTTTTGGAGCATTGTTATGCTTCTTTCATACAGAAACGCCAAGACAGGTTATTAAAACGGAGAATGCTTGAACGACTCTTTCCGGAGTTTAAAGAGTAAGCACAAAGCATATTTCCGGCTAATATCCGTGAAGTCAGTTTAGTTTGTCGTTTAATACTGTTACCAAGTTACGTTTTAGTAATTATTAATGTGTTGCTTAAATAAACTCTAGAGAGAAAGAATCACACCATAACAGTTTATTAGTGCTCCATTGTGTTGTTTATATAAACAGGAATAATCACGCCATAACAGTTTATTAGTGCTCTATTGTGTTGTTTATATAAACAGGAATAATCACGCCATAACAGTTTATTAGTGCTCCATTGTGTTGTTTATATAAACAGGAATAATCACACCATAACAGTTTATTAGTGCTCTATTGTGTTGTTTATATAAACAGGAATAATCACACCATAACAGTTTATTAGTGCTCCATTGTGTTGTTTATATAAACAGGAATAATCACACCATAACAGTTTATTAGTGCTCCATTGTGTTGTTTATATAAACAGGAATAATCACACCATAACAGTTTATTAGTGCTCTATTGTGTTGTTTATATAAACAGGAATAATCACACCATAACAGTTTATTAGTGCTCCATTGTGTTGTTTACATAAACAGGAATAATCACACCATAACAGTTCACTACTGTACCACTTTATTGTCTACATGGGTAGGAATAATCACACCATAACAGTTTATTATTGCTCCATTATGTTGTTTATATAAACAGGAATAATCACACCATAACTGTTTATTACTGCTTTACTGTATTGTTTATAGAAACAAGATTAACCACACCATAACAGTTTATTAGTATACCACTATATTGTTTATATAGATAGGAATAATCACACCACAACAGTGTATTAGTATACAACTACATCGTTTATATAGACAGGAATAATCACACCATAACTCTTTGTTGATGTTCCACTGTACTGTTTATATAAACAGCCAACTCTAATACAACAATATGAACAATAATATCCGTGTGTTCTCCCCCATATCGTAGGCCTATTCTTCAGAAAGCCTTACTTTCTCTTTCACCATTCACTTGAATGGTTTAAAAAGTAAAACATGAAAGATATCCTCGCTCTGCTCGCTAGATTACGTGACGAGAGACCCAAATTATTGTTCGTATTCACTCTTCCCAACACCCCGAGTAGAAAATCTTCTACGCATGCGCTTAAGTGAGGCTGACCTGTAGGACTCAAATAATCAGGAAGAGGAAAGGTTTACCACTAGTCAGCGAATGTCACGTGGCTCTTGTATTGTTAGCTGTCAGGAAGCCTTACAACACGCATAGTCACCTGAATACTTGCTAGGGCACGTGAGCGGGCTGTCCTGTTAGCTAAGGTGTACAAATACCTGAATAGCGAACAGTTTGCGTCTTATTAGAGTGTATAACTGTGGTCACGCTTGTACTCTGAAGCTACCCTTTCAACTTCGTTGTGCTTTGTATTTGGCCCCACAGAACTCTGTTTGTTATGTGAAAACAGAATATTATATTATCTTAATGTAAGGGATAATATCCACTGATCTTTTCTGAGTTTCGCTGCATCTGTCTATTCCAACATAGTTATGAATGAAACGGGTGACCCTAAACGTACTTTATCATTGAAATTGTTTCCTCAGCCCAACAAAAAACACGAAAGCGAAGAGAACGGTGGTCGTTTTTCCCGTAACACCCTTGCAAGAAGAACTGTTGTTCGGCGGTGTCGCGAATTTTATGCGGAGAAGTTGAAACGTTCCGAAACGTTTCGCAAACGGTGGAGTACCTGTGGCGTGGGAATTAATGTAGATTCACCTATCACTCTCTCTCCTACTCCTTCCTTGGTCTCTCCTGTGACTGCAAACGTTCAATACCTGAACAGAGACTTTGACTCGTCACATCAGTTTGGCTCTAGCCTTGATCTAACTATGGATCAGTTACGACGGGAAATTGTAAGTAGGCTAAACAAAAGTCTAGATGTAAGATTGTGCGCCTACTTTCGTATATAGATGTGTAAGATACGTATATCTTCGTATATAGAAATTTAAAGAGTGTGCTTACACTGTTCATATGGTATAGACAATTTACACTGTTCATGTGGTATAGACAATTTACACTGTTCATGTGGTATAGACAATTTACATTGTTCAAGTGGTATAGACAATTTACACTGTTAATATGACTTAGACATTTTATATTTGAATATAACGTGGATAGTTTACATTGTTATTTCACATTGTACACTTAAAATGCTCATGTGTACTAGACAGTTTTACAATTTTCACGTATAACACTAAAACAAACACTATTCTTATCGTGTGAAACAGCCACATTCACACAGGTTCTGTACAATAGATATTTCTACTTATAATATGTGTATACAGTTCTTACTTGGCCACACTCACACAGGTTCTGCACAATAGATATTTCTACTTATAATATGTGTATACAGTTCTTACTTGGCCACATTCACACAGGTTCTGTACAATAGATATTCTACTTATAATATGTGTGTACAGTTCTTACTTAGCCACATTCACACAGGTTCTGTACAATAGATATTTCTACTTATAATATGAGACAGATTGTTTTCATATTTTGTCACATATGTAGCTACACTACTCTCATTATAAACGTCAATATATGTATATATAAATTGTTTGTTTTTGAATTTCACACAAAGCTGCACAAAGGCTATCTGCGCTAGCCGTCCCTTATTTAGAAGTGTAAGATTAAAGGGAAGGCAGCTAGTCATCATCACCCACTGCCAATTCTTGTCTACTCTTTTACTTGTGAAGAGTGGGATTGATCGTCACAATATAACGCCCCCACGGCGAGCATGTTTGGTGTGACGGGGATTCGAACATGCGACCCTCGGATTACGAGTCGAGTGTTTTAACCACCTGGCCATGCTGGACCATATAATAATTTAAAAGTAACTTTTAACAAAAAGAAGTAAAAGCTTATTATATATTCCTGACTGAATATGAGAAACTAAAGAAGTAAAACCTTATTATATAAATAAAGAATAAAAAATATTATATAAGAATAAATGGATTTTGTGAAAACACCAACATTTCAGTCAAATAAATTAGACTTAATTTCATCGACGAAATATTATATTTTCTAATTATCGTATGTTTTATTACTGTTGTTATTATCTTTGTTCATGTGTTTCATGAAGCAGGTTAGAAACTTAGGAGCTAAAATGAAATTGATCTGTTGTTATATATTATTCAGAGACGGTGGACCAGACGGGGGGAACGTTTCCTCTTAGATGTTTATTTAATAGCGAAGCGCCCATTTGTATGAATAATAGTGTTTTGTCTGTTGTTTGTTTGTTTGTTTTAGAGCAAAGCCACACTGGGCTACCTATTGTATCCACAACGGGGAATCGAACCCCGTATTTAACGTTTTTAACTACCTTAACTTACTGCTGTCCCACATGGAGGACAAATGGAGAATAGAGAGTGCTGTAGAACTAACAAGGAGAGTCGTTGTTTTCTAACAAGTGTCCACAGTTTATATAACTAATCAGTTTTTATAATTGTTGCATCTCCTCTCCCCAAACATTTATTTATGACGTATAATTTACTTTGTTTGTTTAGATAGTGTAAGGAAAACTGTCAACATACAGTTACTGTATAATAATAAGCTAGCAAACAACTATTTATAAGCATAATGAAGTGATATAAATGTTGAGGAACATACTATATGTTTAGACAGAGCATTGATCTAACCATAACTTGAAAAAAAAAGACCAATGTTCTGTCGAAACATGTTATATGTTTGTTCCCTAACATTTAACTCACTTCATTATTTTCATACATTGTTAACTGACAAATTATTATCGTTTCGAAATATATCGGTCGGTTGCAGTACCTATCCAAAAACGCCTTGTTTTAGGCTTAACTTACGTGTCCTTTCAACGGACAAGGTGGTTTATTTTTACATTTTTCTGTAACTTTTGCACTAAACAGAGCATACACATTTCATAAAGTGACGTACAACACGAGCCCAATGTCATATTGAAAATTTAAATACCAAGGCCTTTCCGTTGCTCATTAGAAAATATCAACAAGTATTACGATTTGTAATATTTTCATCGCCTCCCCAACAGGTGGCTCAGCATTATCACGCTAAAAATCGGGTTTCGATACAAGTATGAGCAGACCGTAAATTCCCTACTATATAAGTTTGCCCTAAACAACAATCAAATAAAATCAAACAAACGTTTACTCCCATGTAAGGTCAGGGATAAGTTTGAGTAAAGGATGTAATACTATTATCTAGAGTTCGATCCCTGCAGTGGGATAGCTCAATATACATCTTTACACTTAAAACAACAGAACCAACCAGACAACCGACTGGATTTATGTTGGTAGCTTACCTCCCCCCCCTGTTTACCGAATTATTTATTACTGTGTCATATTAGATAATGTTAATTAAGTTAACTAAAACGTAACGTATGGCCAGGAGTAGCCCAAGAGTTGACGGTGGGTGGTGATGACTAGCTGCCTTCCCTCTAGTCTTAAACTGCTAAATTAGGGACGGCTAGCGCAGATAGCCCTGGTGTAGCTTTGCGCGAAATTCACAAACAAACAAAACACAAACCATATGTTTAATATAAGTTTGCATCAAAACCTCTTTAGACAGCTAAACGTGCTTTGATAGCGAGTGAAAATATTAATTGACCAGAGTACAGTAGTGACTGACTTGTTTTCTAAAAATGTTCCTTACTTATAGTTAGTTTTAAAATGATGGTTCATTGTCAACGACATAACTCCCAAGTTTACAAAAATATAAGGAAACAGAATACGTTTCTAAGCTTAAAAAATAGGCACACGAATCTGTTCCGTATGTGTGGTTCTAATAAGTTGTACCATCTCCACTGTTCAAACTAAACACAGTGTTAACACCAATTCATTTAACATGTGTCATCTGAAGAGCGAAACACCCAAAGAAATAAAAACAAAAACAAAACCAACATTTCAACTCTTGCGAAACGTAGGTCGTTCAGTAATCTACACGTTCTATCAAAACAGATCTAGTTGGATTTTTCTAATTAAAAGACCTTAATATGAAAATTTAAGAAAGCTCGTTCCATGATCGTTTATTTAAGATTAAGATTTAAAAAAAAACACAATAAACTGTCTTCTTTTAACTGTGTGTGTGTATTTCAGGAGATAATTATATATATGAAGTAGGATCTTTATTTACACTTAACGACCAAAACATGAGAGTTTCATATTATAACAACCTAGGAAGATTGGCGTTAATAAAAAAAAAGTAGTAACCAGTCTGTGAACGAATAACTTTAAGTGTGTGAGTTGTTTCTTCCATAGTAACCCGCTATCACACGATACGTGTCAACAAAACCAAGTACAGTAACATTTCCTAAGCCTTGTTGTTCGACAAATTGTACTGAAAACCCAGAGTAAGTATAACAGTTTATGAGAAACCTTGAAACTAAATAAACTGGTTTCAACACATTCTTATATTACTTTTCAATCTCACGTTGTCTTCTTCGGTGTTTTATGAAAATACACAAACATCGAAGCAACAGACATTTCTGACCGCCATGCTATGTCGTTGTTGTTGTTCGACGGTGTTGTTTTTATTTTGGAAATAATATAACAATGTTACCTTGTAAGTTTGTTTTATTTTTACCGTGTCAACTTCTGGTATAACATTACATTGTAAGTTTACTACACTGATTTTGTTACGTGTATGAAACTGTACGGCTGCAACATTACAAAGATCAAGTTGACAGTAGGTTGACAAATACGTCTCGAATCAAACATGTTTTTGGTTTCTGGGCGAAGCGTCCTGCTTCATCGTGAAAAAGTAGGTTTAACTTATACATGAGGTCTACAGGAATGTGGGACATGACAGTTATAATGAAGTACAAATCCGTGTCTTTATTTCTAATCTGTGGAAAAAAAACAGTGTCGTTTTTACATCGTCCCAACTACGTGAGACGGAAGATAAGTGATGAATCATTTCTTCAAGCTTGTGTAATTAACCAAAAGATTGTGGTCCTCAGTAAGGTTTTGTCTTTCTTTCCTCTGATATCCTTTACTTTTTTATGTTTACTTTATTTGTAGTAGAATAACTTCGGAACTTTCTTCCTTTTGCGTTTATTTAATCTTAATTTCCTTCCTGCGTGACCTGATTGTAATTTCTTATTCCAGTCAGGTCATTGTTTCCGGTCGAAAGTAAGACTGTCCTAATTCCTCCAAATAAAGTAATTGTTTGTGTGCCGCTAGAGGGTGTACGGCAATGCCAGAAACTGCTACGTAAGATATAACTTTTAATGATTTTTTACTTTTTTTTTTCGAAATCAGAATAAATAGATTTAAGCATCAGCTTATCACAACTCGCTACTCGGACAGTGGATCCGACGAGTGATGGTACTCGGCTCCTTTGCCGCGAGAACGCGCTCCGCACTCTGGTGCCATGGGTACGCTGTAAGAGTGACGGTCAAATCTCATTATTCAAAGACAGAAAAGTAGCCAATGGTTAGGTGGTCGGTGCTATTGACTAGGTGTCTTTCCTTTAGCCTGTAACTTAAAAACTAAGAACGGCTATGTCCAGATCGCCTTTCTTATATTTTTTATGATAATGTTGGAAGAAATTCAGTATAGAAACTTCGGTAAAGTACTTCATATTCCTTCAAAACAAAATTATTATTAAATAATCTAAGAAGGCTTACACATCGTTATTAAAGATAATTCTGCTTTATATATATCAAAGTGTTTCTAGTAGCCCCACCTAGGATTTTTAATATTTCCATGGGTAAAGTGAGGTAGGTACCTTAACATTCTTCTACTTGTACGAAGTAAAATAACGATCATTATAGTTTCCATGATAATTCTTTGTTTTCGTTAAGCCTAACATTCCTTAATTAGCATAGCAAATCATTGCCTCGTTGTGTAATGATGGGTTGTCAAAGTTGAGCCTAACTTTTGTCGTTAAGCCTAATGGATTATTGCCTCATCGTGTTGGATAAGATGTGAAAGTTAAGCCTAACTATTCTTGATCAGCCTAACGGATCACTACTTCGATATCTAACGATAGACAGGAAAAATCAAGTATCTTTTGCAATAAAATAACATCAACAAAACTACCAATCACCTTTAAGGTGATCTTTATTTTACGACATATTTGTTTCCAGAAGACCTGGTGGTTAGGGGACATTAGATTTGCGAATTCAACACCCCTGCACCCAAAATGCTCACTCTTTCAGCCTTGGTAAAGTTGTAATTGAACGGTCAACCCCGCGATTCGTTTTAAAATAATAATACAAGCGTTGGCAATAGATGATGTTGGCTAGCTGCCGTCTTTCTAGTTTATCACTGTTAAATTAGGGACAACTAGCGTAGACAGGCCTCGAGTAGTTTTGTGCGAAATTCAAACCAAACTAATCTTTTCAGATAATCAAAATATATTAGAATTTTGAAAAAATTTATATCTAAAATCTTCTTAATGACATAACAAAGAAGGCAAAACTATAAACTTCTTGAAAGAATGTTTATAAAAACAAGTGAGAATCCCAAACACACGCAGAACTTCTAAAAAAATCTCTGGATGTTAAAACTTATTTCTACGTCACCTAGGCTATAAAAACTAATATCTTATTAAACTATACTGTATTTCACTAAAATAACCTCAAATTCTATTAAGTAAATTAATCTGTTAGCCCTTGGGCGTGGGCAAATTCATCAATTGAAAGGGTTTGACCTCCTGAGTTCAAAACTGTAATTAAGTTTCTATGAACTAAAAGTTTGTATTTAGGATGGTGGAACAAAAAAACTCGAGCCATTCTATAAGCCGCTATGTTGTGATTAAAAACGAATTCACGGATTTGTTTGATTCTGTATTCATACTTTATGAACTTCAGTTTGTCTTGGTTGACAGCAGCGTGTGTCCACATCAGTAAACAAGCCTTCAACGATGTCACGTCAGGTCGTTCGCCAATGTTTTCCGAGAAACTTGGTCTTTATCTGAAAGAGTTATTGCTGTAAATAAGATAACCGTACGTCAGAGTGCAAGATAAAAACAGTCCTCGGTGGCTGTTGGTTTATATTAATTTTCATAACATTTGCAAAATAAACATTATTTTAGCACAGGTATTTCATAAGAAGTGCAAAAAAAACGAGGTATATTTATTCTATTTTGACAGCCAAATAGACAGGCAACATTAATTTCGAACCATAAAATAGACATTTCCTAAAAGACAACTGCCTTCACAGCTTAGTTGTTCACAAACTGATTTCTATAATCCAATTTTCAACTTATAGAACGATCCCTTAGTGCAACTACACCCACTGATTGTTTTCCTTTGTCTACACAGGACCTGTGATCGTGATAAGTTAACGTTAAATAGGTTCGGTTCTTGTTGCATTTTTCAAGTAAGAAATTGTTCAAATCATTGTGGGTACCTAGTTTTCCGGTATTAAAGTGACTCGAGTTTCGTGTTTTTGTTTCTAGTATACAAGAAGCAAAGAAAGTCACGAAAGAATGCTTTTGTCGTGTAAGTTTTACTTGTTTCGTCTCAGTCCTCACGCTGTGAGGCTTTAGAAAGCCACATCTGGCTATCTACGGAGTCCACCGAGGGGAATCGAACCCCTGATTTTAGCATTGTAACTCCGTAAACTTACCGCTGTACCAGCGGGTGACTCACGTTGTGACACAGTGGAGTTACTTGCTTGCATAACTGATTGCCAGTTTCTGGAAAATTATCCATGCAAGAGCCACCAGCCTTGGAATTATCTCTTTCTCATACCTCTTACCTTGGGGGCGGAGCTTGTAATGTGTTTGTTGCTCTTTCGTTTCTATTTGTTGTGGTTTTTAACTCCTAACAGTTCTGTTTGTCCTTCAGTTTGACCTTTTGTCAATCAGACGACATATCAGGAACAGCGATAAGTTTTACACAAGAGATAATCTGTTCGGTTCAGTTAGGTTCATATGAGATTAGATTAGCGTGGAGCAGTCCTGCCTGTTAAAGGTTTAAGTAGTACTCTTGTTAAACAATAAATGCAACACACAACGATTCCAGACCATAATCTCTATAGATAGCAAGTCTAGTACACAACGGAATAAAACTTGTTTTATTCAAACAAAAACTCTGGTACACAACGAAACGAAACTTGTTTTCTTTAGACAGCAACTCTAGTACACAACGAAACGAAACTTGTTTTCTTCAGACAGCAACTCTAGTACACAACGAAACGAAACTTATTTTCTTCAGACAGCAACTCTAGTACACAACGAAACGAAACTTGTTTTCTTCAGACAGCAACTCTAGTACACAACGAAACGAAACTTGTTTTCTTCAGACAGCAACTCTAGTACACAACGAAACGAAACTTATTTTCTTCAGACAGCAACTCTAGTACACAACGAAACGAAACTTGTTTTCTCTAGACACAGGAATAAAATCCATTCCAAACATCGGTATATTTATATACCTACTATAGCGTGGACTTAACTGAAGAAAAGCATAATTAATAACGAACAGGAAGTGGGTATTCATCCCCTAGAGGTGAACGTGAGCTTGAACTTGTTTTTCACGTGCTGTTATTCTTCGCGTATGAGCACGCGCTATCGAGTAATCTTTGAAAGGTGGAGTAGTAGGAAAAACTGGGGATACCTACCCACATCCCGTGACCCTGGATAGGCCAAGGATGAGGATTCAAGGTAAAAAGAAAAAACAATTGAAGGTTGTTTTTTTTTAATAATTTGGTTCGGAAGATGTATGTTTTAACGATTATTAGAGAAACTATGAACACATTAAAAAACAAGGCTTGGTTGGTTGCATTCCAGTCTGTTTCTCTTCACATAAACGAAGCCAGACGATGTATGTGTTTTCTCATAGCAAAGCTACACTGAGCTATCTGCTGAGTCCACCGACCAGACGATGTGAAGGAACACATAGAAACAATTACGTATATTTACATTTGTTAGCGATAGTTATTTTGTAGCACACTGACTTTGAGCTAAAGTATAAAATAATACATCAACCTGTTTTACAGAAGGAATAACGTTTCGTAAGTTATAAGTATGAATATTCAATTAACTACCGTTGCTTAGCATTAATTTCTGGCGAAGCTGAAAACTACAGAATGTCCAACATGTCATTCTTTCTTTAAATTGTCCATGCTGTAAAACGGTTTGATTTTCTATAGGAGTGTTACTATGCCAACTGCTAGCTAAACTGTGAGAGGTTGTCAAGGCTTTAGACGAAGATAGTTATAATAAGGTTTTTGCTTTGTTTGTTTAACTTGTTCTCTGAGAGAGCGAAATAAGATAGTTGTTTAATAGAGATTCCGAAATACAAAACAAATACTATCTACTCTCTGAGTATTATTTTAACAGAGAATTCAAAGACAGGTTTAAAAAACCGTGTCTTGCTGAAATTGATACACGTGGAGCAGTTAGAAATGGTGTTTTTGTCTGTAAAAGTTGAGTTTCGGTATGCGACCGATAGGGGAACAACTTTTCGAGGTAGTCCAGTGGAGATAAACCTTTCCTGGTACGCGGTTAAAGTGGGTGACCTTGGTGACAAAGTGCCGTACAGTTTCTACAATAAATAAGAAACTGACAGAAAAACTCCTAGCTCTTGCTATAATAGCTTTAAATTTGGCCTAAAGAATTGCAAACATTTACATGAATTCTTTACGGCCATATGAATTTCCTCGTTTAGTTACAAGTCTTGATTGGGTAGTAAGTGACTGGATTTATTTCGTAATTACGCTAATGCTGCTTTAATCAGTTATTTTACTTGTTGTCTAATGGTCAACAAATCATTATTATAAAAACCTCCAGTTATTTGTAACAATTATGATGTAGCAAATATAGGAGAGAATGTTAATACAATCCCCGTGTAGATTTGTAACATGAAGTATAAACGTCTGATGTCTCATTAAAAAACTTAGAGAAATCTACTGAGTCACGCTCACATGACCCTTTTGACCCCCTCGTGCATTTGGCGCCATTTCCTGTAGAAATGTCTTATCTCTTTCGATATTTCGTCAGTTATATTGATTTGTTTCTATTCTTATATAAGAGAGATAGGGGAGCTGGCTTAGCAATGATTGCAGCTTCAGGTTGTGTAATTTGAGCACAATCAGACACTGTCTTTATAGTGTTAGTTTGGAGTCAACGTTATATTTAAAAAATAGGAGTGTCACTCCTTGTATTAAAGTACCTAGTATGTAGCTGTTGTATTGGCGCGTCACTCCTTGTATTAAATTATCTAGTATGTAGCAGCTGTATTGGCGTGTCAGTTCTTATATTAAAGTATTTAGTATGTAGCAGCTGTATTGGCATGTGAGTTCTTGTATTAAATTATCTAGTATGTAGCAGCTGTATTGGCGTGTCACTCCTTGTATTAAAGTACCTAGTATGTAGAAGCTGTATTGGCGCGTCATTCCTTGTATTAAATTATCTAGTACGTAGCAGCTGTATTGGCGTGTCAGTTCTTATATTAAAGTATTTAGTATGTAGCAGCTGTATTGGCGTGCGAGTTCTTGTATTAAATTATCTAGTATGTAGCAGCTGTATTGGCGTGTCACTCCTTGTATTAAAGTATTTAGTATGTAGCAGCTGTATTGGCGTGTCACTCCTTGTATTAAAGTATTTAGTATGTAGCAGCTGTATTGGCGTGTCACTCTTGTATTAAATTATCTAGTATGTAGCAGCTGTAGGATATGTTTGATACGTAGCACCTGTTGTCTGGTATGTAGTAACTGTATGATATGTCCAATATGTAGCAGCTGTTGTCTGGTATGTAGTAACTGTATGATATGTCCAGTATGTAGTAGCTGTATGTATTTACTGCGTATTCCTTGTGTAAGTACGCCTGTGTCAGAAGTATAATTTTATTGTTAGTGGTACGCTTTTTTTTTTTTGTATGTGTAATGAATAATTTTAAAATGTTGACCTTACGTTTCGGTTATTAATGTGCAAGCATCGAATAGCAATTCAATTTGCTTTTACTCACTTGAAGATGTACTGTTGCTTAGCAACTCTATCTTTGGTTGATAGCATTGTCTTAACTGTTGAATGTTAATCATTGTTGTTGTATAAAACTTCCCTTCAAAAACGTAGGGGATACGTAGGATATGCTACCTCCTATAGTTTCTCAATATATATATATTGTTTTTACAATAAGTCTACATATGTTATATGTTAAAAGTAAAGTAGTAAAATCATAGTTGTCTAATATTTCAAAAACAGAGTACGCTAGTACAGCGTAAGTCTATGGATTTACAAGGCTAAAAGCAGGGGTTCGATTCCCCTCGGTGGGCTCAGCAGATAGCCCGATGTGGCTTTGCTATAAGAAAACACACACACACTCTTCCTTGGCCAGGCATGGTAGAGTGTGTTAAGGCGTTCGACTCGTAATCTGACCAGGTTCGAACCCCGATCGCACCAAACATGCTCGCCCTTTCAATCGCGGGGGCGTTATAATGTAACCGTCAATCCCAGTATTCGTTGGTGAAAGAGTAGCTCAAGAGTTGGCGGTGGGTGGTGATGACTAGCTGCCTTCCCTCTAGTCTTACACTGCTAAATTAGGAACGGCTAGCGCAGATAGCCCTCGAGTAGCTTTGCGCGAAATTCAAAATAACTAACGAACTAACTGAAACAAAATTTAACTTTCCGCGCGCAATCTCTAAAACTTACTTTATCTGTTTCTGGTATTAAAACAAAAAAATGTGTTACTTTCTTATTTAAAAAAAAAAACTTAAAATTTTGTGAAGACAGGAAAACAGAATTGTGTTTATAGTTTTTGTAATATTGTTTAGTAGCATATTTTGCTACCACGTTTTTGAAAGTTAATTATGTGCTGACTTATTTTAGTTTATCCAATAACGACTTGAACTAACAGACCAGTCAGGTTTTGGACATGTTCCATATCGTGTAGTTTGGAGACTACAAAACACCGTTCCTTGAACCTTATAATTATTTGATAACTCTATTGAAATATAAGGAGGTTAGATACAAGTTTTATCAGTAATAATCCATTTATACAGAATTACGTAGTTTTCTGTTTCGTTCTATCTCGTTTCTTGTTGTTGATTTTTTTTGTAGGTACGTTGTACTAACATTTCAAAAAATTACTTGCATCTTTGTAATGAAAAACATGAAATTTCTGAAACATAGTCAACAGTCAATGGATATATATATATTCTTTAAGGGGCTCATAACGTGGGTGAGGAACTTCCAATAGTGAAACAATTAATAATACGTTCGAATGTATTCACTGTAAACTGGTGGTTAGGTTATAACTTACAGGTCGTAAGTTTGTCATAAGTAACGGACAATCCCACTATTCGTTGGTAAATTGTAACTGTAAAGATAAACGGTAGGTGACCACTGGTCTTCTCTCTAGCCCATTAGGAAGGGCTAATACAGATAGCCCTCCGGTAATTTTGCCCGACGTTCAACAAATATTTTAAGGATGCAGGCTGTTGTAAAGTAGCCTAAATTTCAACATGCACATTGTGTGTTTGTTGAAAGTATATGGAAAAACATTTGGCAGAATAAGATACTGTAAAGGAAAAGCATAAACCTGATGCAGATTTTTAAAATTATTAAATAAATTATAAACTTGTGACTCCGTGAAGCATTGTTACAAACTGGAGAAAAAGGAAGTTACGATTATTAAATGTTTTTTCAACAAATGAAGGGCCCGGCGTGGCCAGCTTGTTAGAGTGCTTGACTCATAATCTGAGGGTCGCGGGTTCGAATCCTTCTCACAAACATGCTCGCCCTATTAGCCGTGGGGGCGTTAAAATGTGACGGTAAATCCCACTATTCGTTGGTAAAATAGTAACCCAAGACTTGGCGGGAGGTGGTGATGTCTAGCTACCTTCCATCTAGCCTTACACTGTTAAATTAGAGAGAGGTAGTGCAAACTTCTAACAATAAACAAATGAATGAGTTTTACATTATTTCAGATTACCAGTTGTTACATTTTATAAAATCAAATTTTTCCTCAAAGATTTTGTTGTTTAAAAAGGGGTTTGGCGTGGCCTTGTGGTTAGTGTATCCACAATGATAATCCAAGGATTCATGTTTTGCGATCCATTGGCGCAAAAATTGCACTCTGCACGATGAAGCAGCTGGCGCGGTATAGAAGTGAAAGTCAAATCCTACTCTTTAATCTGGCAAGATTAGTCCAAGAACTGGTGATGGGTGACATCGATCACGTACCTCCCCCCTACCCGACTGTAAATTCAAAATTAGGGATAGCTAGCGCAGATGGCTCTCGACTAGCATTGTGTGAAATTCTGAAGCAAAGTTTCGAAAAGAAATGTTTAATATTTTAAAGGGCGGAAAGGGACATCCAAATAGAGTTAATGTTTTATAGGTAGGCGTGTTTCAATGCCAAAAACAATAGTTATAGCTTGAACTACAACGACGAAACCAGAAAATCATGGGCGGTGATTGATTCGATTTTTTTTAACATTTGACAGACAACCCTGACCCACTTAGGTTTGTGCCCGAAGGGAATCTTAAATTGAATTGTATATGGTAATATGCATTACCCTAACTTTGTGGTACAATTAAATAATCGTTTAATCAATAACTGCTATTTAAATTTTGCAAGCCACCTATACTAGCGACATATACTCTAGAAACGTACGAAAGACTTAAACAGAAACAATAACACCAGCAAAATTTTTCGAATCATGTTTGTACCTTGGTTTTCATAATTACAGGGTTTTATGTGTCATAAATAAATAAATAGAATAGAATATTGGGCCGAACTTAAAGCAAATGTCAAAGGTTCTTCTTACTTCACGGCCTAAGATTAACATTATCCTAATTGGCTCAGCGATAAATATCCGGGATAATAAAAACCAGGTTTAGATACCCGTGGGGATCCACATGGCCAGCAGGTTAAGGTACTCGACTAGTAATCCGAGAGTCGCGGGTTCGAAGCCCCGTCACACTAAACATGATCGCTCTTTCAGCCTTGGGGGAGTTATAATGTTATAGTCATTTCTCCTATTCGTTGGTAAAAAGAGTAGCCCAAGAGTTGGCAGTGGATAGTGATGACAACCTGCTTTCCCTGTAGTCTTACACTACTAAATTAGAGAAAGCTATTGCAGATAACCCTCGTATAGTTTTGCCCGAAATTGAAAACAAGCAAACAAACTAGATATCCGTGGTAGGTATGGCTCAGAAAACTCACTAAGTAGCTTTGCGCCAAAAAAGACACACAAAACTTTTCTCATTAATGTCTTCAGAAACTGGCTCTTCTCTCTTCGATGCGTTAGAACCTTTGTTTATATAATTTTAAGAGTTTGTTATCTGTTTCTTTGCGCTTAAAATTAAACCACACAATAACATATCTGCTCTGTGCCCAGCACTGGCATCGTTTTCATAATTACAAAGTTTGTGAGTGTCTTGGTTTTTATAATTACAGGGGTTTCTTAGTACCTTGGTTTTTATAATTACAGGGGTTTGTTAGTACCTTGGTTTTTATAATTACAGGAGTTTGTTAGTATCTTGGTTTTTATAATTACAAAGTTTGTGAGTGTCTTGGTTTTTATAATTACAGGGGTTTGTTAGTACCTTGGTTTTTATAATTACAGGGTTTGTTAGTACCTTGGTTTTTATAATTACAGGGGTTTGTTAGTACCTTGGTTTTATAATTACAGGAGTTTGTTAGTACCTTGGTTTTATAGGTACCTTGGTTTTTTATAATTACAGGGCTTTGTTAGTACCTTGGTTTTTATAATTACAGGGGTTTGTTAGTACCTTGGTTTTTATAATTACAGGAGTTTGTTAGTACCTTGGTTTTTATAATTACAGGGGTTTGTTACTACCTTGGTTTTTATAATTACAGGGGTTTGTTAGTACCTTGGTTTTTATAATTACAGGGGTTTGTTGGCACCTTGGTTTTTATAATTACAGGGCTTTGTTAGTACCTTGGTTTTTATAATTACAGGGGTTTGTTAGTACCTTGGTTTTTATAATTACAGGGGTTTGTTACTACCTTGGTTTTTATAATTACAGGGGTTTGTTGGCACCTTGGTTTTTATAATTACAGGGGTTTGTTAGTACCTTGGTTTTTATAATTACAGGGGTTTGTTACTACCTTGGTTTTTATAATTACAGGGCTTTGTTAGTACCTTGGTTTTTATAATTACAGGGGTTTGTTAGTACCTTGGTTTTTATAATTACAGGGCTTTGTTAGTACCTTGGTTTTTATAATTACAGGGCTTTGTTAGTACCTTGGTTTTTATAATTACAGGGCTTTGTTAGTACCTTGGTTTTTATAATTACAGGGGTTTGTTAGTACCTTGGTTTTTGTAATTACAGGAGTTTGTTAGTACCTTGGTTTTTATAATTACAGGGTTTAACATGCCATAAATAAATAAACAAGAAAGAATATTGGGCCGAACTCTGTTTGGTAACTAGTACGTTAATAATCTGGATATTTCGCGGTTGGTACAAACGTTATGCGTATTTTGTGAAGTAACGGTTACATCTCATTATTCGGTTATATTAGAGTAGCCGAAACCAATCTGTGAAGACAGCACTTTGTGTAGCTTTACAAGAAAACCAATCTGTGAAGACAGCACTTTGTGTAGCTTTACAAGAAGACCAATCTGTGAAGATAGCACTTTGTGTAGCTTTACAAGAAGACCAATCTATGAAGACAGCACTTTGTGTAGCTTTACAAGAAGACCAATCTGTGAAGACAGCACTTTGTGTAGCTTTACAAGAAGACCAATCTATGAAGACAGCACTTTGTGTAGCTTTACAAGAAGACCAGTCTATGAAGACAGCACTTTGTGTAGCTTTACAAGAAGACCAATCTGTGAAGACAGCACTTTGTGTAGCTTTACAAGAAGACCAATCTATGAAGACAGCACTTTGTGTAGTTTTACAAGAAGACCAATCTATGAAGACGTCACTTTGTGTAGTTTTACAAGAAGACCAATCTATGAAGACAGCACTTTGTGTAGTTTTACAAGAAGACCAATTTATGAAGACAGCACTTTGTGTAGCTTTACAAGAAGACCAATCTATGAAGACAGCACTTTGTGCAGCTTTACAAGAAGACCAGTCTATGAAGACAGCACTTTGTGTAGCTTTACAAGAAGACCAATCTATGAAGACAGCACTTTGTGCAGCTTTACAAGAAGACCAGTCTATGAAGACAGCACTTTGTGTAGTTTTACAAGAAGACCAATTTATGAAGACAGCACTTTGTGTAGTTTTACACGAAGACCAGTCTATGAAGACAGTACTTTGTGTAGCTTTACAAGAAGACCAATCTATAAAGACAGCACTTTGTGTAGCTTTACAAGAAGACCAGTCTATAAAGACAGCACTTTATGTAGCTTTACAAGAAGACCAATCTGTGAAGACAGCACTTTGTGTAGCTTTACAAGAAGACCAATCTATGAAGACAGCACTTTGTGTAGCTTTGCACGAAGACCAATCTATGGAGACAGCACTTTGTGTAGCTTTGGACGAAATTTCTGAAACAAACAAATAAAAGAATATGAAAATAGAACTAAGGTCTACAGAATGGTGTCCCTAGTCAACGATAGTGATATAAACATATAACTATGGTCTACAGAGTGGTGTCCGTGGTCAATGACATTGATATAAGGATATAACTAAGGTCTACAGGGTGGTGTCCATGGTAGATGGTAAAGATATAAGGATATAACTAAGGTATACAAAGTGGTGTCCATGGTAGATGGTAGAGGCATAAGGATATAACTGAGGTCTACAGAGTGGTGTCTATGGTAGATGGTAGAGATATAAGGATGTAACTAAGGTCTACAGAGTTGTGTCCATGGTAGATGGTAGAGATATAAGGATATAACTAAGGTCTACAGAGTGGTGTCCATGGTAAATGGTAGAGATATAAAGATATAACTAAGGTCTACAGAGTGGTGTCCATGGTAGATGGTAGAGATATAAGGATATAACTAAGGTCTACAGAGTGGTGTCCATACCATATTTTGCATCCAACCTATAAACATATGGTATTTCATCATTGTATTCTGATGTAGGCACATCTGTATGTAGAGTACACCTTGCCCATAATATCAGTGGGCTGTAAGTCCCTTGGTGAATGTATCTTAAGATGGCTGGTATGGGTATTAAATCTTTATTTAAAATAAACTACAGAACAACGTTACGACCTTCTTAGGCCATCTTCAGGTTAACACCCATCTTGAAAATACATTTTCACTTCTCTTGGAGAATGTTCACGCCTTGCTCTGTATCATTTTTTGGAAACTTGTACTACTGGTATAATGGTAATAAATTACTCGTACTTTTTTAATGCTCCGTATCATTTTTTGGAAACTTGTACCACTGGTATAATGGTAATAAATTACTCGTACTTTTTTAATGCTCTGTATCATTTTTTGGAAACTTGTACCACTGGTATAATGGTAATAAATTACTCGTACTTTTTTAATGCTCCGTATCATTTTTTGGAAACTTGTACCACTGGTATAATGGTAATAAATTACTCGTACTTTTTTAATGCTCCGTATCATTTTTTGGAAACTTGTACCACTGGTATAATGGTAATAAATTACTCGTACTTTTTTAAACAGTTAATTATACATATGATTCATCAAATAATATGTCATTTAATGCATGTCATGTACTTTTCATATAGCTTTCAGCAGTTATGTTCTGTCCGTCTGTGTTCCTTGAAATAACATTGTAGACACAGCTATTTCTTTCTTTGTTTCTTTTGTTTTGATTAATTTAATCCTTTTTTTTTACAAGATATGAGTTTCTAATTGAAACGGAGGACTGTGGTGTCCTTGGGTTTCTTATGGTAACAAGTTATTTATCTTTCTTTATTGCCTTCGGTTTGTAATACGTATCCAATAATGGAGTGGCTTGTTTTGTTGTGATTTACTTTAACGATAGACTGAACGTTAAAAATATCCAATGTTTCGTGCACTTTTATTCTTCCAGAATAGGATAATTTCACTTTAGAAATTCCCATAATGCACCTTTTCCAGAAGCGATATTTTGGTGTGCTAATTATTCATTTTGTGTTGAATTGAATAACAACAGTTACTTAGTTACCTCATCAGCACTATGTCCAAAATGTCGGTTACCATACGCTGAATGTCCGTACACTTTTACTGTATATGCTACTAATCTGGCCCGGCATGGCCAAGCGTGTTAAGGCGTGCGACTCGTAATCTGAGGGTCGCGGGTTTGCATCCCCGTCGCGCCAAACATGCTCGCCTTTTCAGCCATGGGAGCGTTATAATGTGACGGTCAATCCCACTATTCGTTGATAAAAGAGTAGCCCAAGAGTTGGCGGTGGGTGGTGATGACTAGCTGCCTTCTCTCTAGTCTTACACTGCTAAATTAGGGACGGCTAGCACAGATAGCTCTCGAGTAGCTTTGTCGAAATTCAAAAACAAACAAACAAAGCTACTAATCTGAGAATCTTACCGAAGCCTCGATCCAGAATACCTCGTGGCACCAGCTACAAAATCTGCAACTAGACAAAAGAAGTTCCGTTAGTTTCTTCAGTTTTACGATGGTAACCGAGTTTTGGGATACCCTGTTGTAGTTGTAATAAGACTGCCTTTTCCTGTCTTCTCTGCTACCAGAAGGGCTCTAACACAGCTGTATTTTTCTTCAGTTTTACGATGGTAACCGAATTTTGGGATACCCTGTTGTAGTTGTAATAAGACTGCCTTTTCCTGTCTTCTCTGCTACCAGAAGGGCTCTAACACAGCTGTATTTTTCTTCAGTTTTACGATGGTAACCGAGTTTTGGGATACCCTGTTGTAGTTGTAATAAGACTGCCTTTTCCTGTCTTCTCTGCTACCAGAAGGGCTCTAACACAGCTGTATTTTTCTTCAGTTTTACGATGGTAACCGAATTTTGGGATACCCTGTTGTAGTTGTAATAAGACTGCCTTTTCCTGTCTTCTCTGCTACCAGAAGGGCTCTAACACAGCTGTATTTTCTTCAGTTTTACGATGGTAACCAAATTTTGGGATACCCTGTTGTAGTTGTAATAAGACTGCCTTTTCCTGTCTTCTCTGCTACCAGAAGGGCTCTAACACAGCTGTATTTTTCTTCAGTTTTACGATGGTAACCGAATTTTGGGATACCCTGTTGTAGTTGTAATAAGACTGCCTTTTCCTGTCTTCTCTGCTACCAGAAGGGCTCTAACACAGCTGTATTTTTCTTCAGTTTTACGATGGTAACCGAATTTTGGGATACCCTGTTGTAGTTGTAATAAGACTGCCTTTTCCTGTCTTCTCTGCTACCAGAAGGGCTCTAACACAGCTGTATTTTTCTTCAGTTTTACGATGGTAACCAAATTTTGGGATACCCTGTTGTAGTTGTAATAAGACTGCCTTTTCCTGTCTTCTCTGCTACCAGAAGGGCTCTAACACAGCTGTATTTTTCTTCAGTTTTACGATGGTAACCGAGTTTTGGGATACCCTGTTGTAGTTGTAATAAGACTGCCTTTTCCTGTCTTCTCTGCTACCAGAAGGGCTCTAACACAGCTGTATTTTACTTAACAACGACAGTGGTTTTGTTGTTGTTTGTCGACACCACAGCACCCGTTTTAAACAACACTGCCCACATGGACGGCTTTGGATCAAAATTAATTGTGCGTGGGTTGTTCTTTCCAACTTGTCAGGCGTGGAGTGGGAAAAGAAAACCACATTTTGTTCTAGCCAAGCGTAATAGTTCGTGTAGAAGTCTCGTGCACTGGTTCGTTTAATTAAAATTCAGATAAGGTAAGGCTTTTGACTCTAAAACCGACCGTCTTGTGACTAACTTCGTCAGTGTTACATTTACAAAATGTTATCAGTGCTTATGGAGACAATGAAATATTGAATTTTACACTTGTTTTCTTTTTGTTCATCCAGTGGTTTTATTAATGATATAAAACCGGGTGTGGCCTACTGTTTAATGTGTCTGGACTTTGAATCCGAGGGTTCCTGACCCCATTCCTAGAGAAAATAAACAAATAAAACGCCTCGAGGCTGTAATCTGACAGGAGAAGTCCAAGAGTTGGTGGAGGTTGCGCTGTTTACTAGCTCCCTTCGCTATAGTCTATCAATTCAAAAATTGAAAGTGATAGTCCTTTTGTGTAGTTTTTATCAAACATTCCGAACTGAGAAGTAATGAACCTAAAATGACTGCACACTTTTCAGTAAGAACGTTGCCATAGTCATGAATTGGTGCCGTTTGTTACTTGGACAGTGAATGGCCTGATAGATATACTAGTTTAACCAATGAGGTGTCAGTTTTGTTTTGAATTTCGCGCAAAGGTACACGAGGACTATCTGCGTTACTCATCCCTCATTTAGCAGTGTAAGACTAGAGGGAAGGCAACTAGTCATCACCACTGTCAATTCTTGGGCTATTCTTTTACTAGAGAATAGTAGGATTGGCCGTCATCAGATTATAATGCTCACACAACTGAAAGGACGAACATGTTTGGCGATACAGGGATTCAAACCTGCGACCCTCACATTGCATGTCAGGCACACTAGCCACCTGACCGTGCCAGGCTTAACCAGTGTGATAACGATGTAGATTTTTCTATTCAACAAAATAAGTTCGTAATACTTTTTGTTGTTGTATTTCGTGCAAAGCTAACTGAAAGATATATGCGTTAATCATCTCAACTTTAGTTGTGAAGGCAGCCAGTCAACACCACCAGCCGTCAAATCATGGGTCGCTGTTGATAGACCAATACGAGGAATGTAAACATCACTCATCTTTTTTCTTATATTTATTTTTAAACGGGAGTAACGGGATACGAACCACGTAACCTCAATTCCTTACCCGTGGAAGCTCACTGTACTTATGGTTCTCTTTCAACCATATAGACTCTTAACGTTTGAACTTTAATTTTTTTGTATGAACTCGTTGTTCGAAACTGAGATTGAAATTCGTATCACTGATATTAGAACCCATCACGATTCCAGAGACCAAACCACTATTAAGTAAGAGGGAACACAACAAACCACTGATATTAGAACCCATCACGATTCCAGAGACCAAACCACTATTAAGTAAGAGGGAACACAACAAACCACTGATATTAGAACCCATCACGATTCCAGAGACTAAACCACTATTAAGTAAGAGGGAACACAACAAACCACTGATATTAGAACCCATCACGATTCCAGATACCAAACCACTATTAAGTAAGAGGGAACACAACAAACCACTGATATTAGAACCCATCACGATTCCAGAGACCAAACCACTATTAAGTAAGAGGGAACACAACAAACCACTGATATTAGAACCCATCACGATTCCAGAGACCAAACCACTAGTAAGTAAGAGGGAACACAACAAACCACTGATATTAGAACCCATCACGATTCCAGAGACTAAATCATTGGGAAGCTACGTGTGTGTGTTTGAATATGATTTGTTTTAACTCATCGCACAACAAGTTAACTGAGCTCAGTCCGCCGCAGGGAAATCGAGTCCCGGATTTTAGCGTTATGTAAATTTACCACTGACCCACAAGAGGATAGCCTGAGGACTAAAAGTATTTAATTAATAGACCGACATAAGAAAGGGAAGTGGAACTTATTTTTAAATGTAGATAAACTTGTAAAAAATTAAAACCCTTACCTGTGTCTACTGTTGTAAAAATGTATTGTAATATATTTTTAATATAACACATATTTTACCTTCGTAGCATACATACATACAAATGTATTTTAATTTTGCGTACAAGAAGACGTAATTCCATTACGGAGTCACGGCTGCAACTGTGGTAAGTCTTGTCTAACTGTGGTACGTCTTGTCTGTGTTCTGCTTAAGTCAACTTGTTCATAAAAATTTGAGAAGTTCAGCTAGTATTTATCCTATTATAGGAAATCAATCTGTAGCTACAAGTGCTCGTCGTGATAAACGAGTTGTTGGTGTAGGCCGTCGTACTGTATGAGATTGTTAATAAGAGAATGCGAGGCTTTCTCTCTCTCCTCTTATGACTTAACCTGTCCCTAGTAGAAAACACACCGCCCCTTGTCTTTTGTTTTCTGCATGGGCGCTCATGCAAGGCCCACGTTCCAACTTCTTGGTTTCACGTGTGGTCAGAAACAAATCTGGTCATTGACAGGGCCACTGTTTGTCTGTTAACAAACACTCAACGAAAGGATGGGTAAGGAGAACAGAACCCATTTTAAACGTTTCAAAACTTAACCTTTGAAAATAAACCATAATTATATCCATTCACTAAGAAATGTAACCTTTGTTTATTTTGAGCTTCACATTTCTACCATGAGCGATATGATATACAGTGTATTTTATAAAACCACCATTTGAATAATTGAATTATAAAATGGTAATTTAATGTTAAAAATACAATACGTTCTAACAAGTAACTGAGTCATTACAGACAACGGTTTAATTTATTAATCAATCTGTAATACGTGTAAAGGTTTACAACGTAAAATACGTCTACTGTTGTAAAAATGTATTGTAATATATTTTTAATATAACATATTTGAAAAGACAGTAAGTCACCAATCATTCTAAGCTCTCATGATCCGGTAAAAGCTGTCCCTGTAACATCCGTGGTAAGTCATTAATTAACAATACAGTCCAATCTTTGCGGGTATTTAGGTTTATTATAAAAACCAGGGGTGTCCAGAGATTTCGTGATTAATGGTAATTAAGACAACGGGAAAAAAAAAAAACACACGTCAGTTCTTCATCATCGTATTGAGTGTTTTATTAATGTTTGTTTGTTTTTAAATTTCGCTCAAAGCTACAAGGATTATACTGCGCTAGCCGTCCCGGCAGTTAGTCATCACCACCCACCGCCGACTCTTGGGCTACTCTTTTACCAACGAATAGTAGGATTCACCGTCACATTATAACGCCCTCACAGCTGAAAGGGCGAGCATGATTGGTGCGACCAGGATTCGAACCTGCGACCCTCGGATTACGAGTTGAACACCTTAACCCACCTTGCTATGCCGGGCATGTTTTACTAATAGGAGGGCGTATCTAGCACGAAATGAAACGGCCTCAAGACGTTCGGGTAAACCATGGATGTTGTGAAACTTAAATGGAACTACTCGGTATATTACTTACCACACGATCTTCCTCTAAGCGTTCTCAAACCAAACAGTCCACGTGGAACGAGGGATATTTTCAGCCCAACTTTGGCATGCGAATAACATTGTAAAAACTGTAACGTAGCTGCCGAAAACTAGAACTAAAACTGCTATCTTTATGTGTAACCACAAAAAGATAATTTCATTGGCTATTACAGTACTTTGAATAATGGATGTAAATGTGTAATTTGGTCCGGAAAGTCGCATTTCATCGTTTGTTGAACCAAGACGAGTGTAAAAAGGAAGATAGAAACACAAGAAGAATTTCACTTTCTCTGTGTTACTCTCACAGTGTACATTGCTGAAAGTGTTGTAATTGCGCGATATTCAAAATAAACCAAACCAAACAAACCAAAAATACACAAGGGCTATGTGCTCTAGCCGTCCCTAATTTTGCAGTGTAGGACTAGAGAGAAGTCAGCTAGCTAGTCATTACCACCCACCGTGCAGTGTAGGACTAGAGGGAAGGCAGTTAGTCATCACCACCCACCGCCAAATCTTGGGCTTCTATTTTACCAATGAATAGTGGGATTGATCGTCACATTATAACACCCCCACCGCTGAAAGGGCCAGCATGTTTGGTATGACGGGGATTCGAACCCGCGATGCTCAAATTACGAGGTGAGTGTCTTAACCACCTGGTCATGCTGGGCCAAGTGGTGTAATAATGTGGAAACGTTCTTCTAGCGAGAACTGTGCACAAAAATCCCCTCCAGAAGTGAAAAATGTCCATGGTTGTCCCTGATAATAGGCCTGGCATGGCCAAGCGCGTAAGGCGTGCGACTCGTAATCCGAGGGTCGCGGGTTCGCACCCGCGTCGCGCTAAACATGCTCGCCCTCCCAGCCGTGGGGGTGTATAATGTGACGGTCAATCCCACTATTCGTTGGTAAAAGAGTAGCCCCAGAGTTGGCGGTGGGTGGTGATGACTAGCTGCCTTCCCTCTAGTCTTACACTACTAAATTAGGGACGGCTAGCACAGATAGCCCTCGAGTAGCTTTGTGCGAAATTCCAAAACAAACAAAACAAACCCTGATAATATCCACCCCAAAATGCAAGGGTTGTCCCGAAAAATAAGCTGTCCACCACACTTGTATTTTCCGAAATTTGTTTCAAGGACATGACCGGGACTCCAATCATCTCGTTTAGTCAGCACCACCAGCAGAACAAAATATGCTTGAGCATCTCAAGGGTAGGTTTTTAATCTGACATTCACCACCATGTTCCACTACCAACACATAAGTGGACCGAGTGCAGGCCATACATTTTAACCAATGAACTACAACTTAAATATACGCCGTCAGGTGTCTTGTGGAGTAGAATAAACGGTTTTATCATATCTAGCAAGAAACAGTTCAATCAAACTATATATTGAAATTTATAACCTAAGCCGCTGAAGAAATAATATAAGTATAAACAGACATCAATTTAGGTGTTAGATATTTAACCGTGGGTCTAGAACACTGGAGACTGTCAGTTTCAATTGATATTTTTACAACAAATATGGTACCTGCAGAATCCATTCTAAAAACTTTTAAATGAAAGTAGAATAATGTATAACAATATATCATCCACGCTATGCCTGCCATATCCAGTACCGACTAGGCCTTTCGGTTAGTGCCAGGACTCATCAGGCCGTTTGAGATACCATGCAGATACAGTAGTGAAATTGGTTCAGTTACAACTATTTCGATGTGAACTAGATTAATTATGTACATTTTAGTCAAGTTAACTAACAATTTAAATTGTTTACTTCTTTAAACACCAGGTTTTTATTACCATTTATTATTACTTCAATTAACTTTACTCATAATTCAAAATAATTAACGAATCAGCAACTTAGGATTCTGTAAGTTAGGGTTAATCCAAGTTTAACCTCTAATATTTGTATATTAGACGACATACCATCATAAACATTTGCAAGGGCTGAGAAATATAAATATATCTGGAATTTCTTTTTATTCGGTGCGATTATCTGACTCTCGACAAAATTACGTGGACACCACGTGATGTTATAATTTCTGTTAGTGCTACAATCCAATAGTGATTTAAGGGAACAATGCGGAGAGAGAGAATTACAACCATGACACGAGTATGTCTTTGTTGTCTGGATATATAAAGATACAGAAACTTTATTGATTTATCACTTATCCGGCTTCAAGGTTATGTCCTATGTCTAGATATGTCAAATTGTGATTAATTATTCTTTATTGTTAGGCCCAGGATGACCAGGTGGTTAAGGCGTTTAACTCGTAATCTGAAGGTTGTGGGTTCGAATTCTCGTCACACAACATTGCTCGCCCCTTTTAGCCATGGAGCGTTATAATGTTACAGTCAATACTACTATTCGTAGGTAAAAGAGTAGCCCAAGAGTTAGCGGTGGGTGGTGATGACTAGCTGCCTTCCCTCTAATCTTAAACTGATAAATTAAGGATGGCTGGCGCAGATAGCTCTTGTGTAGCTTTGCGCGATGTTCAAAAACAAACAAATAAATATTTATTGTCAGTTCGTGCCACCTGTATTCATATATGTTTCTAACAGGAGAAATAAGTTGCATTTCTCTTCGTGTTTAAGGCCTGGATTGTCAGGTGGTTAGAGTTTTTAACTCGCAAGGTGAGGGCCGGGAATTCGAATTCCAGTCCTAACAAATGTGATCGCCCTTTCAACCGTGAGGTTGTTGTATGTTACAGTCAATCCCATAATTCTTAGTTAAAAATAAAGTAGCCTAAGAGTTGACGCTGGATGGTGATGACTAGCTGCCTTCCCTCTGATCTTTCATCACTGTATAAATGATGGCCAAAGCGGATAGCTCTCATGTAGCTTTGCATGAAATTCAAAAGAAAAGTTTTTGTGTTTATATTGTTTAAGAATCTAGTACGATATTAACAATGACAGTACAAGTTCTAGAAAACTAATATTTAGTAATTAAACATTATAGAGATTTTAAAGTAGAATAAAAGAAGTCCTAATGTACTGTTACACAGATCTTTATTGCATGGTTTGCTCGTTGTAGAAGTCTTAAAAAATTCGCTTCAAAACCAAGACAAAGACAGACAATTTACTGGTTGCACGAACTTGTATCGTGCTTTAAGAACCAGAGAAGAAAGGTATTGACTTTTATCTAACACGAAGCATTTTCCTTCCGTACATTGAAACCTAGCACCAAACCTCAGCTGTTAAAAAAAAAAAAAAAACACGCGAGTCATCCAGTTTATTGTGGAAAACAACATCGATTGCCCCTCCCACTTCAATTACCAATGGAATGTCTTTGGAAGACTTATTCTATCTCCAAGTTGTTTTCATACTGTCAGTCATCCTCAGCAGATTGTTCTATCAGTGTCAATCACCTCCCAGAACACGCCAGTTTTTCAAAATGTTGCCATAAGCACCAATCAGATGTGCTACCTTTGTGTGTAACTATGGCGATAGTAAATGATATAGAGGATTTCTAAAAAAAAATAAAAATATGAAATCTTGTGAAATGTGATTTAATTTGAACTAAACTTATTATAATCAAGCGATTTGTTTGGTCTATCTGTACTAAAGCTAAAGAAGAATCGAACCTCGAATTTTAGTATTATAAGCCCTTAAGTTTCCAGCTGAATCACTTGAAGGAAATTTATCAGACGATTTAACTTTCACGAGTGGAATAAACACCCTTGTTTATGTATGCTTGTTATAACTTAGTCGTTTTCTATACTAACATGTTTTGGTCAGATTTTGTCACTTTTTGTTTTGAAAATTAATTAAAATGCCATTCCACAGGAAGTAGGATTCCAAACCCTAGATGTCACGTCGGGTAGTGGGCAACTATTAATAAGATGTAGCAGCTTAACCCCATACATTCCCTCATTTCACGTTTTGTTCTGCCCCTATGTCCTTTAGTTTGACCTGATATTCGTAGAAAGCAGTTTACTATTAAGGCGTGTGTTACGTTTCAACCAGATTGATATATTCTAGTGGGTCATGCCTGCCCTTCTTTCTTTACTATATGTTTGGTTCCTTTCAAGAAGAACAATGCTAATTTTACCACGTTATTGACTGCTTAATTTAAAATTAGATGAAACTGCTGTTTGTAATGTGACTTAGCAATGTTTAGATACATAAGAACAGTAACCCAGACATGGCCCAGAGTTTTGTTCCTTGTACCTATGTAGTCGTGGAGGTGTTACTCTGGCCATTTATTTTAAGAACAAAACTGCACGATGGGCTATCTGCGATATTCCAAACGCAAGAACCAGAACCAAACTTGTAGAATTATATATTCCATAAGTTTAACGTCGACTCACCGGCCAGCGAAATGTTTTTACTTTTGTAAATGTATGCTCGTTTATTATGTCTGATTTTTTATATATGATTTGTAATTAAAATTATTAACATTTTTTCGTGATATAATTCATTCTTTTTGTTTTTACAATCAGTACTACATTGAAAAATAAAATATCTGTGAAGTTGTGGAAGCTAACCTGTTTATTTGAAACGTCTAGCCCGATAAAAAAAACTCTCAAACTATTAACATATCTGACAAACGTTTGGTACAAGTTTGTAGATTAATTACAATATATATTTCGTTTTTTAGGGTTCTCTCATTGATGAAGACAATGAGCTTTTCCGAAAGCTTCTTTCCCTGTATGACACTATTGCTGAACTGAGAGATCGCCAGCAGATGGCGGAAAACGACACCAGTGACGAGGATGAGGATAGTCCAAGCTTGGAATCGTTGTCTGATGGATATAACCAAACAAACACCACTTCCCCTTCTTCAACTCTGTCTTCCTCTTCTAGTCATTGCGTCCCGAATAAACCTCGTTTTGCACAACGAAGATCTCATGGCACACAGATGAAAAACACTGCGCAGTGCCATCTATCAACCAATAATGAAGAATGTCTTCGTTGTTGCTCAAAGCGGAAGATGGCGCCACAATATGACAGAAGACGAGCGAGATCCTTTGGCACGCTGTATTATCGGGACGATGACGTCCCGTCGTATGACTCTGGGGTTTACTTACAGGGTTATCACTCGGACTCTGAACAAGAAATATTTGTGTGACTTAGAATGAATAACCAGTCATAAAGAACTTTAACAGAAAGACAAAAACTCTAACGACTAGTCTTTTGTCACTGAGTTTGTAATGTTGTTTTCCCACTAGGGACACAAAGGAAATCATAAAACTTTAACCTTTTTCACAATTAAGTGATAATTTAGTTTGGTACTCAGATAATTTGTTTTTTGTAAATACACATAAAATATTGCACATACCAACCAAACAAAAAAAAACCTGAAATATTTGCACATCATAAACCTAAAGCACAAATAATCTGTAGTGTGACTGAATTAAAATTAGGTTCTTATTTTATAAGCAGAATATCATGTGGCATTAGTTCAGGTTTTCAAAGCGAATTGTATTTATGTAGACGTTTAATAAAAATAATGTACCACAAGTACCAACAGTCAACAAACGAGGGCGCAGTGGAACGTTTATTTTAATAATTTATGTCTTGTGGTAATTAAGTTTCAATTTATATCAATAATTGTATTCAGTTTTTAAAATATACAGTTTATACAACTTACTTTGTGTCACAAAAACAGAATTAAATTAATGTAAAACTCGTCCTTCGAAATATTTATGTCCCCCTGGTGGGTCAGCGGTAAATTTCCGGATTTACAATACTGGAACCCAGAGTGGGATTCCCGTGGTGGACAAAGCACAAATCGCTCACCATGCGGCTTTACGCTAAACAAACAACATTGTAATATGTACTAGTGAAACTAGTTTTAAGTTAATATTTACTGATTAATTTACCATAAAACTTCGAAATTAAGACGCCCAATAATTTCAGACGCAATAATTTAACACCCCACTGTTAATAAGGGATTTTCAGGAAAACAAATTGGATGATAATTAAAAATGAGTAAATACGTTTTAAAAAGAGTTTATTAACAAATCAAAAAATGTTAATAATGTATGTAAAATGAAATATTATTAAAAAGTATATACAATATACAGGAAATTAAACATTTTCGTTACAACAATGTTTCCTTATTTAATCAGAATGTTACTCTGATGTTTCTTCTGACTGACTGTTAACATTCTAAAGTTGAAACATATTCATCGCTTGATTCACTATTGTCACAAAAAATCGTCATCTTGTGTTCCATCTTCAAAATCTGACGGCCATTTTTGACTAATTATTGTCCTTAAAATAAATACCACTATTTCCTGCACATTAGTTTTTAATATTAAGAGTTCTCTCGTTACAGAGAGTCCTCTATTTCGTAATTCTCTGAAATACGTAAAAACGGCGGCATCTTGGACCACAAAACGACTTTGTACTCTTCTTGCAAAAAAACAACTTTGGTTTTGATACCATGGCAACGACGTACATTTGTCTCACTGTATATACTACTTTTTATCTACTCCACGATTCCCAATCTGTTCGGTGCACAAAAGAACTTTTCTTTTAAATTCGGTATCGTACGTAAAACGTAATAAAAATAAGTTAAACACAGTAAAATACGATCTGAACAAGAGAAAAGTCAAACAGACTGAGGACGGTGATATCCAACTACACCGCTAGAGGCGCTGACATCGGCAAATTTGACGTTTTGTACGTAATTTTTTAGACTTCCTGAGTTCTTTTTAAATTATAGTCCAATCTGTTAATGCGGGATTTTTTTTTTTAAATCTTTGTTTTTCGAAGAAAATTATGTTTGCGAGACTTTCGAAGAGTGAAAAAATAATACCTAGAAATTAAGACGCGAAAAATGTGAAAAAAGGTGGGTCTTAAATTAGAAGTAATACGGTATTATTATTCCAAATAATACAGTTGTGGGATATTATACACGTTAGAATCTATTTCATCTTACAACAGTATGTTTTTAACAACTCTACTGAACCTAGCGGAAAGTTTGAAAGCTTGTAATGCTAAAAACCCTGCTTCGATATCAAAAGCCAAATTGGCAAATCATGTGATACGTTTTGTGTGTCTACCTCTTGCGTCATAGATCTTCCACTAGTATTATTAAAGTCTTCCTCTAATACAGCGATTCTTCAGACCCCTGAGAGTAATTCCTTCGCATTAAACAAGTACGTTTTTTGATATTTTTGTTTTATTTCGCATTCAATTATACATGTATTTTACTTGATACTGCAAATGGGAAAACGAGTTGATTATTTATACATATAACTCAAAATCTGTGTTTATTTGCTTGTTTGTCCGCCGAGTTCACTGAACAGGTCACACTTCCCTCAAATGAAGGTACACAAAATGACAGTTTTTAGTTGACATATGCGTCTATCGTCTGCTAGCCGAACAGGTAATTTTATTGTTAACATTAGATGAATAAATTCTACGCAGACTAGATATTTTTTGGTAAGTTTGAGTTAATTTAGAATATAGCATTTTAGGCCTAATTAGTTATAGATCATTAACTATATATCTACAAATACATGGTATATTTAACCTCACACACAAAATAAATGCATGCAGAATCAGTATATTTCATACGACAACGTGAATGAGATATCAAATTCATAAAAATATTTTAAATTTACGTTACAAGCAAATTAAACATCATATTACATACATACTTACAGTTTGGAATTTTAATATTTGAGGCGAGACGACGGGGGATCACAAGAACAAAGCTAGGCTTAACCTGTTCATCCTAACGGGTACTCATAAGATAGTTCAAATATTTTCCATAAGAACTATTCTTACTTGTCAATGAAGGAAAACAATTGGTTCAAAATAAAGCCCTAATTTAAAACAGGTTCGTAGTTTACTTTCAAAAATCAAATCTAAGATTATTTATTGTTTTTTACTAATTCACAAAATATTTTTTACCTATCAAAATACGGAACGGAAATATAGAGAGTATTTTTGTTTGTATTTCTAACACCAGGGTAATGTTGCTAGTTAGCTAATAAAAAGTTTGTTGGATAAACAATCTTTCAAAAAAATGAGTTCCGTGGGGAAAAAATTAAAAAAGTGGCCCTTCATAGTAAGAAGCCTGGAAATCACAATTTTAACAAAATACTACAGAAGGTAAATATCCACTGACATTTATCGGTGTAGTAAATGTTAAGGTAAATTTTCTAATTACTACGATTTCCGAAACGGTAAATAGAATAAATTTTTAATTTCGCGCAAAGCTACACGAGGACTATATGCGCTACCCGCCGCAATTTAACAGTGTACGACTAGATGGAAGGTAGCTAGTCATCACCACCCACTGCCTACTCTTTTACCAACGAAGAATAAGATTGACTGTCACATTATAATCTTCCAACGGCTGAAAGGACAAGTATGTTTGGTGTAACAGAGATTCGATTGTTTTGTTTGTTTTGGAATTTCGCACAAAGCTACTCGAGGGCTATCTGTGCTAGCCGTCCCTAATTTAGCAGTGTAAGACTAGAGGGAAGGCAGCTAGTCATCACCACCCACCGCCAACTCTTGGGCTACTCTTTTACCAACGAATAGTGGGATTGACCGTCACATTATACACCCCCACGGCTGGGAGGGCGAGCATGTTTAGCGCGACGCGGGCGCGAACCCGCGACCCTCGGATTACGAGTCGCACGCCTTACGCGCTAGGCCATGCCGGGCCACAGAGATTCGAACGAGTACCCTTAGATTACGAGTCGAGTGACTTAACCACCTGGCCATGCCGGGCAGTACAATAGATAAACGCCATTATGGATATATTGGGTTCAACTTCAATGTATAATTTATGTTTAATGTATAAGGTAATATAAAGTGATATGAGAAGTTACTTGAAAAATAAATCTAGTCACTAATCACCAAAAAAAATCATTTATTTACACATCAAAAAACGTCACATGCACTGTTCTCAAAAAAACATACATGTAAGGATAGCAAATGTGTAAATTGATGTTCAATGTGCCCTACACATTAATACTGACATATAAGGATAGCAAATACGTAAATTGATGTCCAATGTGCCCTACACATTAATACTGACATATAAGGATAGCAAATACAAAATGACTTCCTATGTACCCATGCGTTAACACTAACGTTATTATATACATAAATGCTCTGGTTGCAGTTGAAATAAGAACGATAAGTAATCAGATTTATTATACTGATGTTATAAAAATTCTTACTATTAAATAAATAAATATGGCGGGAACCTGAACTCCAGATTTTGGCACGTTCCCTAAAAATACCTGGAAAAATAACTGGAATTTGTATATGTTACCAAGAAAAACACAAAACAAAATTCTTATCATAATGAAGCTAGTGTCGCCATCTACTACATATGAGATTTGAACTTTTAAAAATAAAATATAAAAATCAGTTATAATTATTTAATTTCCAGAAAACAACAAACTACCAACTACGTTTAAAGAATTTCAAACCTGTACTAAATCACACAACTGAAACTATTTAATACAAAAATAATTGTTTAACAAAAAAATACAATAAAAAGCTGAAAGCTTGTAATTTTTTGTATCATAAGAAAGTCTACATATGAAGAAACCTCACTATAATGTTCTTTTATTTCGAATAAAAGTGTTTAATATAAGTTAGTTGCAAACAAACCAATAAATAAAGTAATTACAAAAATCATTCTTCATTAAATAAGAAAGAAAACAACATAATTTGAAATATAACATTTTTTATAATAAGAACCACCACTGCTACGATATGTTGACAATACCATCAACTGTCAATCATACAACTAGTTGACACTTCAATTACCCATTAAGTCACAATACACCAATACCATTAACTGTACATTAGATCAAACTTTCCACTTGTAGACAGTTCAGTTACCCATTAAGTCACAATACACCAATACCATTAACTGTACATTAGATCAAACCTTCCACTTGTAGACAGTTCAGTTACCCATTAAGTCACAATACACCAATACCATTAACTGTACATTAGATCAAACCATCCACTTGTAGACAGTTCAGTTACCCATTAAGTCACAATACACCAATACATTAGATCAAACTTTCCACTTGTAGACAGTTCAGTTACCCACTAAGTCACAATACACCAATACCATTAACTGTACATTAGATCAAACTTTCCACTTGTAGACACTTCAGTTACCCACTAAGTCAAAATACACCAATACCATTAACTGTACATTAGATCAAACTTTCCACTTGTAGACAGTTCAGTTACCCACTAAGTCACAATACACCAATACCATTAACTGTACATTAGATCAAACTTTCCACTTGTAGACAGTTCAGTTACCCATTAAGTCACAATGCATTAAGTTATATCACTAACAGATATGTCAGTTATATTATATCTTGTCACAATGCATTAAGTTATATCACTAACAGATATGTCAGTTATATTATATCTTGTTCTAAACAACTTTTACCTTTTAGTTTGTCTTTAATTTAAACAATATTTAAAGCAACAATTTCCATTGAATACGTTGTAAATATTACATTTCAACCCCAGAAAAGGTACTATATTCATACCATCTGTTGCAGATCTGTTAACAGTACCCTGACCTCAGCTTTGATTCTTTGTGCCTAATGGTGAAAACATTTCTTTGTTCTTGTTTTTTCTTGCTAATGATCTCACACAAAACAAAGGTCCGACTATATTTCGTTACACCAATCAAGAACCCTGACACCTAAAATTAATTTAAACGTGCTTTTTTTCGTTTGGTTTAGATTAGACGGCCGTTCGCTTCCGGGTTTGTTTTGGTTGTTGATTAAACATAAAAAATGCAAACAATCCAATCAGAAACCAAGCTAGATGAAAGGCAAGTGTTACGATGATTGGCAGGTAAAGCGGCCATGTTGTGCGGTATTGGTGTAACCTCAGCGCGTGAATATCACTCAGTATCCCACAATCCGCTTTCACCAAAATGCTATTTTCCTGTTGGATAACAGGATTACGAGTGCAGAAGTATTTCGTAACGTTCCCTATTGTATTGTGTTTTCCAGTGAACTCCCATCTGACGATCTGTTCCATCATCCAGCGCATGGGCGATACCCATTGGAACCAAGACAGCACAAGGGATAAGTCAGTAAAATGCACCGTGTATCCGGCAGTAGTTGCGCACAATGTTAGAATTATGCCACCAAGGCCAGCCGCTAGATGGCGCGACGAAAACATCCATCCCAAAGCCATAAAGAGCATGCGTATGGTCAGTAAATAAAGCAAATTATAGCCAATATATACACCAAAGGAGTTCACTCTTGCGTCCGTATCCAGTCCAGCTATAGAATAAACAGGTACGATGTAAGAAAGACACACTGCCGCTGCTGGGGGTAAGCTATAAGTTACCTAAAAAAATTTAAGAAAAAATCTATCAATAAAACACCAGAGAGAAAACAAAAAAGTTTTTACTACCTTCAAGTTATCACAGAGGTAAATATTCTCCAACCTCTTTGTCGAAACCGTACTAGAAAGAAATTTTGAGTTTTTGCAAATTCGGGAAGAATTTGAGTGTCGTAAAAAAGGGAGAAAACTGAGAAGGAAAAAAATATATTAAAGCAAAGAAAAGTGGAAAAATAGAGGAAGAAAACTTATATTGCGATATTATAGCGCTATGTTACGCTATCGAGCGTTGTAGGAAATATGAGAATAAGTTTTAGGTTGGTTTTACAAAAACAACTTTGGAATAATATTTACTCCTGACTTACCACAAAGATAACAAGGTTGTGACTCAAACTATCCACAATAGATTAATAGTTAGGCGATAATTCGCTTCTTTTGTTATACAGTCCGTAGTCTCTATATGAAGGAATGGCCAAGGTACTTACTAGGCATAATACAAACAAGCACGTTAAAAAGAAATAGTGACAGAGTTTTATTTTACTTCTCTAACCAAGATAACAATAAACCATTGCTAAGAAATCAAGCCAGAAAGTGACCAACTGTTCATCTTTATTGTTGTTTCAGTCATGATAACTATACAACTACTTTATCTCTAATGACAGTTTAGACTGTGTTTCTAGGCATTAAACAATGTGATCACTTGGTCGTAATATTCAGTAGTATGTTTTAAAAAGTCGTAATTCTAGTGCAAACGAGGTTGTCATTACCCTCTGAAATTTGTTTGTTTTTTACGGGAATTTTGTTTTCATCTAAATACTTAAATATATGGTGAAACAGGAGTTACCAGCCAACAAAAGATGATTGATTGTAACATGTGGAACACTCAATGCTTTGCATACTATACAACTGGTATTTTTAGGGAGCCAACCCCTATATTAAATATGAAGTAAAAGAGTAAAAAAAAGAGAAATCAATACACATAGTATTAAATTTTATTACAAACGTTCATAGAATACAGTAGCTTTCAGTTAGGGTAAAAACGCCACAAAACGCATATATATATATATAAGGGAAAATACACTTATATATGGATCATCCTACACGACTTTCAATATTGAAATTTAATGTTACATTGTAAAATTATCACTTGACTTTATTATCACTACACTTGGAAGTTGTATATTATTGACTATCGGTATGCAGTTCACTGTCATATTATACTCACGCCAGGGTATCAAAGTAGTATGACTAGGGACTTACGTACAAAGAAAACTGAGTCAAAACATTTCTTGATTATTACAGACTTTCGCTACGAGCTCGGTCAAATTAACCAACCTCGTAACCATTTTATACTCGTACATTTCACAGTGTAACTTTACACTTTAATACTGAAAGTCAGTACGGATGATCTATATACAGCTGTATCATCCCTACATTTAGAAAATGTTTTTTATTACTTGTATATATATATATATTTTCAACTTATCTTCAGTACATGAATGTAATGGTTGTTCTCTGTTTATTAAAGATCAGCCTTGATAAAATGTTTTACTAGTTTTAACTAAAGAGTAGACTTAAGAGATTATTTAACACCTTCATAGTTGTTATATGAAGAAACCAGTATCTGGTTAGTGAGAAAGAACAGTAGACTTTACTTAGTCTGTGTTGGAATAACTCATGTATATTATAACACTTAGATATTAAAACACTGTATAATAAATATTTATTGCTATTTAGTTTGAAGTAAAATACAATAGTTTACTTTAGCAGCTAACTTTATTTCTAAAGTTAACCCACCTTTGACATGATGTAGGCGAAGCGGGAATACAGCCCATCTCGAAAGTCACGTGACACTGACGCTTTGTCTCTCCACACTGGTGATATAAATAAAATATAAATTTATTTTAAATCTCCCAGATCTACTAAATATAACACACGTGCGTTATCGGTGATATTACATAATAAGATAAATAGAACGTAATAATTATTTAATTCTTCGAAATCCACTAATTACACAATTAAACAATGTGATATAAACTAGACGAATATAAAAACCTCATAGTGTGAAATAGCTAGCTACACACTCATAAAAACACCATTAATTTTCATTTTTTTCGTTTCGCTACAAACGTGCAATTAAAAATTTGAGAAAATTTAAATATTTGTTATGAACGTAAACTGAGCTCGATAGTAGCGTTATTTACGTCATCACCGCTTAGTTTCTAGACTTACAATTATAAAATCCAAGGTTAAACTCCCTCTAGTGAAAATGTTTAGTTTTTTGCACTACTATCTTGAGTAAAGCTTTCAGTTTAAACTAACTTTGTGTATAACAACCACTAAAAACATATAATACACAGATACCTTCATGTTATGCATCTAACTTACCGAGCCCTCGATACCTTCATGTTATGCATCTAACTTACCGAACCCTCGATACCTTCATGTTATGCATCTAACTTACCGAACCCTCGATACCTTCATGTTATGCATCTAACTTACCGAACCCTCGATGGTTCAGCGGCAAAATCTGAGAGCTTATAATGCCAAAACTCGGATTAGAATACCTGCGATGAGCATATTGTAAATAGCTTATTTGTATAAATTATGGCTTAGCAACTAAGATAAAAAAGGGCAGTGACATCTAGTGGTAGATTATTAAAATAATAAAATGTTATGTCCAGTTTTATATTTGAATAAAACGCTTTTATTTCTATATTCGTGGTCTAATGTAATTTAGTTGAACAATTATTTTACTTTAAAAAATAGGTTTTATAGAAAAGGCCTCAAGAACATTTCACTCTGTCGACTCTGAGCGTCTTAATTACTGTTCAGGTCAATATAGTGCTCACCATCTGTTACGTAGTTCAACATCATTGGCAGCAAAGCCACGCCCATTATGACGTAATACACACCAATCCTGTCCAGCACAAACTCTTGTTCGAGTCCACCTCTAACTTTCCAATAAATCACTCCAACTAGGATGGACATCAAGGACGAGAGGAAGACGTCCGAAACAAAGTGAAGGATGTTATACGGAAACATATAGATTAACACACGTCTGGAATAAACAAACCAATTCATTATTCTAATCTACTTAAATAGCGTTTTTACCAGGGTTTCTTATTCTCGTGATAAAAATCACACTTACAACAGTACTACGTCTATCTTAGATGATAAAATTACAAACACTTGTTCGATATGCACTAACTGTATTTTTGTTAAACCAAAATTTATAAACACTTTTCAAATACTTGTACGATAGGCTCTAACTGCATTTCTGTAAAATAAGAAAATTATAAACACTTTTCAAATACATTTTCCACACAAAAAATATAGTTTCAATATCCTACACTAGATCGGGCTAAAGAATCATCAACTCAGTAAGTAAATTCATTAAGAAATTTGGCTTGCTAGTTCACCATTTTGAAGGTTTTTTCAACGACTATAATAGTACTGTCCGTTGTCTGTCCATGTAACTACTTTATCCCCTATTAGCTGTACGACACTAAATTTGACAGGAAGGTTTTTTGAGTCCATGCGGAAATACGTGCAAATTTACAGTTTCACACTTTGTGTTCTTTACAATTACATATAACGAAAACAGCTTTTCATGTTCTAACATAACCTTTCATTAAGCATGAATTTACATAACTTCCGTCCAGCCAGTAGTTAATAATAAACTATGTTAAAATAAGTAATACATTGTGATAAAAGATATCTCTAGTTTCAGTGTGGCTGCATGTCAGTCACTACTTTTCTGTCGTGGGCTCTGGATATAGCAGATATGGTGTGGTTGACATATATTACCTTATTAGTAATATTGTACACGTTCGTTTTATGTTTTCACTCAAATGTTACTATTAATAAATAACTGAGACCCGAAAAATGTTTGCAATCACATTTATTAACCCAAATTGGAACAGTATTTCTTTAAATACAAAATTTCTCGGATAATACAAAACAATTTAAATTTCACACACTGAAATCTATAAGGCCTTATTGTCCTAATATTACCTAAGCCTTTATTAAGTACGGCGTATATTTGATAGAGTTGAATTTTTTGCTTTTAGTGTAATTAGGACTAAACTTCACCATACTTAAAGCTATCACTTAATAAACTTATATATTCTAAGACCTAACTCACGACCATTTTAGAAACTTTAATAAGCTTTTAATATATTGTACAAAATGTCTTCTAAAAGTACCATATTTTACGCCTTGTAAGACGCACTTTTTTCTATAAAAATACCTTGAAAAATCCCCATGAGTCTTCCAAGACAAAAGTTAAGGCAAGATGTTAGATTAGGGTTTATTCAAAACGGCCTCTCATACAGATCGTAATCTCATTACTTACCAATTACAAGTATTTTCAATAACATAAAACATTCAGTTTAACTAATATTATTAATATACTGTGAATAATATGGTGTATTTAACTGTATTTACTCAGTAGGTTGACAAAAAGTCAAGGTTACATCAAGGTGTTGGTTTCTGAGTCAAAATATTTTTTTCTTAGAATTGTCTTTCCAAAATAAGGATGCGTCTTCCACGATGTAGCGTCTTACAAAACGTAAAATACGGTAATAAACTAAATGTTTAGGCTAAGAAATAATACAATGTAAAATAGAAAATACACCCGGTACTCAAGTTCAAAGATAAGTCTCTGTTAGTAACTACTGTTTATATTATATCTCTTTTATTATTGTATCTTTATACATAGTTTTATGGTCTACGCAGAAAATTATAAACTCAGCTTACATCCAGAGAGCTAAAACCTGGGTGAAAAAGTTGGCTCGCTTAACAGTAGATGGTGGCATAGCAGGAGGACCAGGATCTGAAAGCGCCTCCTGGCGGCGACGAAATATCTCTATGAGATTTTCAATTCGTTGACTCGATTCCAACATAGCTTCCGGCGACAAATTATCCAACGTCACCAAATCCACTAACAAAAGATATCACAAAATAAAAAACATTTTGTACGTCTTCCAAGAAAGAAATATCGAAATTTTCGGTTAGAACATAATAATCAAACATAACTTTATTCCCCATATAAACATAGACACACACACAAACAAACACGGCTTCCTTTACTCAGCTAAAATTATTTGTCATAATCTAACAGTACAATTTGGGGTGAAACACCATCGCTAAAATTACGGGACCTTCGGTGCGTGCAAGGTTATATTTATTTTGTTAATGCAAAGCTATATAACGCACTACCTGTACTCTGTCCACTAAGGGGAAGGAATAAAGACCCGTATTTTAAGTTCACAAACTTAAAACTTACCCACCGGAGTACAGCTGGTAGTGTGGGTATTACAAGTAGACGTGTTTCCCCTGCAACGTTTTCCTTTTTTCTTTCTCGTATGGTACTAGCCGAAATATCTCAGAATTACAACATTAACGATTATTCTTCATTTTACAATCAACTTTCGAGATCACAGCTGGGATAAACATCCTATCCCTTTTATAAAATAACACACTGTAATTGTTCTATTTCTGTGTAGATGGCGTAGGTTGTACCTGTGATGGAGCTCTAGATTTTGGAGTTCAAATCCGTACGATATTACAAAATATTTCCTTCACTTTAACCCGTAAGTATATTATAAAAATGACAGTCACTTCCTTTGTGTGAATGTAGTATAGTTGGCTATTACTCATTGGCTGCCAGTAATTCAGAATTAAGGATGGTGACGGAAGATTTGCCGTAAATAAAAAAAAAATAAAAAATTATGTGTATACGCGAATAAATCAGCAACATGTTTACACTTTTTTAACTGAAATACAGATTGATATATGTAATTATTACGTCATGAGACCTGAAACACCAACCAGTAGTTAATGTGAACTTGTAAATCTATTAATAATCGATGATACAGCACCACAGAAGAAAAAAATACTAGTTCTGATTAGTCCTAGAAGACAACGTCAAACAGTGACATCATTTAAATTCAAACTGTATCATTAAACACCACAAGATGGCGGTATTAACTCATTACGCTGATATTAGGTCAGGTTCACAGAAACGTTATAAATTACTTCGAACTTATTTATTTATCTAGAAGACAACATCAGATGGTAACTTCAATTAAGTTCAAATTGTGTCACTAAGCTCCACAAGGTAGTGCTGTTAACTCATTACACCGGAATTAGATCAGGTTCACAGAAACGTTATAAATTACTTCTGTATTTTTCATTTATCCTGAAGACAACATCAAATTGTGACTTTATTTAAAATCAATATTAAGAGAATATTTGAAATAAACAATACGAATTTACATTACAATTGTTTTTGTGCTTGAGTAAAAAAAAAACTGTGTTCAAGTTTATTTATCCTTTAAGAATATTACGTAGAATAAAATAAATTCATTGAAAATTAATAATTTCTGTGTTTATAAAAGTCAAGGTTAACTTTCAATACAAACTTTAAACGTCAAATCAATGATAACTTACAATAATAATCAGAAGGATTCTTGTAAGCCGGGCAGGGAAGATCTATATAAGCAAAATATGTAAGCATATCTTTCCTCTTGCCGTGGTACAGCATTCTTCCCGTGGAAACTAGAGCAACTACATGAATAAATAAAGTAGAGAATTTCCTTAGAAAATCAAGGTTATTTATAGAAATCTAATCCTATCATTTTATGGTGAAAATATGAATAACAACTTGTTATATCAAACTGAGAACGCCGTGAATAAAAAAATATGTTTCAGCACAGAATAATGTAAGGTTGTTTGTTGTTTATTTTCTTAAGAGAACAAAATGGTTACCCCTTGAAATCATTGTAAATATCTCGTAAGTTGGCGGATGGATAGTAAGGATGACGATGCGCCCTCTACTGGCCCACTGACGAAGATATTCCACTAAGAAGAAAGAGTCAAAAATGTCCATGCCTTTTGTGGGTTGGTCCAACAACACGATATCTGTGATATAAAATGAGTTGTTTGGTATTCTAACATGATACGCCACATACAAAAATACTGAAAAAAAATCGATTTTATGGAGAATATTCAAAATTTATCGAAAATGTTTCCTTAATGTATTTTCCTGTAACTCAGTCTTATAGTCCTTAGACATTCCATAAAATGTCTTAAAACTGTAAATCATTTTTATTTTATAGTTAACTGTGAGGGCACCCAAACAGAGCACTCTAAACTTTAATTATAGCTAAGTTTGTGGTGTATCGATTTGGTAAGTCTTTCTAATCTGTTTTTATTAGTTTATATTACTATTTTAAAAAATTGTTGTTTTATATATATATATATTTATCACAATACTCAACAGCCAGTCCTTTACAAAGTTTAGACATTTTAGCATTATAAAATGAGTAAAAAGGAATATTAGCATATCCAAGTGGATTGTAGTGCCACTTACCGGTATCTAACATAAGTCGACAAGCTACGTTTAATCGTCTTTTCTCAGATTCTGTAAGATCATGGACCCGGGTATGTTTAACTTGTCCAAGTCCGAGGTCCTCCAACAGCGCATTAATCTAAATTATAAATTAAAAGTTTATTTGATAAAGTATCATAAGTTTACTTCATTGAAGCGTCATTTTAAACTATCTTTAATAGTAATGTTTCACTAATGTCAAGACCAATCAGTTCAATTAGTACATTTCTCAGTTTTAAAAAATGACCACAATTTCAAATCGCACTTAAAGTGTGGAGCACTTAAAAATCTTGAATAATCAGATTTTATTTAAATTTAAAACGTGAGAAATATCTGCCTCCCAGTGGAACAACAGTATGTATGGAGGCTTATAACACTGAAACATCGGGTTTTGATACCCGTGATGGCACAGCACAAATACTGAGCAGTTTTCTACTTATCAACAAAGTTAAATATTTTTGTAAATATTATAACAAAACACGTGCGTCAGCTGACAGTCAAAAATAAACTGAAATTATTAACATTACTTTAAAAGAAAGGTGGGGATTATTTGTCAATGTTTAGGCCTCAAGACATTCACATGGACAAACGACGATTGTTTCTATTAAAATGAGTTTATTTTAGTTAATAGTTTCTTTGTTCTGTCGTTTGTTTTAGCGCAAAGCTACACAATAGACTATCTACGCTCTGTCTAATACGGGTAATTAAACCCCCGATTTTAGCGTTATAAGTCCCTAACTTTACTGTTTATTAACTGAGAACTTTCATACAAAGATAATAAAATATTTGGGACAGTATCAAAGTTGTCATCTAGTGATCTTACAAACATTAACTTACACATTCCAATGTCACTTGATTTTTCATAATCGACAATCGCATACCATGGTCAAGTTGATCAGAAAGTAACAAGATGATTCATTTTAGTAATTTTATAACACAAAAACAACCTTCCTTTCAAAGGGGTAAATTTTTTTTTTACAAAACAAAAGGAAGTTACCAGTTGTTGTTGTTTTTTAATTAAAATTTTAGATTTCTCTACTACTTCTAAAATGTATCGGATCTAATGGTCTAATAAAGGTTTCGGTACTTTCACACTTTCAGCACTGTGCTTAAATTTCTAAAAAATGTAAAACATGTATTAGGCCTATTTTTAATAATGAAGATAGAACACGTAATAGCCTTAAAGGCTTATTTTCCAGCAATGTAGAAAACACATCAGATTTAATTCCTAATAATGTAGAACACAAATTAGGCTTAATTCCTAATAATGTAGAACACACATCAGATTTAATTCCTAATAATGTAGAACACAAATTAGGCTTAATTCCTAATAATGTAGAACACGCACACGCCACATTTTTTAATGAAACTGTTCTTATTATTTTTATACATTGTAATTAAAGATGAACATTTGATGTTTTTGAGGTAATTATACATGATATATTTGTTTGTACCTGAGCACAAAGATACACAAAGGGCTATCTGTGCTCTGTCTACCGCGAGTATCAAAACCGGCTTTTAGTGTTATAAGTCCGCAGAAATATCGTTGAACCACTGCGGTAATTATACATGAATTGAAGTTTGTAATACTAAATGACTTGATATATTCCATCTTCAATCTGAGGGTTTTAAGCTTAGGACACTTTACAATGCGTACGAAATTAGGTGGTATTTTGAAATATTATATCCGTGAAAAATGTGTTGTTTTTTTAATTTCGCGCAAACTACACGAGGGCTAGCCGTCCATAATTTAGCAGCGTAAAACAAGAGTTAACTATCACCAACTCTTGGGTTACTCTTTTACCACAAAATAAAGGGATTGACTGTTACATTATAACGCCCCCATGGTTGAAAAGGCGAGCATGGTTAGTGCAACGGGGATTCGAACCTGTAACTCTCAGAGTATGAGTCGAGCACCTTAACCACCTGACCATGCCGGGCCGTGAAAAATGTGACATAACTAATTAGACTGTGTGTCAGTTAAATATTTCGCTGTCAGATTTTATTTCATATTCTGTTGGTTCAAGTAAAATGTAATTTATCTTGGTAATTTTGTTTGTTTATTGCGCAGAACTACACAATGGAGTATTTTTTATCTGCCCATCGAGAGTATCGAAACCCGATTTTAGTGTCATAGTCTTTCAGCTTTACCACTGAGCTACTAGGGTGGTAATTTTATTGTAAAAAACAAAATTCTTCGACACGAAGCGTAATCTAGCTCTAAAGCAAATAGTAGTAAAATAATTAAAAGCAAAAACAAACCCGTCCTTTCGTATCTCTGTTTCTGTTGGAATCACTTGGTTCCTGTAGGAGAGAGGTAAAAAGGAGTGTCTGTCTGACGCTCATATCAGGACTAAACTCCGAATCTTTCTGGATATAAGCAACACAGTGTTCCAAATCTGGAGGCGTCATGTGCAGGCCGTTTACAATGATGTCTCCATAAAGATGGCATTGCCATTTACGATACTGATTAGCCAAGATGTTAAGTATGGTCGTGCCCTCTAGTGCTAAATATGAAAGTTTTAATAAAATTTTAATGTTTTCATGTTAAAAGTAAATATAAATATAGCAAAAATGGCACACGAAATGGTATATGTGTTTTATAATATAGCAAAGAAACAACACAAAAATTGTATGTAAATGTTTATAAAAACTAAAAACATTATTAAAATTCGGAAAACTATTTTACAAATATCTATCGAAATTTCAATGCAAAGTTCAAACAGGCGATTCCACATATGAATTTCCATGAACGACCAAGTTTTCTTTTAAAAACAATAAGTTCTTGGTTGCTGTGATGTTTGGGATAGCCTACATTTGTAATAATCATAATTTGTATTTGTTGTTTGTCGTGATGTCTGATATCTAACATCTTCGAACACCAAAATTTACATTTGTTGGTTGTTGTGGAGTGCTATCTGATGGTTTACATCATCAAACACCAAAGTTTACATTTGCTGTTTGTCGTGATGTCTAATAGCCCACATCTTTGAGCACGCAGTTTATATTTGTTGGTTGTTGTGGATTGATGTCTGACAGACTACATTTTCAAACACCAAAGTTTACTTTTGTTTGTTGTCGTAATGTTCGATAACCCACATCTTTGAATACCAAAGTTTACATTTGTTGGTTGTCGTTATGTCTGATAAACAACAAATTCGAGCACCAAAATGTACGGTTCGCTTGTTAGTTGAAACTTAATGTACACAGCTAAAAGATCACAAATGTACACGTTACACATCACGGTAACTACATGTGTTCATCCTACCCTGATGATAGTGCATTCCTTGAGTTCTAGTTAAACGTAATACAATAAACTTGAAAACCAGTCCACCTAGTGCCTACGTTTCTATTTATTGATATAGCGATGCAATTGTGGTCGTATCTACGAAAGTGTAACTTGTTAAAATAGATTATGATAAAGTATTCACATAGCACGCTCTTCTCAGGCTGATGATTGAAAATTACTTACTTGTTGTTGCCATGATGGCGAGAATCTCTCCTCCGCGGACCTCAAACGACAAACCATCTAAAAGTCTCATCTTTGTTCTGGCTCCCCCACACAGTCGTTGGAAAGATGAAGACCTATCAATCTCGTACGCCAGGTCACGAACCTGTAAGTGGGGATGTTTGAGAGGTGTATTTCCACTTTCTCCGCTTGGTAGCGTTGAATAAAAAGTATCTTTTGGAAAGAACTTGTCGTTCAAGATGGGCGTGTCGTGTCCATAAAATCCATCCGAGCGTGCATCTCCATGAACTTCTTGACGAGCACGAGATGAGCGAGAAATAAGCGAGATGTGAGATCCAGCGTGACTACGTCTTTCTAAATGACCAATAGCCCCTGGCATTGGATCTCGGTTATATCCGTCACGTGACTCGTGCTGGGCGCGCATGACCCGTTGTTTAGTGTTTCGACCGTCCTGGTGATTGTAAATTTCGTGACTCAAAAGGTCAGCTTCGCTGCTGGCTTTCAGACGGCGCTCTGGACGAACAAATGAAGTTTCGGCTTCGTGGTTGTCTTGCCGAATCACGTGGTTGCGAAAATCCGGATCACTCCGAGCTCGTCGTCCATCCATACAAGGAGATCCGTCGTCACTAGAGTCGTAGCCACTCGAGCCGTCGTGGTTTACTCGAGATGGCGGAAACACACGAGGCAAGCCGAACCGTAAGTAGGAAAAAAATATTGTTCCCTAGTTCAGACTGTCGTTCCCTTGGACCGTACTTGGGGTGGTTCAGAATAGTCTGGACAGTTGACTCTCGAAGCTGGAAATTCCCGAATGGAGGTTGAGACTTCTCTGAAGCTCCCAGGGCGCTGTCGGTAAAATCAGAGTTCAGATTTTGTCGGTAAATGCTCCAGGCGTGCAAATCCTCGGTGGTTCGGTATCGCGTTGCCGGTTCCGACAGGGTGCTGGGAGGGACGGCATATCGACGTTCCATAGTACCAATTTCCCCCATGGCTTGGTTGGCCTGCAAAAGACAAAAGATAGTGATAGAGACATGAATAGTTAGTTAACTTGAAACATTGTTTTCATTTCGCACAAAGCTACACGACATATATACGTGCTAGCCGTCCCTAATTTAACATTGATAGACTAGAAGGAAAACAGCTAGTCGAATCTACCAACTATCAGCTTTTGGACTACTCTTTTATCAACGAATTGTGGGATTGACAGTGACATTGAAACGTCCCCATGCTAAAAGGGTAAGCATGTTCTATGACGGGAATACAACAAACATAAATTTGAAACATAATAACTTATACAAAACCGTTTCTATTTAATTAGAAATAAATGTGATAAAATTCAAGAAACTTTGTTTGTTTGTTTGTTTTGGAATTTCGCACAAAGCTACTCGAGGGCTATCTGTGCTAGCCGTCCCTAATTTAGCAGTGTAAGACTAGAGGGAAGGAAGCTAGTCATCACCACCCACCGCCAACTCTTGGGCTACTCTTTTACCAACGAATAGTGGGATTGACCGTCACATTATAACGCCCCCACGGATGAAAGGGCGAGCATATTTGGCGCGACCGGGATGCAAACCCGCGACCCTCAGATTACGAGTCGCATGCCTTAACACGCTTGGCCATGCCGGGCCCTTCAAGAAACACCGCACTGTTTAAAAGTGAAAAATAATTAAGCCAATTGTAGAAATATTGTCCAACAGACTCTCCACAAAATCAGACACAATTTATCTAAAAGAAAAGTTTAAGACCCAGTCTGGGAGACATACTGGATGGGTTGATCCCATAGAAATCTTTCTATTACTACGTTAACAAAAAAAAAAAAAAACTAAATTAAGATTTGAGGTCCTATATGTATCTCATCTCAGTTCTGAATTGTGAGAATAAATTCGTACTAGTTTCAAGTCTATGGGATGTAAGAGGTTTACTGTATTTTAGTCCCTACGATTGTTTCTGTATAGTTTTCTTTCTTGCATTTGACGTATATTTTTGACTGTCTACTGCGCAAGTCCCGCCTGTTCTCGAAATTTGAAGGACGTTCGTGTGCGTAAGAATTAACAATGTACTAGATGTATATGTAATACTAGTAATTGACAGTTTGTTGTGAAGTTTGGTGAAGGTTCTAGAAACTCGCGTGATTCCTATAAAAAAACAGCTCGCCGAAAGACGGAAGTGATAAGAATATTATTGGACGGTGACAGTCAGTGTGCTACATTCCTAGGAAGCAATATTTGTGATTAACGTCTATTAATCGGAAAACTACAAAATTTGACCAGGAACGTTATACATTACAAACTGTTCAACTTCAGTGAATTACCTTGGATGTTATTATTTCTCCGAGGACTTTAGCCCCATCCCAAGGGCACAGCGGCATGTCTTTGGACTCCCACCGTTATAAACAGGTTTCGATACCCGTGGTGGGCAGAGAACAGGTAGCTAGCTCATTGTGTAGCTTTGTGCTTAATTACAAACAAACAAACGAAACGAGGGCATTAAATATCTTTGCTGGTAAGAGTCAGATTGTGCCCGATGTGAGGCCAGCCAAGAAAAAGACAGCGTTAGCTGACGCAAGGCGTAACAGTATCAACTCAGTATTAATTTGCCCATCGATAAAATATTCAGTTATAGACCGGATATAAGTATCAGTATAGTCTGTGAAGTTGTTGTATAAAAAATGATCATTTGTAATAACTATTAGTAATAACTTTATTATAAACTGTATTGTTTTTACGTTTGTTTCTATCAATCTTGTTGATAAATTTAATACATATTAACACTTAATTAGGTACTAAGCTCAAATTAAAATTTCGATTATGTGAGATAATGACACATAACATACGTAATATAACAAATGAGTTTCATCCGGAATAAATAATAATACAGTAAATAAAACATTAGCTTCGAACACATTTCCACACGACAGTTGTTACACCTACATATATATTTATGGGTTTTCTCGTCATCACGGAGTTGTTACACACGTTGTGCGACACAACATCTGATTCTTCAGCCAAACAAAGCAGTATCGTCTGGGGTCAACCATGATTCTTCAGCCAAACAAGGCAGTATCGTCCGGGGTCAACCCTGATTCTTCAGCCAAACAAGGCAGTATCGTCCGGGGTCAACCCTGATTCTTCAGCCAATCGTCCGGGGTCAACATTCTTCAGCCAAGCAGTATCGTCCGGGGTCAACCCTGATTCTTCAGCCAAACAATGCAATGTCAGATTCTTCATGCGTATCGTCGGGGTCAACCCTGATTCTTCAGCCAAACAATGCAGTATCGTCCGGGATCAACCCTGATTCTTCAGCCAAACAATGCAGTATCGTCCGGGGTCAACCATGATTCTTCAGCCAAACAATGCAGTATCGTCCGGGGTCAACCCTGAACTCTAAGTCTTCATGACAAACTTGAACTTTTGGCATTATAGTGTTTACTTTTCTTCTCTTTTTAAGTTAATAAGTGGAGCCATTCATGAAATACGTTTATTTCAGGTCTAATCCGAACATCAAATATTGTCACACCTCTCTATAGCTAACCCTAATCCATTGAATTAAATTTTATTTGGACTTCCAGACTAGGTTTTTAACAACACTGAACACGTCATGATGTTCAATAAAAGAGCTTTTGATAAAAAAGAAATCCGCGCGATGAGTCTGACATTAGACATGACACTACTAATCATCACCGAAAAGAGGTCTACGGCTAAAGGCAGACTACATATAAACAAGCGTTATGAATTAAATAAATCCACTAAAAAAAAATCACATCTTACTAAGAGTAGTGGGTCGCGACTCCAAAATCTACCCCAAAACATTCGTACATTCATGATAAAGTGTATAAATATCACATCTTACCAGGAGTGGTGGGTCACGACTCCACAATCTGTCCCAAAACATTCGTACATTCATGATAAAGTGTATAAATGAAGAAGAAAACCACTGAATCTCAACGTATCTCGAACTCTAGATATTCTGATTCGCCTGGATTATTATACGAAACAAGTGAGAAGAATAAGGTGTCTCAGTCACGGAAGTATAGCGACTAGAAGAAAGGTCACATGACGTAACAATTATAGAAATAAGTCTAGTAGAGAAGATGACCTACACCTTTGGACACGGTTCACCGATGTTTCGTCCCCTGCAGGCTTGAGCAGTTACATTGAACGGATTGCAAAGAGGCTGTGTGAACAGAAGACACGACAAGAACAAACAAGTTAGGACACACTAGCACCACGTGAAATACCTGTTACTTGGGTTAAGTGAAAGTACTAATGACCGAAATAAAACATTAAACTTCTGAATTGCTGAGACATGTATTGTGTTTCCACATTGGTAATCACCAAAACGTGTAGCATCATTTCGCCAAACTTAAGCCTTTTTCACATTATAATCAGTGATAACTATTTCTTTACTATTTGTTTAACATGACTCTTGCTGTATCAGAGTCAACAATGCCAGTTTAACAAACTGTATTCTTTGTGTCATTGTTACTAAAATAAATGACATTCCTTTAATTAATATCTATACCAGCATTTACATACGGGCCCTAATACCTAAGTTTAAAACGTTTTCTAAGAGACGATAGGTCTAATTTGTGAGTATTTCTCAACCTTAAAACTCAGCTCCTTCGAAATCAATAAGAATACTTTAATACACACTATAGTCATCACATTGGAGAGGTTCTCGTATAATGTCAGCGTTACACACTATTATTACCGCCATCTAGTAACGAGATAAGAAACTATAAAATATTTTGGAACAACTCCTACATTTCCTGTGTATTAGGTAGTTGATTATATTGACATTACATTTCACTGTGACAATGGCTTCCATAAAAGAGATTTGCTTCTTAAGACACTTAGTTACTGAGAGAAGTAAGTTAAGCTCCAAAAAACGTAAAAAGGTGTCACAACTTAAGAAGGAATATTTATTTAATAAAATATAAGAATTTTTAAAACTTAGTAAAGACTTCCTTAGCAGAAACCAATGTCAGCAGTTTGAAATCCACACTCTAATTACCATTTATATAATAAAACGTCTCCATTGACTTGGCTTGGTCAGTCAACAGTATTGTATTTGTATCGAAGAAGTAATCACAGTTCACCAATCATGAACTATCCATGAGTTAATGAATAATATTTACAGTTATATAAAAAGTAACTTGTATATTTTATTAGTAATGATAAGATATAACTCATATAAAGAAACTAAACATTATAAAGTAATTGTATCCTGAAGCTCATTGCCCTAGGAAAACATAGACTGGTTGAAAATCAAAAGTTTTATCCTGAAAAGGACGAAATCAAAAGGAGTAACAAATTATTACAAACAAGATTTATTGAAGGAACATTCGAAATGTAATATTACTTGTTTATAGTTGATTATATCTAAAGAAATATTTATGTTAGCTATAAGAAGGCGATGCAATTACAACAATCCCAGGAAACAGTAAATATATTCCAGATCCTGCTGTTTAAGGTAAAGCAGGATACAATAGTACTACCACATTAAATACTAGATATCTTGAAAACCATGTTACAAGGTAAAGTAAGATACAATAGTACTACCACATTAAATACTAGATATCTTGAAAACCATATTACAAGGTAAAGTAAGATACAATAGTACTACCACATTAAATACTAGATATCTTGAAAACCATGTTACAAGGTAAAGTAAGATACAATAGTACTACCACATTAAATACTAAATATCTTGAAAACCATGTTACAAGGTAAAGTAAGATACAATCCTACTACCACATTAAATACTAGATATCTTGAAAACCATGTTACAAGGTAAAGTAAGATACAATAGTACTACCACATTAAATACTAGATATCTTGAAAACCATGTTACAAGGTAAAGTAAGATACAATAGTACTACCACATTGAATACTAGATATCTTGAAAACCATGTTACAAGATAAAGTAAGATACAATCCTACCACCACATTCAATACGAAATATCTTGAAAACCATATTACAAGGTAAAGTAAGATACAATAGTACTACCACATTAAATACTAGACATCTTGAAAACCATGTTACAAGGTAAAGTAAGATACAATAGTACTACCACATTAAATACGAAATATCTTGAAAACCATGTTACAAGGTGAAGTAAGATACAATAGTACTACCACATTCAACACTAGATATCTTGAAAACCATGTTACAAGGTAAAGTAAGATACAATAGTACTACCACATTCAACACTAGATATCTTGAAAACCATGTTACAAGGTGAAGTAAGATACAATAGTACTACCACATTAAATACTAGATATCTTGAAAACCATGTTACAAGATAAAGTAAGATATAATAGTACTACCACATTAAATACTAGATATCTTGAAAACCATGTTACAAGGTAAAGTAAGGTACAATAGTACTACCACATTAAATACAAGATATCTTCAAAACCATGTTACAAGGTAAAGTAAGGTACAATAGTACTACCACATTAAACACTAGATATCTTGAAAACCATGTTACAAGGTAAAGTAAGGTACAGTAGTACTACCACATTGAACACTAGATATCTTGAAAACCATGTTACAAGATAAAGTAAGATACAATAGTACCACCACATTCAATACGAAATATCTTGAAAACCATATTACAAGGTAAAGTAAGATACAATAGTACTACCACATTAAATACTAGACATCTTGAAAACGATGTTACAAGATAAAGTAAGGTACAATAGTACTACCACATTAAATACGAAATATCTTGTAAACCATGTTACAAGGTAAAGTAAGATACAATAGTACTACCACATTCAACACTAGATATCTTGAAAACGATGTTACAAGATAAAGTAAGGTACAATAGTACTACCACATTAAATACTAAATATCTTGAAAACCCTGTTACAAGGTAAAGTAAGATACAATAGTACTACCACATTAAATACTAGATATCTTGAAAACCCTGTTACAAGGTAAAGTAAGATACAATAGTACTACCACATTAAATACTAGATATCTTGAAAACCCTGTTACAAGGTGAAGAAAGATACAATAGTACTACCACATTAAATACTAGATATCTTGAAAACCATGTTACAAGATAAAGTAAGGTACAATAGTACTACCACATTAAATACTAGACATCTTGAAAACCATGTTACAAGATAAAGTAAGATACAATAGTACTACCACATTCAATACTAGATATCTTGAAAACGATGTTACAAGATAAAGTAAGGTACAATAGTACTACCACATTAAATACGAAATATCTTGTAAACCATGTTACAAGGTAAAGTAAGATACAATAGTACTACCACATTAAATACTAGATATCTTGAAAACCATGTTACAAGATAAAGTAAGGTACAATAGTACTACCACATTAAATACTAAATATCTTGAAAACCCTGTTACAAGGTGAAGTAAGATACAATAGTACTACCACATTAAATACTAGATATCTTGAAAACCATGTTACAAGGTGAAGTAAGATACAATAGTACTACCACATTAAATACTAGATATCTTGAAAACGATGTTACAAGATAAAGTAAGGTACAATAGTACTACCACATTAAATACGAAATATCTTGAAAACGATGTTACAAGATAAAGTAAGATACAATAGTACTACCACATTAAATACTAGATATCTTGAAAACCCTGTTACAAGGTGAAGAAAGATACAATAGTACTACCACATTAAATACTAAATATCTTGAAAACGATGTTACAAGATAAAGTAAGGTACAATAGTACTACCACATTAAATACGAAATATCTTGAAAACCATGTTACAAGATAAAGTAAGGTACAATAGTACTACCACATTAAATACGAAATATCTTGAAAACGATGTTACAAGATAAAGTAAGGTACAATAGTACTACCACATTCAATACTAGATATCTTGAAAACGATGTTACAAGATAAAGTAAGGTACAATAGTACTACCACATTAAATACTAAATATCTTGAAAACCCTGTTACAAGGTGAAGTAAGATACAATAGTACTACCACATTAAATACTAGATATCTTGAAAACCCTGTTACAAGGTGAAGTAAGATACAATAGTACTACCACATTAAATACTAGATATCTTGAAAACCATGTTACAAGGTAAAGTAAGATACAATAGTACTACCACATTAAATACTAGATATCTTGAAAACGATGTTACAAGATAAAGTAAGGTACAATAGTACTACCACATTAAATACTAAATATCTTGAAAACCCTGTTACAAGGTGAAGTAAGATACAATAGTACTACCACATTAAATACTAGATATCTTGAAAACCCTGTTACAAGGTGAAGTAAGATACAATAGTACTACCACATTAAATACTAGATATCTTGAAAACCATGTTACAAGGTGAAGAAAGATACAATAGTACTACCACATTAAATACTAGATATCTTGAAAACCATGTTACAAGGTGAAGTAAGATATAATAGTACTACCACATTCAATACTAGATATCTTGAAAACGATGTTACAAGGTAAAGTAAGATACAATAGTACTACCACATTAAATACTAGATATCTTGTAAACGATGTTACAAGGTAAAGTAAGATACAATAGTACTACCACATTAAATACTAAATATCTTGAAAACCCTGTTACAAGGTGAAGTAAGATACAATAGTACTACCACATTAAATACTAGATATCTTGAAAACCCTGTTACAAGGTGAAGTAAGATACAATAGTACTACCACATTAAATACTAGATATCTTGAAAACCCTGTTACAAGGTGAAGTAAGATACAATACTACTACCACATTAAATACTAGATATCTTGAAAACCCTGTTACAAGGTGAACTAAGATACAATCCTACTACCACATTAAATACTAGATATCTTGAAAACCATGTTACAAGGTGAAGAAAGATACAATAGTACTACCACATTCAATACGAAATATCTTGAAAACCATGTTACAAGGTGAAGTAAGATACAATAGTACTACCACATTCAATACGAAATATCTTGAAAACCATGTTACAAGGTGAAGTAAGATACAATAGTACTACCACATTCAATACGAAATATCTTGAAAACCATGTTACAAGGTGAAGTAAGATACAATAGTACTATCACATTAAATACTAGATATCTTGAAAACGATGTTACAAGATAAAGTAAGGTACAATAGTACTACCACATTAAATACTAGATATCTTGAAAACCATGTTACAAGGTGAAGTAAGATACAATAGTACTATCACATTCAATACTAGATATCTTGAAAACGATGTTACAAGATAAAGTAAGATACAATAGTACTATCACATTCAATACTAGATATCTTGAAAACCATGTTACAAGGTGAAGTAAGATACAATAGTACTACCACATTAAATACGAAATATCTTGAAAACCATGTTACAAGGTAAAGTAAGATACAATAGTAGTACCACATTAAATACGAAATATCTTGAAAACCATGTTACAAGGTGAAGTAAGATACAATAGTACTATCACATTCAATACGAAATATCTTGAAAACCATGTTACAAGGTGAAGTAAGATACAATAGTACTACCACATTAAATACGAAATATCTTGAAAACCATGTTACAAGGTGAAGTAAGATACAATAGTACTACCACATTCAATACGAAATATCTTGAAAACCATGTTACAAGGTGAAGTAAGATACAATAGTACTACCACATTCAATACGAAATATCTTGAAAACCATGTTACAAGGTGAAGTAAGATACAATAGTACTACCACATTCAATACGAAATATCTTGAAAACCATGTTACAAGGTAAAGTAAGATACAATAGTACTACCACATTAAATACTAGATATCTTGAAAACCATGTTACAAGGTGAAGTAAGATACAATAGTACTATCACATTCAATACTAGATATCTTGAAAACGATGTTACAAGATAAAGTAAGATACAATAGTACTATCACATTCAATACTAGATATCTTGAAAACCATGTTACAAGGTGAAGTAAGATACAATAGTACTACCACATTAAATACGAAATATCTTGAAAACCATGTTACAAGGTAAAGTAAGATACAATAGTACTACCACATTAAATACAAGATATCTTGAAAACCATGTTACAAGGTAAAGTAAGGTACAATAGTACTACCACATTAAACACTAGATATCTTGAAAACCATGTTACAAGGTAAAGTAAGGTACAGTAGTACTACCACATTGAACACTAGATATCTTGAAAACCATGTTACAAGATAAAGTAAGATACAATAGTACTACCACATTCAATACGAAATATCTTGAAAACCATATTACAAGGTAAAGTAAGATACAATAGTACTACCACATTAAATACGAAATATCTTGAAAACCATGTTACAAAGTAAAGTAAGATACAATAGTACTACCACATTAAATACTAGACATCTTGAAAACCCTGTTACAAGGTAAAGTAAGATACAATAGTACTACCACATTAAATACGAAATATCTTGAAAACCATGTTACAAGGTGAAGTAAGATACAATAGTACTACCATATTCAATACGAAATATCTTGAAAACCATGTTACAAGGTAAAGTAAGATACAATAGTACTACCACATTAAATACGAAATATCTTGAAAACCATGTTACAAGGTGAAGTAAGATATAATAGTACTACCACATTAAATACTAGATATCTTGAAAACCATGTTACAAGGTGAAGTAAGATACAATAGTACTACCACATTAAATACTAGATATCTTGAAAACGATGTTACAAGATAAAGTAAGGTACAATAGTACTACCACATTAAATACTAAATATCTTGAAAACCATGTTACAAGGTGAAGTAAGATACAATAGTACTACCACATTAAATACTAGATATCTTGAAAACGATGTTACAAGATAAAGTAAGGTACAATAGTACTACCACATTAAATACTAGATATCTTGAAAACCATGTTACAAGGTGAAGTAAGATACAATAGTACTACCACATTAAATACTAGATATCTTGAAAACGATGTTACAAGATAAAGTAAGGTACAATAGTACTACCACATTAAATACTAAATATCTTGAAAACGATGTTACAAGATAAAGTAAGGTACAATAGTACTACCACATTAAATACTAAATATCTTGAAAACCCTGTTACAAGGTGAAGAAAGATACAATAGTACTACCACATTCAATACGAAATATCTTGAAAACCATGTTACAAGGTAAAGTAAGATACAATAGTACTACCACATTAAATACTAGATATCTTGAAAACGATGTTACAAGATAAAGTAAGGTACAATAGTACTACCACATTAAATACTAAATATCTTGAAAACCCTGTTACAAGGTGAAGAAAGATACAATAGTACTACCACATTCAATACGAAATATCTTGAAAACCATGTTACAAGGTGAAGTAAGATACAATAGTACTACCACATTAAATACTAGATATCTTGAAAACGATGTTACAAGATAAAGTAAGGTACAATAGTACTACCACATTAAATACTAGATATCTTGAAAACCATGTTACAAGGTGAAGTAAGATACAATAGTACTACCACATTAAATACTAGATATCTTGAAAACGATGTTACAAGATAAAGTAAGGTACAATAGTACTACCACATTAAATACTAAATATCTTGAAAACCCTGTTACAAGGTAAAGTAAGATACAATAGTACTACCACATTAAATACTAAATATCTTGAAAATCATGTTACAAGGTAAAAGTAAGATACAATAGTACTACCACATTAAATACTAGATATCTTGAAAACCATGTTACAAGGTAAAGTAAGATACAATAGTACTACCACATTAAATACTAGATATCTTGAAAACGATGTTACAAGATAAAGTAAGGTACAATAGTACTACCACATTAAATACTAGATATCTTGAAAACCATGTTACAAGGTGAAGTAAGATACAATAGTACTATCACATTCAATACTAGATATCTTGAAAACGATGTTACAAGATAAAGTAAGATACAATAGTACTATCACATTCAATACTAGATATCTTGAAAACCATGTTACAAGGTGAAGTAAGATACAATAGTACTACCACATTAAACACTAGACATCTTGAAAACCATGTTACAAGGTAAAGTAAGGTACAATAGTACTACCACATTAAATACAAGATATCTTGAAAACCATGTTACAAGGTAAAGTAAGGTAGAATAGTACTACCACATTAAACACTAGATATCTTGAAAACCATGTTACAAGGTAAAGTAAGGTACAGTAGTACTACCACATTGAACACTAGATATCTTGAAAACCATGTTACAAGGTAAAGTAAGATACAATAGTACTACCACATTCAATACGAAATATCTTGAAAACCATATTACAAGGTAAAGTAAGATACAATAGTACTACCACATTAAATACTAGACATCTTGAAAACCATGTTACAAGGTAAAGTAAGATACAATAGTACTACCACATTAAATACTAGATATCTTGAAAACCATGTTACAAGGTAAAGTAAGATACAATAGTACTACCACATTAAATACTAGATATCTTGAAAACGATGTTACAAGATAAAGTAAGGTACAATAGTACTACCACATTAAATACTAAATATCTTGAAAACCCTGTTACAAGGTGAAGTAAGATACAATAGTACTACCACATTAAATACTAGATATCTTGAAAACCATGTAACAAGGTGAAGAAAGATACAATAGTACTACCACATTAAATACGAAATATCTTGAAAACCATGTTACAAGGTAAAGTAAGATACAATAGTACTACCACATTAAATACAGAAATATCTTGAAAACCATGTTACAAGGTAAAGTAAGATACAATAGTACTACCACATTAAATACTAGATATATTGAAAACCATGTTACAAGGTGAAGTAAGATACAATAGTACTACCACATTCAATACTAGATATCTTGAAAACCATGTTACAAGGTAAAGTAAGATACAATAGTACTACCACATTAAATACTAGATATCTTGAAAACGATGTTACAAGGTAAAGTAAGATACAATAGTACTACCACATTAAATACGAAATATCTTGAAAACCATGTTACAAGGTGAAGTAAGATACAATAGTATTACCACATTCAATACGAAATATCTTGAAAACCATGTTACAAGGTAAAGTAAGATACAATAGTACTACCACATTAAATACTAGATATCTTGAAAACCATGTTACAAGGTGAAGTAAGATACAATAGTACTACCACATTCAATACTAGATATCTTGAAAACCATGTTACAAGGTGAAGTAAGATATAATAGTACTACCACATTAAATACGAATATCTTGAAAACCATGTTACAAGGTAAAGTAAGATACAATAGTACTACCACATTAAATACTAGATATCTTGAAAACCATGTTACAAGGTAAAGTAAGATACAATAGTACTACCACATTAAATACGAAATATCTTGAAAACCATGTTACAAGGTGAAGTAAGATACAATAGTACTACCACATTCAACACTAGATATCTTGAAAACCATGTTACAAGGTAAAGTAAGATACAATAGTACTACCACATTAAATACTAGATATCTTGAAAACCATGTTACAAGGTAAACTAAGATACAATCCTACTACCACATTAAATACGAAATATCTTGTAAACCATGTTACAAGGTAAAGTAAGATACAATAGTACTACCACATTAAATACGAAATATCTTGAAAACCATGTTACAAGGTGAAGTAAGATACAATAGTACTACCACATTCAATACTAGATATCTTGAAAACCATGTTACAAGGTGAAGTAAGATATAATAGTACTACCACATTAAATACGAATATCTTGAAAACCATGTTACAAGGTAAAGTAAGATACAATAGTACTACCACATTCAATACTAGATATCTTGAAAACCATGTTACAAGGTGAAGTAAGATATAATAGTACTACCACATTAAATACGAATATTTTGAAAACCATGTTACAAGGTAAAGTAAGATACAATAGTACTACCACATTAAATACTAGATATCTTGAAAACCATGTTACAAGGTAAAGTAAGATACAATAGTACTACCACATTAAATACGAAATATCTTGAAAACCATGTTACAAAATGAAGTAAGATACAATAGTACTACCACATTCAACACTAGATATCTTGAAAACCATGTTACAAGGTAAAGTAAGATACAATAGTACTACCACATTAAATACTAGATATCTTGAAAACGATGTTACAAGATAAAGTAAGATACAATAGTACTACCACATTAAATACGAAATATCTTGAAAACCATGTTACAAAGTAAAGTAAGATACAATAGTACTACCACATTAAATACTAGACATCTTGAAAACCCTGTTACAAGGTAAAGTAAGATACAATAGTACTACCACATTAAATACGAAATATCTTGAAAACCATGTTACAAGGTGAAGTAAGATACAATAGTACTACCATATTCAATACGAAATATCTTGAAAACCATGTTACAAGGTAAAGTAAGATACAATAGTACTACCACATTAAATACGAAATATCTTGAAAACCATGTTACAAGGTGAAGTAAGATATAATAGTACTACCACATTAAATACTAGATATCTTGAAAACCATGTTACAAGGTGAAGTAAGATACAATAGTACTACCACATTAAATACTAGATATCTTGAAAACGATGTTACAAGATAAAGTAAGGTACAATAGTACTACCACATTAAATACTAAATATCTTGAAAACCATGTTACAAGGTGAAGTAAGACACAATAGTACTACCACATTAAATACTAGATATCTTGAAAACGATGTTACAAGATAAAGTAAGGTACAATAGTACTACCACATTAAATACTAGATATCTTGAAAACCATGTTACAAGGTGAAGTAAGGTACAATAGTACTACCACATTAAATACTAAATATCTTGAAAACGATGTTACAAGATAAAGTAAGGTACAATAGTACTACCACATTAAATACTAAATATCTTGAAAACGATGTTACAAGATAAAGTAAGGTACAATAGTACTACCACATTAAATACTAAATATCTTGAAAACCCTGTTACAAGGTGAAGAAAGATACAATAGTACTACCACATTCAATACGAAATATCTTGAAAACCATGTTACAAGGTAAAGTAAGATACAATAGTACTACCACATTAAATACTAGATATCTTGAAAACGATGTTACAAGATAAAGTAAGGTACAATAGTACTACCACATTAAATACTAAATATCTTGAAAACCCTGTTACAAGGTGAAGAAAGATACAATAGTACTACCACATTCAATACGAAATATCTTGAAAACCATGTTACAAGGTGAAGTAAGATACAATAGTACTACCACATTAAATACTAGATATCTTGAAAACGATGTTACAAGATAAAGTAAGGTACAATAGTACTACCACATTAAATACTAGATATCTTGAAAACCATGTTACAAGGTGAAGTAAGATACAATAGTACTACCACATTAAATACTAGATATCTTGAAAACGATGTTACAAGATAAAGTAAGGTACAATAGTACTACCACATTAAATACTAAATATCTTGAAAACCCTGTTACAAGGTAAAGTAAGATACAATAGTACTACCACATTAAATACTAAATATCTTGAAAATCATGTTACAAGGTAAAGTAAGATACAATAGTACTACCACATTAAATACTAGATATCTTGAAAACCATGTTACAAGGTAAAGTAAGATACAATAGTACTACCACATTAAATACTAGATATCTTGAAAACGATGTTACAAGATAAAGTAAGGTACAATAGTACTACCACATTAAATACTAGATATCTTGAAAACCATGTTACAAGGTGAAGTAAGATACAATAGTACTATCACATTCAATACTAGATATCTTGAAAACGATGTTACAAGATAAAGTAAGATACAATAGTACTATCACATTCAATACTAGATATCTTGAAAACCATGTTACAAGGTGAAGTAAGATACAATAGTACTACCACATTAAACACTAGACATCTTGAAAACCATGTTACAAGGTAAAGTAAGGTACAATAGTACTACCACATTAAATACAAGATATCTTGAAAACCATGTTACAAGGTAAAGTAAGGTAGAATAGTACTACCACATTAAACACTAGATATCTTGAAAACCATGTTACAAGGTAAAGTAAGGTACAGTAGTACTACCACATTGAACACTAGATATCTTGAAAACCATGTTACAAGGTAAAGTAAGATACAATAGTACTACCACATTCAATACGAAATATCTTGAAAACCATATTACAAGGTAAAGTAAGATACAATAGTACTACCACATTAAATACTAGACATCTTGAAAACCATGTTACAAGGTAAAGTAAGATACAATAGTACTACCACATTAAATACTAGATATCTTGAAAACCATGTTACAAGGTAAAGTAAGATACAATAGTACTACCACATTAAATACTAGATATCTTGAAAACGATGTTACAAGATAAAGTAAGGTACAATAGTACTACCACATTAAATACTAAATATCTTGAAAACCCTGTTACAAGGTGAAGTAAGATACAATAGTACTACCACATTAAATACTAGATATCTTGAAAACCATGTTACAAGGTGAAGAAAGATACAATAGTACTACCACATTAAATACGAAATATCTTGAAAACCATGTTACAAGGTAAAGTAAGATACAATAGTACTACCACATTAAATACGAAATATCTTGAAAACCATGTTACAAGGTAAAGTAAGATACAATAGTACTACCACATTAAATACTAGATATATTGAAAACCATGTTACAAGGTGAAGTAAGATACAATAGTACTACCACATTCAATACTAGATATCTTGAAAACCATGTTACAAGGTAAAGTAAGATACAATAGTACTACCACATTAAATACTAGATATCTTGAAAACGATGTTACAAGGTAAAGTAAGATACAATAGTACTACCACATTAAATACGAAATATCTTGAAAACCATGTTACAAGGTGAAGTAAGATACAATAGTATTACCACATTCAATACGAAATATCTTGAAAACCATGTTACAAGGTAAAGTAAGATACAATAGTACTACCACATTAAATACTAGATATCTTGAAAACCATGTTACAAGGTGAAGTAAGATACAATAGTACTACCACATTCAATACTAGATATCTTGAAAACCATGTTACAAGGTGAAGTAAGATATAATAGTACTACCACATTAAATACGAATATCTTGAAAACCATGTTACAAGGTAAAGTAAGATACAATAGTACTACCACATTAAATACTAGATATCTTGAAAACCATGTTACAAGGTAAAGTAAGATACAATAGTACTACCACATTAAATACGAAATATCTTGAAAACCATGTTACAAGGTGAAGTAAGATACAATAGTACTACCACATTCAACACTAGATATCTTGAAAACCATGTTACAAGGTAAAGTAAGATACAATAGTACTACCACATTAAATACTAGATATCTTGAAAACCATGTTACAAGGTAAACTAAGATACAATCCTACTACCACATTAAATACGAAATATCTTGTAAACCATGTTACAAGGTAAAGTAAGATACAATAGTACTACCACATTAAATACGAAATATCTTGAAAACCATGTTACAAGGTGAAGTAAGATACAATAGTACTACCACATTCAATACTAGATATCTTGAAAACCATGTTACAAGGTGAAGTAAGATATAATAGTACTACCACATTAAATACGAATATCTTGAAAACCATGTTACAAGGTAAAGTAAGATACAATAGTACTACCACATTCAATACTAGATATCTTGAAAACCATGTTACAAGGTGAAGTAAGATATAATAGTACTACCACATTAAATACGAAATATCTTGAAAACCATGTTACAAAATGAAGTAAGATACAATAGTACTACCACATTCAACACTAGATATCTTGAAAACCATGTTACAAGGTAAAGTAAGATACAATAGTACTACCACATTAAATACTAGATATCTTGAAAACCATGTTACAAGGTAAAGTAAGATACATCAGTACTACCACATTAAATACGAAATATCTTGAAAACCATGTTACAAGGTAAAGTAAGATACAATAGTACTACCACATTAAATACTAGATATCTTGAAAACGATGTTACAAGATAAAGTAAGGTACAATAGTACTACCACATTCAATACTAGACATCTTGAAAACCATGTTACAAGGTGAAGTAAGATACAATAGTACTACCACATTAAATACTAGATATCTTGAAAACCCTGTTACAAGGTAAAGTAAGATGCAATAGTACTACCACATTCAATACTAGATATCTTTAAAACCGTGTTACAGAAAGTAAAACATCTCGGGTTAAGCTTAGCACATGGTTTCTACCAAATTTCAAGTGGTTCAAACCAGAAAAAGTTTGAAAGCTATGTCGATAAGTGTTACGGTGTGAGATTTAAAGTAACCAAATCAACTCTAGAGAGAACAATGTTGGTGAAAACTGAAGTAACCAAATCAACTCTAGAGAGAACAATGTTGGTGAAAACTGAAGTAACCAAATCAACTCTGGAGAGAACAATGTTGGTGAAAACTGAAGTAACCAAATCAACTCTGGAGAGAACAATGTCGGTGAAAACTGAAGTAACCAAATCAACTCTAGAGAGAACAATGTTGGTGAAAACTGAAGTAACCAAATCAACTCTGGAGAGAACAATGTTGGTGAAAACTGAAGTAACCAAATCAACTCTGGAGAGAACAATGTTGGTGAAAACTGAAGTAACCAAATCAACTCTGGAGAGAACAATGTTGGTGAAAACTGAAGTAACCAAATCAACTCTGGAGAGAACAATGTCGGTGAAAACTGAAGTAACCAAATCAACTCTAGAGAGAACAATGTTGGTGAAAACTGAAGTAACCAAATCAACTCTGGAGAGAACAATGTCGGCGAAAACTGAAGTATCAAGTCAACTCTGGAGAGAACAATGTCGGTGAAAACTGAAGTAACCAAATCAACTCTGGAGAGAACAATGTCGGTGAAAACTGAAGTATCAAGTCAACTCTGGAGAGAACAATGTCGGTGAAAACTGAAGTAACCAAATCAACTCTGGAGAGAACAATGTCGGTGAAAACTGAAGTAACCAAATCAACTCTGGAGAGAACAATGTCGGTGAAAACTGAAGTATCAAGTCAACTCTGGAGAGAACAATGTCGGTGAAAACTGAAGTAACCAAATCAACTCTGGAGAGAACAATGTCGGTGAAAACTAAAGTATCAAGTCAACTCTGGAGAGAACAATGTCGGTGAAAACTGAAGTAACCAAATCAACTCTGGAGAGAACAATGTCGGTGAAAACTGAAGTATCAAGTCAACTCTGAAGAGAACAAAATCGGTGAAAACTGAAGTAACCAAATCAACTCTGGAGAGAACAATGTCGGTGAAAACTGAAGTATCAAGTCAACTCTGGAGAGAACAATGTCGGTGAAAACTGAAGTAACCAAATCAACTCTGGAGAGAACAATGTCGGTGAAAACTGAAGTAACCAAATCAACTCTAGAGAGAACAATGTCGGTGAAAACTGAAGTAACCAAATCAACTCTGGAGAGAACAATGTCGGTGAAAACTGAAGTAACCAAATCAACTCTAGAGAGAACAATGTCGGTGAAAACTGAAGTAACCAAGTCAACTCTGGAGAGAACAATGTCGGTGAAAACTGAAGTAAGCAAATCAACTCTGGAGAGAACAATGTCGGTGAAAACTGAAGTAACCAAGTCAACTCTGGAGAGAACAATGTCGGTGAAAACTGAAGTAAGCAAATCAACTCTGGAGAGAACAATGTCGGTGAAAACTGAAGTAACCAAATCAACTCTGGAGAGAACAATGTCGGTGAAAACTGAAGTAACCAAATCAACTCTGGAGAGAACAATGTCGGTGAAAACTGAAGTAAGCAAATCAACTCTGGAGAGAACAATGTCGGTGAAAACTGAAGTAACCAAATCAACTCTGGAGAGAACAATGTCGGTGAAAACTGAAGTAACCAAATCCACTCTAGAGAGAACAATGTTGGTGAAAACTGAAGTAACCAAATCAACTCTAGAGAGAACAATGTTGGTGAAAACTGAAGTAAGCAAATCAACTCTAGAGAGAACAATGTTGGTGAAAACTGAAGTTACCAAATCAACTCTGGAGAGAACAATGTCGGTGAAAACTGAAGTAACCAAATCCACTCTAGAGAGAACAATGTTGGTGAAAACTGAAGTAACCAAATCAACTCTAGAGAGAACAATGTTGGTGAAAACTGAAGTAACCAAATCAACTCTAGAGAGAACAATGTCGGTGAAAACTGAAGTAACCAAATCAACTCTGGAGAGAACAATGTTGGTGAAAACTGAAGTAACCAAATCAACTCTGGAGAGAACAATGTTGGTGAAAACTGAAGTAACCAAATCAACTCTGGAGAGAACAATGTCGGTGAAAACTGAAGTAACCAAATCAACTCTAGAGAGAACAATGTCGGTGAAAACTGAAGTAACCAAATCAACTCTGGAGAGAACAATGTCGGTGAAAACTAAAGTAACCAAATCAACTCTGGAGAGAACAATGTCGGTGAAAACTGAAGTAACCAAATCAACTCTGGAGAGAACAATGTCGGTGAAAACTGAAGTAACCAAATCAACTCTAGAGAGAACAATGTTGGTGAAAACTGAAGTAACCAAATCAACTCTAGAGAGAACAATGTCGGTGGAAACTGAAGTAACCAAATCAACTCTAGAGAGAACAATGTCGGTGGAAACTGAAGTAAACAAATAAACTCTGGAGAGAACATTGTCGGTGAAAACTGAAGTAACCAAGTCAACTCTGGAGAGAACAATGTCGGTGAAAACTGAAGTAACCAAATCAACTCTAGAGAGAACAATGTCGGTGGAAACTGAAGTAACCAAATCAACTCTGGAGAGAACAATGTTGGTGAAAACTGAAGTAACCAAATCAACTCTAGAGAAAACAATGTCGGTGAAAACTGAAAGTTAATTAATTAACACGTTCACGAAATGGTTGTTTTTATATCAATACAGTTTGTTTTGATTTCGATAGAGTAAAACTGTTTGTCTACCGCGAGAAACCGAACTTGGAATACGAGTGTTATAAGTGCCTAAACCTGTCGCTGTCAAAACCGGAGGGCAACGAGTGTTGTAGATCAAAGATGGTTACTATTAATTAATTATTATACCAGTTTTAGTTACTACCTCTACAAACTTCTTGAAAATACAAATTATATGAATAGGGCAGAGCGCAACAAATATTTCTGAAGTATGTTGCGTCCACGTGATTAAATCTCGTGGCAAAAAGATGACGCAGAGCGGGTCTTTAAAAAGTTCTCGTTTATTGGCCAGCAGTACTTATTTTACATACTTTCTATTAGTTTAAACAAATGTCACGTGACAGACTAACCATACCTCGTCTGCTGAACAGTTATGATGAAGAAATTAAAAATACCTTCTACCTCTAATAGCTATTTCAACTTGTCGGTTGTAAATTTTGGCTTTTAACTTTTAAAATGTTAGCCATGCCAATGTTTATATTACATTAAAAATTGTTTTTAGAATATTACAGTATGAAAAACGTGCCGTGGAACTATGCACGTTGGTATCATGTGGACTGTCGTACTTTTACGTATATACATAGAATGGAGCTGTTATCACTGGTTCCATTTGTTTAGTTTACGTTTCACATCCGGAACATCATATCTATATATTTCAACAATGTATCTCAAGACGGCTAGTATGGGTATTAACACTTTTATTAACAAACTGAAGGTGACCTAAAAAGTCGAACCGTTGTTCTCCATGTTAATAAAAGTGTTAATACCCATATCAGCCGTCTCGAGATACATTTTTACTTCAAGTGTGTTTCTCGTCATCACAACTATTTCAATTACACCGTAACAGCTTTCTTTCTCATTATGTATTTTTCTCCTGTGAATGAATTAGAAGCAAACTATAAAAATACTCAAATGGAACAACAACAAAATAATAACTTACACCTGGTGGTTGAACATTGTTACAGCACTGTACAGAATCAAACCATATTCCAAAGTTCTGAAACCCTGGATAGTACACGAGGTTTGTTGAACTACAGAAAGTGTGCACTCGATGAATTACAGCCCTTCTAAACCAGTTTATATAGGCACACACATGTAAAGTTCGCAGAAGACCACAGGTAACTGGGTTACGCTTGCGTGCCTGGCTTGATCAGTGTGCAGCCCTCAAGACGTAATAATGCTATTGTACATATTTGCTATGCAGCATCAAATATAGGCTCATTAACCCTTTTAGTCACTTGGAAGTAATCGTCTTGGAGTCTTGTGTTAAAATAAGGAAAAACATGAATAAACCACAATTATAAAAGTGACACAAGGCCGGAATGTTAATACTGTAAAAGTGTATTGGAAAGACCGGCTTCTAGTGTCAGCCGTCAGGCATAACCAGATAGTTAAGGCGCTCGACTCGTAATCCGGGTATCGCGGGTTCGAATCCCCGTCGCACCAAACATGCCTTTTCAGCCGTGGGGGTGTTATAATGTGACGGTCAGTCCCACTTTTCGTTGGTAAAAGAGTAGCCCAAGAGTTGGTGGTGGGTGATGATGACTAGCTGCCTTCTTCCCTCATTAACCTTTAATGAAATGATAAAGTCACCGAACAAACATTCTATCACTACACTTCGGTCTACTGCTTAATAAGCTACAAGTAAGTTTAAGACTTCGTAATTAAAAGAATTAACTTCAGACATTTCCACACAGTCAACAAAATAAATCGCTACTGAATAGACAAACAGCTAACAAAACTTAACTTCAACAATAATGACGTCATTTGCAGCTAGCGACAAATACATTAGCTCTATTCATAATTACTACGGATGTGACGTCATGAGCGTAATAAAGTTACCTACCTAAAGTCCGAATTCAATAATGAATTAACGTGCTCAACTTTGAAGAACTAAAAGCCTGTTGGTATTTGCGTATGTACCTCAACAATGTATCTACTATCAACCTATGGGATCCCTAGTGTGGCTGGCCTGAACTAGTGCTATCAAAATCAAGCCAATGGAATGTGTTTATTTCTCAACTAAAATTTGCACAATGAACAATTTTTTCTTTTCCCATTGCAGGTATTAAAACCTCATTTTTAACGTTCAAATCCCTCACACTTACAAGAAACCTGAAGTACTGTTCTGTTCAACACACACAGTCAGTTTTTACTATATAAATACAACGCTCATGGTTGTTTTTATATATTAATATATATTTTAAAAGTACCATACATTCTATAAACACTCAAGATTTTTATATATTTTCAAATCTTTTAATCAGTTACGGTTTCCCCCTTCCCTGTTATTATTGTATATAATTTTATTGTTATTCAAAATGTAAACATGTAAAATGTAAATGCATACACGTGAAATATAAATAATTCTACTGCAGCCAGGAATCTCCATCACACAGTGGGTATGGATAAATACTTCCGCACTTTAAAAAGGCTTAAGAAATATTTAAAAATTACTAACGTGTTCGACTAGCGGGTACAACTGGAAATACAAATAATGTGATATTCATGTATATAGCACATATAGGAACACGTTGGGCAGACCCCACTTTAATTTTATTTTGAATATTTTTCGCGGTAAAAGTTTTAATGTCCAGTCAACGTCACCTGACGGTCAAGCACTGCAACTGTTAGTTTTAAGCCAAGCTGTGTTGCTGTGACTAGTTCTTACTAATCTGTGTTCTGTGTGCGTCCATTGCAGGTGAAATATGGCATACAGAACCATGAATCTAATAGACTTGCAAACTCTAGAAACTAAAACAAACGTATAATATTTAAGTATGTAACGAATACTGTATCCTTAACTTGGAGTATTTTCATTGGTCGACAACAATGTTCTAAACGTATCTAGCGGAAGGTTGCTTTTTTTTTTCCGTCGTCTTTATTATCAATCCTACCGCAACTTCTAATAAACAGCAATCATGCGCAGGGAATGGCCAGATGGTTACGGCACCTGACTCGTAATCTGAGGGTCGGTGGTTCGAATCCCCGTCACACCAAACATGCTCGCCCTTTCAGTCGTGGGGCGTTATAATGTTACGATTAATTCCACTATTCATTGATAAAAAAGTAGCCCAAGAGTTGACAGTGGGTGGTGGTGACTATCTGACTTCTCTCTAGTCTAGGGGTGGTCAAACTTCCTTAACGTAAGAGCCACATACGATAAACTTCAGACGTTTGAGAGCCGGAAGACATGAACAAATATTACGCACACGCATTTATTGTAACACGTACATCTTGTCACACAAATATTAAGAAATACATGTACGTAATACAGTAAAACCTGTCTAAGGCGGAATCACACGGAACCGAGTAGATTTTCCAGCTTAGACACAGTGAACATATATTTCCTTAAATATATATAATTTTTGAGCAGAACGTTACACTTACTTGACTCAAGGGAAGAAACATGTTTGTGGATAAAGTTATTATACTGTTTATGTTATATTTATTAGATTAAGAACAAAAATAGACATTCAAAATATACATAAGTACACAAAATCTTAATCAAATTTATTTGAAGAAAGTGTCCAATTTCAACTGTTTCGTTCTTTTAATGGGCTTTCTCATGCGGTTAAAAGATAACGCCAATTCTACGGTCTTTTCATGAAGTTCATTTTTTTCCTTTATTTTTGCATACAGTTTGATAGTGTTAATATAACTTAACACTTGCGATGAAGTAGGAATTTCTATTTCCTCACTATCTTTTCCATTTTGTTCATCTTCTGAATCTCTCACACTGTTACCATGTTCTGATTCTATTATAGATTTTAAATCTGTTTCATCAGTTTCTGTTAAAACATTCTTGTCAACGTTCACAGAACCATCTGTATCAATCTTCTCAGTCAGAGTTTGTATTTCACTAGAATCGTCATAACAAACAACTTCTCCACAGACTCCACCATTATCAAGAATAAATCCACAGTTTCTAAAGCACTTTATTACGCATTTGGTTGAATGACTTAAAAATGTAATTGCATGTAACACGTCAATTTTCATGGTCATTTCAGATGCTCTCTTACAGTCGTCCATGTTTACAATAATATGCTGAAGCATCAGTTTTCTGTATTTCAATTTTATACACTGTATAATTCAGTTATCTAGTGGCTGTAGAACTGATTTTGTACATGGAGGTAGAAAGACTAAACAAAACATTTGAAAGTTTAACTCTTGGGAGGCAAGTTGCATTATCTAGGAAAAGTAGAATATTCCTATTTTCTTGTTCCATTCGTTTATTTAATTAGTTCAAAAATTCCTCGAATATAGAATTTGTCATCCATGCTTTATTATTCGCTTTCCATTCCACAGGAAGTTGATTCTTCCTTAAATTTTTGAAACAGCACGGATTTTCACTTTTACCTATTACCCATGGTTTCTCTAGTTTTCCATCAGCAAATACGACTAAAAGTTCAGTCAATCATTCTTTCAAATAGCGCCCTCTGGAACACTTTTCTCCTTTGATCTGCAACGTTTCATTGGGAAGAGCTCTGAAAAACAAAGCTCTTTCGTCTGAATTTGCAGTATCCTTTGGATTGTAATGACGAATAATTTGACCCTAACCCTAAATTCATTACAAGATTACATGCATATTTAGTAACTGTTTAAAATAAATGAGGGTATTTAGTAGCTTTTTTTTTAAATGAGGGTATTTAGTAGCTTTTTTTTAAATGAGGGTATTAAATAAATTTTCCTTAAATTTTAAAATTAGGGAAGATAGCAATTTATTTTTCGTGAGATTTAAAGAGTAGAATTTTGCACTTAAAAGACAAATATATTTCTACAAATCATGAATCTAATTTAACTGTAAAAATAACGACAGCAGAAAACAGAACAGAATATACTTAACCAATACTTACTGTAACAAAATGTCCGAGAATTTATTAAGAAATTATTAATAAAATAAGAAATTAATATTTAATCAAATATATATTTCCACCTTACTCAGGTTCTAATCCTACTTGTTGATAGATGAGGTAGGTGAGAGATAGTTTTCCGTCTGCGTTACGCAGGTTCCGTCATATAGAGGACCTTTTATAAGAGAAATGCTACAAAATTTGGATATTTCCAGCTTGTATGGGTTTTACTGTAATATTTATTCATATGTATAGTTTTTAAACTGTTAATTTGTATTAGCTTCAATAATCACAAGATACAAATATGTTGTTTGTTTGTTTGTTTTTGAATTTCGCGCAAAGCTACTAGAGGGATGTCTGCGCTAGCCGTCCGTAATTTAGCAGTGTAAGACTAGAAGGAAGGCGGCTAGTCATCATCACCCACTGCTAACCCTTGGGCTACTCTTTTACCAACGAATAGTGGGATTGACCGTCCCATTATAACGCCCCCACGGCTGAAAGGACGAGCATGTTCGGTGCAACCGGGATTGGAACCCGCGACCCTCAGTTTACGAATCGAACGCCGTAACCCACCTGGCCATGTCGGGCCTGTACATATATATATATATTGTTCTTAGATGTTTCCGTAGGGGGCCACAAACCTATTTAAGACATCACAAGTTGACAGCCACCTCACAGTGCAGTAGAAAGAGACATCACTGGGTTTATCTGGTAGACAGCTACCTTATAATGCAGTAGAAAGAGACATCACTGGGTTTATCTTCAAGCTCCAGTTCTTCAATAAAATTTTTGAACTGTCGGTGAGTTTTCCTATTTAGTGTATGAAATTGACAGTTTCAAGGACAAATTTTATAACATATTCATACTTGAAGTATCTGGCTGCCAGATGTTTATGATGAACAACGCAATGAACAGGGAGAAACTCTGGGAAGCTGGAATCACTTTTCAAAAGTGCAATTAATCCTGAATTTTTCCCACCATTACAGACGCTCCATCTGTTGCAACAATAACGAGTTTATCCAGTGAAATATCAGTATTTGTTAAGGCTCTATCAAGCGCATTTCTAATGTCAACACCACGAGTTGTTTCTCCATTAAGTCCAATATCTCTTCTTTCACAGTTACATCAGATGAAACATAACGAATAAATACCACTAGTTGTGTGTTGTATTGTATGTCTGTAGATTCGTCAATGGCTAAGCTGAAGGCAAGGGAATTCTTTAAATCATTTTGTCTGCAACATCTGATCTGGGAGATACGTCTCTCTGTATTGTGGCGTAAAGCTGAAGTTTTGTGTTATTTGGATCTAACACTGCAACAACTTCAGTTATATTCTTCTCAACAAATTCACCATCGGAATACGGACGTTTAGCACGAGCAGTGATATAACAAAACTAGTTTCAGTTGTTGTATCAACTTCCTTACTGAACGTTATCAACAGTGTCTCCTGGCTATGCCCACTAAAACAAACATTGTCAGCACCGACATGTACGATTACTGATCCAGTACAATTCCTCTGTAGTCCTTACTTGTATTATTACTGATCCAGTACAATTCCTCTGTAATACTTACTTGTATTATTACTGATCCAGTACAATTCCTCTGTAGTCCTTACTTGTATTATTACTGATCCAGTACAATTCCTCTGTAATACTTGCTTGTATGATTACTGATCCAGTACAATTCCTCTGTAATCCTTACTTGTATGATTACTGATCCAGTACAATTCCTCTGTAATCCTTACTTGTATGATTACTGATTTAGTACAATTCCTCTGTAACCCTTACTTGTATGATTACTGATCCAGTGCAATTCCTCTGTAATCCTTACTTGTATGATTACTGATCCAGTACAATTCCTCTGTAATCCTTACTTGTATGATTACTGATCCAGTACAATTCCTCTGTAATCCTTACTTGTATGATTACTGATCCAGTACAATTCCTCTGTAACCCTTACTTGTATGATTACTGATCCAGTACAATTCCTCTGTAATCCTTACTTGTATGATTACTGATCCAGTACAATTCCTCTGTAACCCTTACTTGTATGATTACTAATCCAGTACAATTCCTCTGTAATCCTTACTTGTATGATTACTGATCCAGTACAATTCCTCTATAATCCTTGCTTGTATGATTACTGATCCAGTACAATTCCTCTGTAATCCTTGCTTGTATAATAACTGATCCAGTACAATTCCTCTGTAACCCTTACTTGTATGATTACTGATCCAGTACAATATTAAAATATTAAGTATATTTATTAACCATGAACATTAAACTTACGTTTTAATCCAATGAACACTCAGTTTACACCCGGTAAATAATTATAAAGCTTGACATTTTTATTACCTTTTATATTAATTGTGATGCAAAAAGGAACTGATCCTACATATTTCTAGGCGCTGCACATTACATGTCAAAAAGCCACAACTCTTGCTCTAGTTGTACATTGCTAAATGAAGGACAACAAACGCAGATAGCCTCCGGGTAGCTCTGTGAGATACAAAGAGTCATGCGCAATGAAACATTTATTTTACAAATGCATGTCTTATGTAAATTTGTTTATATCAGTAACAAGGGTTCATATTCAACTTTAAAACATGCACATTTCACATAAATTACTCTACATAACATAACCACAGTTAAGTTATGATGCGTGTTAATAAAAAAGTAATAATAAATACGGTTTTATTAAAATAAGAAACCCTAGATTTAAATACGGTAATACAAATTAGTAAATCAACTTAGTAACTGAAATATTTGATCTTCAACAGCCACTAACGACTTTCTAGTAGTCTGTGTTACTCCTGAAGAACCGTATACTGTAACTTTAGATGTATTGTTACTCCTGAAGAATCGTACACTGTAACTCCCAATGTACAGTTACTCCTGAAGAATCATACACTTTAACTCCCTGTGTACTACTCCTCCTGAAGAACCGTACACTGTAACTCCCAATGTACAGTTACTCCTGAAGAATCATACACTGTAACTCCCTATGTACTACTACTCCTGAAGAACCGTACACTGTAACTCCCTATGTACAGTTACACCTGAAGAATCATACACTGTAACTCCCAATGTTCAGTTACTCCTGAAGAATCATACACTGTAACTCCCTATGTACAGTTACTCCTGAAGAATCATACACTGTAACTCCCTGTGTACTACTACTCCTGAAGAACCGTACACTGTAACTCCCAATGTACAGTTACTCCTGAAGAACCATACACTGTAACTTCTGATGTACTGTTACTCCTGATGAATCATACACTGTAACTCCCTATGTACTACTACTCCTGAAGAATCGTACACTGTAACTCCTGAAGAGCCATACACTGTAACTCCTGATGTACTGTGAACATTTTTCCTTTGCATCCCACGGTAAAGTTCGTCCAATATGGCTGATAAAAATATGTGTATTTTAATGATAACCCTCACTAATACAAATCACCCCAGACAACAACTTACATGAAATTAGTTCATAATTTAAAACTAACGTGCCAAGATGTATACACTGAAATATTAGTAGGGAAAGCGGTGTGGGTTCATTTGTTTAAAGCAACTGATTAAGAAACAACAACAACCAGTTTAAATAATAAAACAATTAATTTTATTCATTAAAACATCTTATTCCAAGTACATTGAACGAATTACACTTAAAAATTGATTTATTTTTAACCATTCATTGTTTGCTTGAAATTAACAACAAAACTACACAGTGATCTATCTTTGCCCTTCCTCCCAGGGGCATCGAAACCCGGTACTGAAGAGTGGAAGTCCGTACCCTCAGGGGCATCGAAACCCGATACTGAAGAGTGGGAGTCCGTAGGCACACCATGGTGCCGAGGGGTTTTTTCTCTCACCTTTGATGTGACCTTATCACATCGAAAAAAAAACGCATTTTTGTGGAATAAATGTTTTTCTGAATTGCGAGCAGTGTTAGTTTCAATGTGTTCACGTGATTAATAGAAGTTTAATAACTTTTGAAAAAATTTACAAAAAGTGAAATGCGAACGATGAATAACGTAGGTTCTGTAAGCAGACTAAAATTGGTGGCGTTAAATTACTCTTATCCGTTTGTTTGTCTTTAACCTACACAATATATTACCTGTCTTCTGCCCACCACCGGTATCGAAATCCGATTTATAGCGTTATAAGTACAAAGACTTACCACAGAGCCACCTGGAAACATAAGTTTTTATGTTATTTTATCTCGATTGAAACTCATGCCTCAAGCTTTATTGGATTATATATTTTTATTTTATTGTTTTCCGTAAGTTTTTCTGAAGCTTCTGGAAAGTCTTAGGAAACAGATGTGTTGATTTTTTGTTTTTGTTTATTGAATTTCGCGCAAAGCTACACAAGGGATATCTGCGCTAGCCGTCCCTAATTTAGCAATGTAAGACTAAAGGGAAGGCAGTTAGTCATCACCACCCGCCGCCTAATCTTAGGCTAATTTTTTATCAACGAATAGTGGGATCGACTGTGACTTTATAACGCCCGCACGGCTGAAAGGATGAGCATGTTTGGTGTGAGGGGAATTCGAAACCGCGACCCTCGGATTACGAGTCGAGTGCCTTAACCACTTAGCCATGCCGGGCCAGATATGTGTTGAAAAACCAAAGTACGTCGTGCAAAGACGGTCTTTAAATTTGATATATGTTTCAACAAATATCACCGTCTCATTCTTAAACGTAGTGTAAGGATATGAAGATAATACATAAATAACCACCAACTGGTGTTTGATCTGGACACTAGACTACCAACGTACACTTAGTAGACGTCTGATATACGTTCTCACTGTCTCTCCTGTGGAAGGGACGTTAATGTGAAAACTACAGACACGTTGGTCTAGTTTTGTTCGAAACTGCCCAAAGCATTTCGCCTGTTTCACTGATCTTGATACAGAAAATAATGGGTAAATGCCTTAAGTCTGGGTTCAACACGCCTAGCAGCAACATGAATGCAAGCTTTATATCCTGATTAGCAGAATCTACGGCCGAACAGACAACAGGTCAAAGCTTGAGGTAATCCATGACCCTAAAGCTGAACAGACAACAGGTCAAGGTTTGAGTAAATTTTTTACCCTAAAATCGAACAGGTCAAGACTTGATTGCATCTATGCCCCGTGATAACAGAAGTAGATAACTTTCCAAAGCAATAAAATGTATCTACTTTTCTACAGTACCACCCCCTCTAGACTAACAAAATGTATCTACTTTTCTACAGTACCACCCCCTCTAGACTAACAAAATGTATCTACCTTTCTACAGTACCACCCCCTCTAGACTAACAAAATGTATCTACTTTTCTACAGTACCACCCCCTCTAGACTAACAAAATGTATCTACTTTTCTACAGTACCACCCCCTCCAGACTAATAAAATGTATCTACTTTTCTACAGTACCACCCCCTCTAGACTAACAAAATGTATCTACTTTTCTACAGTACCACCCCGTCTAGACTAACAAAATGTATCTACTTTTCTACAGTACCACCCCTCCAGACTAACAAAATGTATCTACTTTTCTACAGTACCACCCCCTCTAGACTAACAAAATGTATCTACTTTTCTACAGAACTTTCGTGTTTCTTTAAAAAGCTTGGTTACAGGGAAACAAAAATTATGAGTCTTTGTTTGGGAATTTCGCACAAAGCTACTCGAGGGCTATCTGCACCAGCCGTCCCTAATTTAGCAGTGTAAGACTAGAGGGAAGGCAGCTAGTCATCACCACCCACCGCCAACTCTTGGGATTGACCAACGAATAGTGGGATTGACCGTCACATTATACACCCCCACGGCTGGGAGGGCGAGCATGTTTAGCGCGACGCGGGCGCGAACCCGCGACCCTCGGATTACGAGTCGCACGCCTTACGCGCTAGGCTATGCCGGGCCTATTTTTATGAGTCAATAATAGATAAACACAAAACATTACAGTGGGAACCTCGTTGTATTTAGGACTGGGTTATAATACAACCTTCATGTGTTTATTGAAACACTGAATTAAAAAGCAAGTGAAGAAAAACTTATGATAAAAGGAAGTAAATATATGGATGGCTAATATGAATCATTTGAAAACAAGACAGTAAGGATGTTGTGATATGTAAAAATGTAATTAAACATATTTATTAAATTTTTTTAGATATCAATAAATTACATATATTATTATTTAAGAACGTCGTGTGCTATTACTACGAATATAATAAAGTTTTAAAAAGACAAAAAGGAGCTCATTAGCCCATCAAAGATGTCCCTTTCAGCACCCACCTATAACCACCCTTTATCACCCACGTATTCATACAATCTCTTTTTGAACTCAGTTAAACTTTCTGCTTCTACCACCCTTGAAGGCAGATCAGTTGAAAAGTAATACTATATAAACTGCAGATGACTTCTACGCTGCCAAAATTTGAAGTTATAACCCCTTATGCTATTGTTTTCACTGCTAAACATAAAAACGTTTAATGGATCTGTATTATCAATATCCCTAATCATCTTAAACACCTCAACCAAACCTCCTCTGATTGTCCGTCTCTCAAGAGAAAACAAGTTTAGAGAGTTTAACCTCTCTCCATACAACAATCTCATCATCCTACGTATTGGTTTTTCTCTGAACCTTCTCCAACAGTTCAATGTCCTTTTTGACAAAGGGAGTCCAAATCTGTACACATTGCTCTAAATGAGGCCTTATAAGTGATCTATACAATAAAACAATAATATCCCTTGTCTTGTATTCAATATTTCTATAGGTTCTACCTAATATCCTATTAGCCCTGTTTCGTCTTTTTTTTTTCAACCATAGTATTTAATGTTTTCGCATTTAAATTGTAACGAGAAAAATGATGCAAATAATAAAAATCATGTATACTAGATTTTTTTGCATCTTCATTTGCAATTTGATATAAACAAATGGATAAGAATGTGAAAACGAAATCTCTATATTACGTAATTTGTATCAAAAGTGTTAACTCTATTGGTTACTAACCACCTTATGTTTATAACACGCGCTAGGCTATTTAAAGCGTTCAGTATTATATAATTTATATGTAATATGTGTGTATAAAACCTATTATAGTAGTAATAATAAACATGCAATAACAAAATTATTTTTTATATATACAAGTTCCGAACGCCGTAAAGAAACTCGCGCGTGATAAAGGAGTGACTTCATCAAAAAAACAACTTCGGCTGACATACAAAATGAACCAATTACGCGACCTCCGCAGCGCCACCAAGGATGTAGTCTCTCGGTACAAAACAAGCTCGTTATAAAATAAACATTTCACGTTAATATACTCATTGCAGCGAACCAGTACTTATATAGATTTGGAGAATAATGTTCGTAGTCGTTACTTTAACATAATTATTCTAATTAAACACAACAGTAACTAAATACTAAATGTTTGAACCGTGACAATGTATATGAATGAATACAATCAATTAGAACAGAGCCCAGCAAGACGCTCGACTCGTAATCTGAAGGTCGCAGGTTCGAATACTTCGTTGCACCAAACATGCTCGCCCTTTCAGCCTTGGAGGCGTTATAATGTTACGGTCAATCCTACTATTCGTTTATAAAAGAGTAGCTCAAGAGTTAGCGGTGGGTGGTGATGTCTAGCTGCTTTCCATCTAGTCTTACACTACAAAATTAGGGATGGCTAACGCAGATAACCTTCATGTAGCTTTGCGCGAAATTCAAAACCAAACAAACCAAACAAGTGAGTCCTTGGGGCTAGTAGTGATATTTTTGTTTTCATTACTATTTTCCATGAAAGTTCCATAAAAGAAACGAAATACTGCCTTTTAGTCTTGGTTAAAGAATCTACCACGTTCTCCGATTGTTGCGAGATGTGGTACGTTTGAGAAACACACCATTAGTAATATCATTTAATAAGAGAACAATAAAGTTGAATATTCAACTACGAACAACTAATGCATGGTACAATTGGCATGGATCTGAAAACTCTCATCGTCTAAGTAATGGCATATTTCTTACAACAAAACAAAATTTCCTAAGCTGCTTTCACTTAAAAGCATAACGACCTTTTTTTAGGCATTATTCTCATCTTCAAAAACTAAACTATTGTCGCATGGCATACTTGGTTAGGGTTCAGCAAAACGGAAAATTACTCAAACTTATAAGTCATTTAGAAACGTACGTGTAAGAAGTATTATTTTATAACTCTCAGAATAAGTAAGATAAGGCTAACAACATCTGCCAGAAATAATTTACCTTCTCGTATTTATTTAATGCTGTATACGTAAGCATGCACGAGGTCAGTAACCTGACCCCTCAAAATCCTCCCTGTAATCCCTGCACGAAGGAAGCTCATTACATACTTTCAGACGTACGTGTGTATACGTGACATTAAAAACTGCTAACACTAAAATTCAATGTATTATAAATGTTAAAGAAAATAGAAATTTTGAATTTATTTTTCCTGCAAATGTATTTTAGTTTTCTCATAATAGCCTTCCATAAAAACTAGTTTTGTTTATCACCTAAAAATCTGTTGTAATCCAGTTGTTTGAACCGATACACACCAGGTTTACAAGATAAAATATCACCATAAAATATAAGATTACAAATAAAATATCCAAGTTTTTGTGCTTTGTTATTCCATAGTTGAAACATTATCTCGTTATAAATATATATAAGTTTTCGTCATGCCTCCAACAGATGGCGCTATTCAAAATATGCACGTGATAATGGTCACGTTTTTTGCTAATGACTGACACTTAAGGTTTTCTGAGAACAAGGGTAGTGTCCTCGGTGAATATGGAGTGTTTTACAAAGTTACATTAAATAGTAAAATATACAATGAAGGTCAAGATGTTTATAAGGAAAAAAAACATTTCTGTCTAGATCGAGACTGTATATATACACCCAATAATTTAAAAAGAAACATTTCTGTCTAGATCGAGACTGTATATATACACCCAATAATTTAAAAAAGAAACATTTCTGTCTAGATCGAGACTGTATATATACACCCAATAATTTAAAAGAAACATTTCTGTCTAGATCGAGACTGTATATATACACCCAATAATTTAAAAAAGAAACATTTCTGTCTAGATCGAGACTGTATATATACACCCAATAATTTAAAAAAGAAACATTTCTGTCTAGATCGAGACTGTATATATACACCCAATAATTTAAAAAAGAAACATTTCTGTCTAGATCGAGACTGTATATATACACCCAATAATTTAAAAAGAAACATTTCTGTCTAGATCGAGACTGTATATATACACCCAATAATTTAAAAAAGAAACATTTCTGTCTAGATCGAGACTGTATATATACACCCAATAATTTAAAAAAGAAACATTTCTGTCTAGATCGAGACTGTATATATACACCCAATAATTTAAAAAATATACACCCAATAATTTAAAAAGAAACATTTCTGTCTAGATCGAGACTGTATATATACACCCAATAATTTAAAAGAAACATTTCTGTCTAGATCGAGACTGTATATATACACCCAATAATTTAAAAAAGAAACATTTCTGTCTAGATCGAGACTGTATATATACACCCAATAATTTAAAAAAGAAACATTTCTGTCTAGATCGAGACTGTATATATACACCCAATAATTTAAAAAAGAAACATTTCTGTCTAGATCGAGACTGTATATATACACCCAATAATTTAAAAGAAACATTTCTGTCTAGATCGAGACTGTATATATACACCCAATAATTTAAAAGAAACATTTCTGTCTAGATCGAGACTGTATATATACACCCAATAATTTAAAAAAGAAACATTTCTGTCTAGATCGAGACTGTATATATACACCCAATAATTTAAAAAAGAAACATTTCTGTCTAGATCGAGACTGTATATATACACCCAATAATTTAAAAAAGAAACATTTCTGTCTAGATCGAGACTGTATATATACACCCAATAATTTAAAAGAAACATTTCTGTCTAGATCGAGACTGTATATATACACCCAATAATTTAAAAAAAAACATTTCTGTCTAGATCGAGACTGTATATATACACCCAATAATTTAAAAAAGAAACATTTCTGTCTAGATCGAGACTGTATATATACACCCAATAATTTAAAAGAAACATTTCTGTCTAGATCGAGACTGTATATATACACCCAATAATTTAAAAAAGAAACATTTCTGTCTAGATCGAGACTGTATATATACACCCAATAATTTAAAAAGAAACATTTCTGTCTAGATCGAGACTGTATATATACACCCAATAATTTAAAAAAGAAACATTTCTGTCTAGATCGAGACTGTATATATACACCCAATAATTTAAAAGAAACATTTCTGTCTAGATCGAGACTGTATATATACACCCAATAATTTAAAAAAGAAACATTTCTGTCTAGATCGAGACTGTATATATACACCCAATAATTTAAAAGAAACATTTCTGTCTAGATCGAGACTGTATATATACACCCAATAATTTAAAAGAAACATTTCTGTCTAGATCGAGACTGTATATATACACCCAATAATTTAAAAAAAGAAACATTTCTGTCTAGATCGAGACTGTATATATACACCCAATAATTTAAAAAAGAAACATTTCTGTCTAGATCGAGACTGTATATATACACCCAATAATTTAAAAAAGAAACATTTCTGTCTAGATCGAGACTGTATATATACACCCAATAATTTAAAAAAGAAACATTTCTGTCTAGATCGAGACTGTATATATACACCCAATAATTTAAAAAGAAACATTTCTGTCTAGATCGAGACTGTATATATACACCCAATAATTTAAAAGAAACATTTCTGTCTAGATCGAGACTGTATATATACACCCAATAATTTAAAAGAAACATTTCTGTCTAGATCGAGACTGTATATATACACCCAATAATTTAAAAAAGAAACATTTCTGTCTAGATCGAGACTGTATATATACACCCAATAATTTAAAAAAGAAACATTTCTGTCTAGATCGAGACTGTATTTCTGTCTAGATCGAGACTGTATATATACACCCAATAATTTAAAAGAAACATTTCTGTCTAGATCGAGACTGTATATATACACCCAATAATTTAAAAGAAACATTTCTGTCTAGATCGAGACTGTATATATACACCCAATAATTTAAAAAAGAAACATTTCTGTCTAGATCGAGACTGTATATATACACCCAATAATTTAAAAAAAAACATTTCTGTCTAGATCGAGACTGTATATATACACCCAATAATTTAAAAAAGAAACATTTCTGTCTAGATCGAGACTGTATATATACACCCAATAATTTAAAAGAAACATTTCTGTCTAGATCGAGACTGTATATATACACCCAATAATTTAAAAAAGAAACATTTCTGTCTAGATCGAGACTGTATATATACACCCAATAATTTAAAAAAGAAACATTTCTGTCTAGATCGAGACTGTATATATACACCCAATAATTTAAAAAAGAAACATTTCTGTCTAGATCGAGACTGTATATATACACCCAATAATTTAAAAGAAACATTTCTGTCTAGATCGAGACTGTATATATACACCCAATAATTTAAAAGAAACATTTCTGTCTAGATCGAGACTGTATATATACACCCAATAATTTAAAAAAGAAACATTTCTGTCTAGATCGAGACTGTATATATACACCCAATAATTTAAAAAAGAAACATTTCTGTCTAGATCGAGACTGTATATATACACCCAATAATTTAAAAAAGAAACATTTCTGTCTAGATCGAGACTGTATATATACACCCAATAATTTAAAAAAGAAACATTTCTGTCTAGATCGAGACTGTATATATACACCCAATAATTTAAAAGAAACATTTCTGTCTAGATCGAGACTGTATATATACACCCAATAATTTAAAAAAGAAACATTTCTGTCTAGATCGAGACTGTATATATACACCCAATAATTTAAAAAAGAAACATTTCTGTCTAGATCGAGACTGTATATATACACCCAATAATTTAAAAAAGAAACATTTCTGTCTAGATCGAGACTGTATATATACACCCAATAATTTAAAAGAAACATTTCTGTCTAGATCGAGACTGTATATATACACCCAATAATTTAAAAAAGAAACATTTCTGTCTAGATCGAGACTGTATATATACACCCAATAATTTAAAAAAGAAACATTTCTGTCTAGATCGAGACTGTATATATACACCCAATAATTTAAAAAAGAAACATTTCTGTCTAGATCGAGACTGTATATATACACCCAATAATTTAAAAAGAAACATTTCTGTCTAGATCGAGACTGTATATATACACCCAATAATTTAAAAAGAAACATTTCTGTCTAGATCGAGACTGTATATATACACCCAATAATTTAAAAAGAAACATTTCTGTCTAGATCGAGACTGTATATATACACCCAATAATTTAAAAAAGAAACATTTCTGTCTAGATCGAGACTGTATATATACACCCAATAATTTAAAAAAGAAACATTTCTGTCTAGATCGAGACTGTATATATACACCCAATAATTTAAAAGAAACATTTCTGTCTAGATCGAGACTGTATATATACACCCAATAATTTAAAAAAGAAACATTTCTGTCTAGATCGAGACTGTATATATACACCCAATAATTTAAAAAAAAACATTTCTGTCTAGATCGAGACTGTATATATACACCCAATAATTTAAAAAATAATTTAAAAGAAACATTTCTGTCTAGATCGAGACTGTATATATACACCCAATAATTTAAAAAGAAACATTTCTGTCTAGATCGAGACTGTATATATACACCCAATAATTTAAAAAAGAAACATTTCTGTCTAGATCGAGACTGTATATATACACCCAATAATTTAAAAAAGAAACATTTCTGTCTAGATCGAGACTGTATATATACACCCAATAATTTAAAAAGAAACATTTCTGTCTAGATCGAGACTGTATATATACACCCAATAATTTAAAAAAGAAACATTTCTGTCTAGATCGAGACTGTATATATACACCCAATAATTTAAAAAAGAAACATTTCTGTCTAGATCGAGACTGTATATATACACCCAATAATTTAAAAAGAAACATTTCTGTCTAGATCGAGACTGTATATATACACCCAATAATTTAAAAGAAACATTTCTGTCTAGATCGAGACTGTATATATACACCCAATAATTTAAAAAAGAAACATTTCTGTCTAGATCGAGACTGTATATATACACCCAATAATTTAAAAAAGAAACATTTCTGTCTAGATCGAGACTGTATATATACACCCAAATTTAAAAAAGAAACATTTCTGTCTAGATCGAGACTGTATATATACACCCAATAATTTAAAAAAGAAACATTTCTGTCTAGATCGAGACTGTATATATACACCCAATAATTTAAAAGAAACATTTCTGTCTAGATCGAGACTGTATATATACACCCAATAATTTAAAAAAGAAACATTTCTGTCTAGATCGAGACTGTATATATACACCCAATAATTTAAAAGAAACATTTCTGTCTAGATCGAGACTGTATATATACACCCAATAATTTAAAAAAGAAACATTTCTGTCTAGATCGAGACTGTATATATACACCCAATAATTTAAAAAAGAAACATTTCTGTCTAGATCGAGACTGTATATATACACCCAATAATTTAAAAAAGAAACATTTCTGTCTAGATCGAGACTGTATATATACACCCAATAATTTAAAAGAAACATTTCTGTCTAGATCGAGACTGTATATATACACCCAATAATTTAAAAAAGAAACATTTCTGTCTAGATCGAGACTGTATATATACACCCAATAATTTAAAAAAGAAACATTTCTGTCTAGATCGAGACTGTATATATACACCCAATAATTTAAAAAAGAAACATTTCTGTCTAGATCGAGACTGTATATATACACCCAATAATTTAAAAAAGAAACATTTCTGTCTAGATCGAGACTGTATATATACACCCAATAATTTAAAAAAGAAACATTTCTGTCTAGATCGAGACTGTATATATACACCCAATAATTTAAAAAAGAAACATTTCTGTCTAGATCGAGACTGTATATATACACCCAATAATAAAAAAGAAACATTTCTGTCTAGATCGAGACTGTATATATACACCCAATAATTTAAAAAAGAAACATTTCTGTCTAGATCGAGACTGTATATATACACCCAATAATTTAAAAAAGAAACATTTCTGTCTAGATCGAGACTGTATATATACACCCAATAATTTAAAAAAGAAACATTTCTGTCTAGATCGAGACTGTATATATACACCCAATAATTTAAAAAAGAAACATTTCTGTCTAGATCGAGACTGTATATATACACCCAATAATTTAAAAGAAACATTTCTGTCTAGATCGAGACTGTATATATACACCCAATAATTTAAAAGAAACATTTCTGTCTAGATCGAGACTGTATATATACACCCAATAATTTAAAAAAGAAACATTTCTGTCTAGATCGAGACTGTATATATACACCCAATAATTTAAAAAAAAACATTTCTGTCTAGATCGAGACTGTATATATACACCCAATAATTTAAAAAAGAAACATTTCTGTCTAGATCGAGACTGTATATATACACCCAATAATTTAAAAAAGAAACATTTCTGTCTAGATCGAGACTGTATATATACACCCAATAATTTAAAAAAGAAACATTTCTGTCTAGATCGAGACTGTATATATACACCCAATAATTTAAAAGAAACATTTCTGTCTAGATCGAGACTGTATATATACACCCAATAATTTAAAAGAAACATTTCTGTCTAGATCGAGACTGTATATATACACCCAATAATTTAAAAAGAAACATTTCTGTCTAGATCGAGACTGTATATATACACCCAATAATTTAAAAGAAACATTTCTGTCTAGATCGAGACTGTATATATACACCCAATAATTTAAAAAAGAAACATTTCTGTCTAGATCGAGACTGTATATATACACCCAATAATTTAAAAGAAACATTTCTGTCTAGATCGAGACTGTATATATACACCCAATAATTTAAAAGAAACATTTCTGTCTAGATCGAGACTGTATATATACACCCAATAATTTAAAAAGAAACATTTCTGTCTAGATCGAGACTGTATATATACACCCAATAATTTAAAAAGAAACATTTCTGTCTAGATCGAGACTGTATATATACACCCAATAATTTAAAAAGAAACATTTCTGTCTAGATCGAGACTGTATATATACACCCAATAATTTAAAAGAAACATTTCTGTCTAGATCGAGACTGTATATATACACCCAATAATTTAAAAAGAAACATTTCTGTCTAGATCGAGACTGTATATATACACCCAATAATTTAAAAAAGAAACATTTCTGTCTAGATCGAGACTGTATATATACACCCAATAATTTAAAAAGAAACATTTCTGTCTAGATCGAGACTGTATATATACACCCAATAATTTAAAAAGAAACATTTATGAACAATGGAATACAATAAAATGTATCGCCTATCACAGTAACACCTACAGGTATCGCCTATCACAGTAACACCTATAGGTATCGCCTATCACAGTAACACCTATAGGTATCGCCTATCTCAGTAACACATACAGGTATCGCCTATCACAGTAACTCTTAGAGGTATCGCCTATTACAGTAACACCTATATGTATCGCCTATCACAGTAACTCTTACAGGTATCGCCTATCTCAGTAACACCTACAGGTATCGCCTATCACAGTAACTCTTACAGGTATCGCCTATCACAGTAACACCTACAGGTATCGCCTATCACAGTAACAAGTACAGGTATCGCCTATCACAGTAACACCTACAGGTATCGCCTATCACAGTAACACCTACAGGTATCGCCTATCTCAGTATCTCTTACAGGTATCGCCTATCACAGTAACACCTATAGGTATCGCCTATCACAGTAACTCCTACAGGTATCGCCTATCACAGTAACACCTATAGGTATCGCCTATCACAGTAACTTCTACAGGTATCGCCTATCACAGTAACACCTACAGGTATCGCCTATCTCAGTAACACCTATAGGTATTGCCTATTACAGTAACACCTACAGGTATCGCCTATCACAGTAACAACTACAGGTAACGCCTATCATAGTAACACCTGTTTGTTTGTTTGTTTTTGTTTCGCACAAAGCTACTCGAGGGTTATCTGTGCTAGCCGTCCCTAATTTAGCAATGTAAGATAAAGGGAAGGTAGGTAGTCATCACCACCCACCGCCAACTTTTGGGCTACTCTTTTACCAACGAATAGTGGGATTTACCGTCACATTATAACGCCCCCACGGCTGAAAGGGCGAGCATGTTTAGCCCAAGAGTTGGCGGTGGGTGGTGATGACTAGCTGCCTTCCCTCTAGTCTTATACTGCTAAATTAGGGACAGCTAGAGCAGATAACCATCGTGTAGCTTTGCGCGAAATTTAAAAAAAAAAATTAACTGCAAAAATAACGACAGCAGAAAACAGAACAGAATATATTTAAACAATACTTACTGTAACAAAATGTCCGAGAATTTATTAATATTTAAAGAAATTATTAATTAAGTAAGAAATTAATATTTAATCAAAAACATTTTTGCGCCTTACTCAGGTTCTAATCCTGTTGTTGATAATTGAGGTAGGTGAAAGATAGTTTTCCGTCTGCGTTACGCAGGTTCCCACATATAGAGGGCCTTCTTTTTTAAGAGAAATTTTCAGATAATGTTGCAAAACTTTGATATTTCCGGCGTGTACAGGTTTCCACCCTATGCAGTTTCCGGTTTAGACAGGTTTTACTGTATTATGTATGGTAATATGTCAAACCATATTACATCAAACCATTGCACCTAATACCGAGTTTCATAAAAACAGCAGAAAGTAGTAATGGTGTTAACACTATCTACTTGCGTGAATAGCAACTGTTATGACGTCAACCAAATTAATCAGTGAATTGTATTGTAGTTGTTATTTATTATATTAAGATCATTCAGTAATCTGGGTAAAAATTAATAACACAAAACGATTTACTTCATTTTACAACTCTTTTTACGGAATTATTTATTATTTTTATTACAAATTTATTTGAATTAACTCTAATAACATCCACAAGAACTAGGGCGCCAACAAGTTAGTTTTCTACGTAGATTTAACAAAATATGGTAAAACTCACGAGTACCTTAAAACTAAACGAACCAACTTATTTATTAAATTCAAAAGACGAAATATACTCAAAATATGTTGTATATAAAAACACGAAAAAAATATTAGTAATTTTCAAAAACATTTAACTTCGGACAAATCTTCGTTATGAAAGCGTCTCGTACATCGAATCTTGCAACACGAGTGAGCACGTGATCTGGACATATTTTATTGAAATTTCTACAGAGTTTTGTGATGTTGTATACGATTACACTAAAGAGTATGAGGATTACAGACGGTGCAATTCACCACCGGGTAACATGATATCTGTTGCAGACACCACCAGATGTTTCTTTGAGCATTAAACTTTCATCAAATTGTTTGAAAACATTCTCACGTACACACTTTTGGTTCACTTACTGAACCTACAGTACGCAAAGAAACAGCTTAGAACTTATTCCTGAGCTAATCACACACTGTCAGCGGTATTCCCCTTTAGTATTTCTGGATTGTCCCATGGAAGATGATACTAGAGAAACTTTTAAACTGGTGTTAATGTGTTGTCTATTTTCTACTTGGGATAATCAACTGGCGTGGATAACAAATTCACTATGGGATATTTCTTGGGCTACTGTTTTACCAATGAATAGTGGGATTGACCCTCACGGGTGACAAGGCGAGCATGTTTGATACGACAGGGATTCGAACCCGCGACTCTCAAATTACGAGTCGAACACCTTAACTACCTGGCCATTCCAGGTCCGAAAAGAATACCACAGTATTTTAGTGAAGACTATCGTATTTTTCTCGTAAGTTCCAATGGTTCTTACTAAGTAAATCTCTGACTTAATGTCGTTATTGTATGCAAACAAAGTAATAAAACTCACTCAAATAAAATCCGACGAGACAGCGAGAGCCCAAAACATGCTATCCCAGTATTGCGATACTTTCAGTAACTTGCTGATAGGCGTCTCCACCGTCGCGTTCACTGAACGGATGAATCCAAAAGTTGTAGGATAACTTTTCAGTTGCAGACAGAAAACATAGCGAGTACAACGAACCAAACAAAATAAAACCAAAACCGGTTTTAAAAAATTACATACTTCTGTCATCTAGAAATACAAATTTGAAGAAGTTAAAAGAACGTCTTCGAAATTCGGAAAGAGACTTGAAATTCACATTTTTCAAGAAAACGCACGCGAGGTTGAAAAATCTCCTAAAACAAACAACACTTAAACATGAAGTAAATAAAAAAGATGAACCCGTTCTGAATTTTACAGAAGAAAAGTTAGAAATAAACTTAAAATAAAAAATTATTAAGTAATTGTAGTTCTTTCAAAAAATATTTAGTTGTCAAAGATCGTTAATTTTATTACCAAAGAAGAACAATGAACTCTTTGACAGCACTAGTTTTGGGCTTCGTTTGGACACTAATAAACCAGTTGATACTAGACAAAGTCATTTCGCTTCTTACTTATACACATAACTATTTAACTCCTAGAGTTAACTCCTCGAATCGCCAATTTCAGCGTTAAAAGCCCCAAAACTTACTGTTGTGTAACCGAGGGAAGATATAATAATTTCTTTCCCTAATTTTTCATTTTACAATTTGTAAAAGGGTAAACGTAAGACTGATACAGATCATGAGAATAAGCATACTAAGGAAACTTACTTTCTAAAATATGTGAAATTATTACTTCAGTAATTATTAACAATAATGTTTACAGCAGTGCCATCTGAATAACCAAAGTAATAATTAATTTTATATACATATACTAACCAAAGTACGCCAAAATAATATAATTTTATCAAAGTAAAGAGCCATATCGTTACAACAACATAAAGTACCTGAATATATTTCTGAAAGTGCAGAGGGAATCACGATGTAAAACATTTGAAAACACTGGCCATGAGGGCCCGGCATGGCCAGGTGGTTAAGACTCTCGACTCGTAATCCGATGGTCGCGGGTTCGAATCCCCGTCACACCGAACATGCTCGCCCTTTCAGCCGTACCGGCGTTATAATGTGACGGTCAATCCCATTACTCGTTGGTAAAAGAGTAGCCCAAGACTTGGCGGTGGGTGGTGATGACTAGCTGCTTTCTCTCTAGTCTTACACTGCTAAATTAGAGACGGCTAGCGCAGATAGCCCTCGTGTAGCTTTGCGAAATTCAAAAAACAAGCAAACAATCAAACCAAACCACTGACCAAGAGACTGTAAAATGTTAAAACTTCGCTAAAATTGTCGGTTAATTTTAATAAGTTTATCTTTTTATGTTTTGAAAGGCCACGTATATGTACAACAATTATAAATATTATTACAAGTTCTTGTACAGTAACATTAGCAGTGTTACTTCTTTACAGGAAACGTCATTATAAATATTGTTTCAAAGTTTTATACAGTATTGTCTGTGTGCTAATTCTTATCAAATTTTTAAAAATATTGAACGTTAGGTCATAGAATAAATAAAAACTATAAGTTTAGTTACCGACAGCATTTAATACAGCAATGTTTACCCCAACCCAAACTAATTAAAAAATAAACAAATTTACATGAGTTACAGTTAATTTATCTCTATTGGATAAGAGCCGTACTTAATAAAGACTTAACTAATGTTAGGCCTAAGACAATTGAGCTTACAACAGATTTCATGTCTGAGATTAGAATTCTTTTGCATAATTCTGGAAATTCTATATTTAAAGAAGCAGTGTTGCAATAAAGATAGTAATTCGACCGTAAATATTCTGCCTGTCTCTACTAATTCAGTAATATTAGGAACGATGTATTTTTCCACGAAACATTGTAAATACTATTTGTAACAGATTCACCGTTAAACATTTATTTTAATATCTACACATATTTCCGTTTAATGCATGTACATATACTGTTAAATGTATATTGCACAAATTCCGCTTGTTCTCTACATTTGTAGAAGATTCTTGAGTGCAAGAATCAACAATATATGTTTTCAAAAGCACTGGCATATCTTCGAATATCGTTGCCAAGTAAATTTTCAAGAATCTCACCTAATTAGTATAAATTATAGCCATCGCAATACGCGGAGAGACAGTTAATAGAATATTGTTGGTCAGCTACAGTCAGTATGTTATGAGCCTGGAAACTATAGTTGTGATTAACTGTTATTAATCAGAATACTACGGAATTTGACCAAAAACGTTTCGAACATTACAAATCGTTCTACTTCAGTGAATTAAATTTCAACGAGAACAGTAAACATTTGTAAAATGTCAGCTTGTAAGCGGTGTGAGGTCAGCCAACAATAGACAGCTAGCTAGCTTAAACCAAGTATAAAAATATCAACTCAGAATTATTGGCTAGAACTGGTGATACTGGGTTCCCCATGCTTAGGGCATTTGTTTGTATATAGTTTTGGTTGTTGAACATGAAGTTTGTCTTTATCGTGGTGAATTCTATGAGGGTTGCTAATTGGTTGCTGGGAATGTCTATAGTTGGGTTAGGGTCTCAGATATAGAGTTCTAAGGCTATCTTGTAGGCTTCAGTGGTTGGAACTTCTGTAAAGAGGGTACATAACATCGAAACTGGCCATTAAGGCTTTATGATTAAGTTGATTTAGATTAGACTTGAAATTAAAAGAGTCTTTGGTGAATGAGCTGGCTGATGTTACATATTTGGAGAATGCCCATGCTATGTATTTACCAAGATTGTAATTAAACGATTCATATGTGGACATTATTGGTCGTAATGGACAATCTGGTTTATGAGGTTTGGGGATGCCGTATATTTGCGGTGTGCGTGAGTCGGTTTTACGTAGGTAGGAATAAAGTGTTTGTGAAATTGTGTTCGCTTTTTTCATTTGTAGTAGTAATTTGTTCAGCTGCGTCTCGTGTGTCTTTGTTGGATTTGTGTGTATTGGTTTAAATTTGTTCGTGTCTGGTAGGATGTTCTTCATTTTTTGGATGTATTCAATCGTGTTCATTATGACTATAGCGTTACCTTTATCTGCTTTTAGAATTTTTATGTTTTTGTCTTGTTTTAGGTTTTTAATAAAATTAATGTCTCTTTTTGTAAGATTGTTTTTTAGTTTTCTGTTTTGTGAAATTATGTTGATGGTTTTTTGAGAAAATTCTTTGAAAAAATCGTTTAAGATGTTGTTTTTAGGTGTTTCTGGAAAATATAAATTTGTAATTTTACCTGGGACGTTTGGCTGTTGGATGTCAGTAAAATTATCTAAGTTGTCTTCTATCTGTTGGTTGTTTTTGGTTGTTTCCTTGTTGTTGTTCTCTGTAGAAAGTATCACAAGTCTCCTGGCTAGATCTTCTAAACATGTTTCGATTTCTATGGTTGGAATGTACCTAGGTGCTATTGCGAAGTTGAGTCCTTTGTTAAGTAGATGTATCTCGTCTGTGTTTAATTGTCGGTCGGATCTGTTAATTATGAGGTTAGTCAACGGTTTGTCATGTTGGTGTCTTTTATGTTGTTTAAATCTTAGTTTTTCTAGTTTTTTGTTGTGGCAGATCTTTTTGTCTCTGTCGTTCTTAATATTGATTTGGTTTATGTTTCGTTGTATAAGTCCGTAAATCTGTGGTTTAATGCAGCATGCCAGTTGATGGTCTAGGTTCATTTTTTGTTTTTGTAAGTCATGTAGTTCTTTGTATTTTGTGTTCAACATGGCTTTAAGTAGTTTTTTCTGTAAATTTTGGATAATGTTTGTGTATTTATTAAAATTTTTTGAAAGTTTTACCTTTACAATATTAGGGGTTAGTTGTTCCTTTCTACATTGTTGAATAAAATAGATGTAATTTCTTCCACATATGAATCGTTTAATTACAATCTTGGTAAATACATAGCATGGGCATTCTCCAAATATGTAACATCAGCCAGCTCATTTATCAAAGACTCTTTTAATTTCAAGTCTAATCTAAATCAACTTAATCATAAAGCCTTAATGGCCAGTTTCGATGTTATATCCCTCTTTACAGAAGTTCCAACAACTGAAGCCTGCAAGATAGCCTTAGAACTCTATATCCGAGACCCTAACCCAACTATAGAAATTCCCAGTAACCAGTTAGCAACCCTCATAGAATTCACCACGATAAAGACAAACTTCATGTTCAACAACCACAACTATATACAACTCAGAATTCACCACGATTAAGACAAACTTCATGTTCAACAACCAAAACTATATACAACTCAGAATTTACCACGGTAAAGACAAACTTCATGTTCAACAACCACAACTATATACAACTCAGAATTACCACGATAAAGACAAACTTCGTGTTCAACAACCACAACTATATACAACTCAGAATTCACCATGATAAAGACAAACTTCATGTTCAACAACCACAACTATATACAACTCAGAATTCACCACGATTAAGACAAACTTCATGTTCAGCAACCAAAACTATATACAACTCAGAATTTACCACGGTAAAGACAAACTTCATGTTCAACAACCACAACTATATATAACTCAGAATTACCACGATAAAGACAAACTTCATGTTCAACAACCACAACTATATACAACTCAGAATTCACCACGATAAAGACAAACTTCATGTTCAACAACCACAACTATATACAACTCAGAATTACCACGATAAAGACAAACTTCATGTTCAACAACCACAACTATGTACAACTCAGAATTCACCACGATTAAGACAAACTTCATGTTAAGCAACCAAAACTATATACAACTCAGAATTTACCACGGTAAAGACAAACTTCATGTTCAACAACCACAACTATATATAACTCAGAATTACCACGATAAAGACAAACTTCATGTTCAACAACCACAACTATATACAACTCAGAATTACCACGATAAAGACAAACTTCATGTTCAACAACCACAACTATATACAACTCAGAATTCACCACGATAAAGACAAACTTCATGTTCAACAACCACAACTATATACAACTCAGAATTACCACGATAAAGACAAACTTCATGTTCAACAACCACAACTATAAACAACTCAGAATTCACCACGATAAAGACAAACTTCATGTTCAACAACCACAACTATATACAACTCAGAATTACCACGATAAAGACAAACTTCATGTTCAACAACCACAACTATAAACAACTCAGAATTACCACGATAAAGACAAACTTCATGTTCAACAACCACAACTATATACAACTCAGAATTACCACGATAAAGACAAACTTCATGTTCAACAACCACAACTATATACAACTCAGAATTCACCACGATAAAGACAAACTTCATGTTCAACAACCACAACTATATACAACTCAGAATTCACCACGATAAAGACAAACTTCATGTTCAACAACCACAACTATATACAACTCAGAATTCACCACGATAAAGACAAACTTCATGTTCAACAACCACAACTATATACAACTCAGAATTACCACGATAAAGACAAACTTCATGTTCAACAACCACAACTATATACAACTCAGAATTACCACGATAAAGACAAACTTCATGTTCAACAACCACAACTATAAACAACTCAGAATTCACCACGATAGAGACAAACTTCATGTTCAACAACCACAACTATAAACAACTCAGAATTACCACGATAAAGACAAACTTCATGTTCAACAACCACAACTATAAACAACTCAGAATTCACCACGATAGAGACAAACTTCATGTTCAACAACCACAACTATAAACAACTCAGAATTACCACGATAAAGACAAACTTCATGTTCAACAACCACAACTATATACAACTCAGAATTCACCACGATAAAGACAAACTTCATGTTCAACAACCACAACTATAAACAACTCAGAATTACCACGATAAAGACAAACTTCATGTTCAACAACCACAACTATATACAACTCAGAATTCACCACGATAAAGACAAACTTCATGTTCAACAACCACAACTATATACAACTCAGAATTACCACGATAAAGACAAACTTCATGTTCAACAACCACAACTATATACAACTCAGAATTTACCATGATAAAGACAAACTTCATGTTCAACAACCACAACTATATACAACTCAGAATTACCACGATAAAGACAAACTTCATGTTCAACAACCACAACTATATACAACTCAGAATTACCACGATAAAGACAAACTTCATGTTCAACAACCACAACTATATACAACTCAGAATTACCACGATAAAGACAAACTTCATGTCCAACAACCACAACTATATACAACTCAGAATTACCACGATAAAGACAAACTTCATGTTCAACAACCACAACTATATACAACTCAGAATTACCACGATAAAGACAAACTTCATGTTCAACAACCACAACTATATACAACTCAGAATTACCACGATAAAGACAAACTTCATGTTCAACAACCACAACTATATACAACTCAGAATTACCACGATAAAGACAAACTTCATGTTCAACAACCACAACTATATACAACTCAGAATTACCACGATAAAGACAAACTTCATGTTCAACAACCACAACTATATACAACTCAGAATTACCACGATAAAGACAAACTTCATGTTCAACAACCACAACTATATACAACTCAGAATTCACCACGATAAAGACAAACTTCATGTTCAACAACCACAACTATATACAACTCAGAATTCACCACGATTAAGACAAACTTCATGTTCAGCAACCAAAACTATATACAACTCAGAATTTACCACGGTAAAGACAAACTTCATGTTCAACAACCACAACTCAGAATTAATTCGCTCGTCGTCGACCCGGACCGTCGATAAAATATTCAGTTCTAGACCTCATAGAAGAATGAGAAGAATCTGTAAGTCTGCAAAACCATTATATATAAATCATTACTTGTAATAACTATTTATAATAACCGTTATTATGAATTATATTGTGGTTTGTATATTAAAATATATTTGTGTTAAGAAAGACAAATTGTGTGTATCAATATTATTGGCGAATATTATAAATTTGATACCTATTGACATTAAATTAACTTATAAATTCAAATTTATTATATATATAGATTACATTCAATTTTTTATTACATGAGTTAAAATATTTAAGTCGCCCACACGCAGGACCGGCTCTGGCTCTTCTCCATAAGGGGGGCTTAGACGGATTAGATAAAAACAGAAGGGCTAAAACCATATCTTGTGGGCGCACATGCAGTAGTACTTAGGTAAAGAAGCAACAAAATTTTTTCGATAGATGGCTACAGATGTGAGACTAAAGCACTTCCTGAAGTAACTTCAGTCCTGGGAAGCCTTACTGCCGTCCCATTACGTACATCGTCAAAAATTACTCCCTACCTGTGTCGTATTAGACATAACGCATTATAAACCTACTAATATACAATTGCCATTTCATGTCCTTACTAGAATGAGAACGCGCACAGCGCACCCCTCACATCCTACTCTATTGGAAGAACCACAAAACTGAGCCACTTGGAAAAGACAGTCACAGCTAATACTCAGTAGTCGCAAACAGAGCAACCTTTCAGGCTTTTATTAACACGTCCTTTTAAACAATATAAAGTAACTTTACGGTGTGCATTTTAACTTGCCGTTTTTGTCTCGTAAACTGATTCCTTATTTCTCTGCGTGTTTTTCTTCTTCCTATAAAGTTTAGAGGCGGCTTAAATGAATAATAAAAGACTATTACAATAAACAAATGTGAAACGTTTCGACAATTTTCCTCACAATCAGGTAATAAAGTTTCTATTGTCACCAATTCAAGCCGTCTATAAACTTTGTTTTCTGAAAGTAGGTTCCTCGTCATAAATTTCTTTAATAGATACTAATATTAGTGGTTTAGTCAAGTAACCACAGTGACTGGTACGATTGTTTGTTTTTGTTTGTTTTGAATTTCGTGCAAAGCTACACGAGGGCTATCTGCACTACCCGTCCCTAATTTAGTAGTGTAAGACTAGAGGGAAGGCAGCTAGTCATCATCACCTACCTCCAACTCTTGGGCTACTCTTTTACCAACAAATAGTGGGATTAACTGTAACTTTATAAAGCCCTCATGGCTGAAAAGGCGAGCATGTTTGGTACGACGTGGATACGAACCCGCGACCTTCAGATTACGAGTCGAACGCCTTAACCCACTTGGACATGCCGGGCAAAAGTTCAAGTATTTTAATTTAAACGCTTCATAATACTGACTGGTACGAAAATATTAAGAAACTTATCGTGATTTTAGAATTTCCATAAGGTATGGATGAACTAGTGATCATGGTTCTACATTTGTTCACTCTTCTCGGTGTTCCACGTATGGATGAACTAGTGGTCATGTTTCTACATTTGTTTTAAGTTCACTCTTCGCGGTGTTCCACGTATGGATGAACTAGTGATCATGTTTCTACATTTGTTTTAAGTTCACTCTTCGCGGTGTTCCACGTATGGATGAACTAGTGATCATGTTTCTACATTTGTTTTAAGTTCACTCTTCGCGGTGTTCCACGGATGGATGAACTAGTGATCATGTTTCTACAATTTTGTTCCAATGTTGTTTCAAACTACCATTAATCCGGCACCATATCGCATCTCACTGGAGATTTGTCTTTTTTTAGTTCAAGTTATAACCTATGATAGAAAGAGCTTTAAAATATTATATCCCGATATCTCAGATGTGAGAGGATAGGGAGAGCTCTGCAGTAGGGTTTACACTTTACACACCAACCTGGTGGACACGCCCCCGACTCTTGGGTGTTTTTCCTTATGAACACTTTTCGGTTACATTTAGCTTATATGAATCTTTCTTTCACTTAAGAAAAACTGAGCTAGTGTCAGAATAACGATAATAAAACACCTGGCACCACTGGTGAATTACATGCGCAGTGGCGATGAAACGAGATGTAAACCTAAAAATATGAATTTAAAATGAAATTACCATACTGTAGGACAGCGGTAAGTCTTCGGATTTACAACGGTAATATCAGGGGTTCGATTCCCCTCGATGTTGCTTTGCTATAAGAAAACACACACACATAGCCTTAGGTAGAATGACATTATTACCGCAAGATTCGTGAATATTAACAAACAGTAATTTGTGACACATACAGTACAAGATTAACAGCGTGACCTGGTCAGTTGGTAAAGTAAGCTTGTTGCGAAACAGAAAAGACCTTAAGAGGTAGCGTGAATCAGTCAGTGTGTACTGGGTTTGTAGACGTGAAGTACGAGTTCACTCTTAGGTTACTGTAGAAAGTATCATTTGTAAACGATGCCTAAACATTGCTCATTGTAAAGTGTGTAGGGAAGAAACAACTCATGTATTGTAATTTACATGGACTGGTTCTCTCATAATTATTTGGGTATTCGTGTTTATGTACCCAGGAGGGTCAGCTTTCATCGATCTTTTCCTCTCTTTCGGGTAATCGTATGTACCCTGGTGGGTCAAGTGCGCTTTGACCTCTTCATCCCTTATATGATCATGCAGTGTTGGTTGGTATGGCTACTGCTTAAGGGTCAGAGTGGGCTGAATTTCTCCGACCCTTTTCAAGGTAATTCCATGTACTGGTTTCATAGATGTTATTTGCCCTATCAGTAGGAAGTGTGGTTTGATGGTCGCCTTTATTCTTCTCCCTTTTATATATAGATATTTATTTTATTTATTTATTTATTTTAAATTTTTTCCATTTATTTATTTTTGTGTTTAAAATATATGTTGATCGGAAAGAGATGTTTAGGACTATCTTCATCGTGTATGCGGTACCTGTCTACTTCGCATAATAATTCTTTTTTCATCCATTTTTATCAATATACGTTATTGTACTATGTAGGAGTCAATCTACTATAATTGGTATGTTTGAATATTTGTGTATGAAATTAGTTAATGTGGTTCTGGGAACTCTGTATACTGTTGTGAGAAGTGTGTTTTGTATTTTTGTAGCTTGGTTTTGATTATTTTGTCACTTACAGTAATCCAAGCTGGAGCTACATAGTCCATTACTGGTCTAATGTATGTTGTGTAAATATTTATTACATTGTCTGTTGATGCTTCACTGTTCTTACCTCTTCTTCCTTCTTGACAGGAATCGGGAACATCGCGTAATAAAAAAGTTTTCCAGTATCATACATATATGCAAGAGTTTCATTACAGTATGACATGTGGCGTATTTATGGCATCATATCTGTACCCTGAGAATAAAGAAAAATAAAGTTCTCTGTGACGCGAAACGAAGGCGAAACGGGAAAATCGTGGTTCCTATTGCAACTTTACATGCACACAGGATAAATATTTCGCGAAGTGGGGGATCGCACATCGCGTAATAAAAAAGTTTTTCCAATATCACGTAAGCAAGAGTTCCATTATAATATGATGGAAGAATGAACTTTTAAATATTAAAACTGGGGGTTGTTGTTAAGGGACCAATTGTATGCTCAGGAGAATGTTCAGTGTTGAGAGCTTTTTGTAATGGACAGGTAAATAAAATATATATGTTCACCAATTTATATCACCGTCAGAGCTTTATAGAAAGACTATCTCACAAAAGTTGTTACAAAAACAATCAAATCACTACACTTAATACTTATGATTAAAAATCACCTAGATTGCAAATTATTTTATTGTTTCATATTCCTCTTAATTAATTAAGCCATCTTTCTGGATTCCAGTATTTCGCGTAGGCCCGACATGGCACTTGATTCGTAATCCCAGGGTTGCGGGTTCGAATCCTCGTTGCACCACACATATTCGCCCTTTCACCCGTGAGAGCGTTTTAATGTGACGCCCAATCCCACTATTCGTTGGTAAAAGAGTAGCCCAAGAGTTGGCGGTGGGTGGTGATGACTAGCTGCCTTCCCTCTAAAATTACACTGCTAAATTAGGGACGACTAGGGCAAATAGCCCTCTTGTAGCTTTGCGCGAAATTCAACACAAACCCAACCAAACCAAACTTAATTCAATGCTATAACTACTAAAAATATACAGTAAAATGTCAAAATAGCACGTACGTAGCATGTACTCTTGGTGTATAACAGATTATTTTGGCCCGGCAAGGCCAGTAGGTTAAGGCGCTCGACTTGTAACCCGAGGGTCACGGGTTTGAATCCCTGTCACCAAACACGCTCGCCCTTTCACATTATAACATGTGACGGTCAGTCTCACTATTCGTTGGTAAAAGAGTAGCCCAAGAATTGGCGGTGGGTGGTGATGACTAACTGCCCTCTCTCTAGTCTTACACTGCAAAATTAGGGACGGCTAGCGCAGATAGCCCTCGTGTAGCTATACGCAAAATTCAGAAACAAAAGCATATGTCGCAAAATACGTTTATTTGATTTTTGTTGCATCAAACGGTTGATTGTATATTACTGAAAATAAGCTAAGGTTTTTTTTCGTAATAATTCGTTTATAAATAGGTGTGGAAACCTGATTTACAAAACCAAGAAACGCACTAGAAAATTATACAACTCATAAGACTCGTGCGAAAATTACTTTCACGTTCAGCGGTTTGTTAAAATTCCCTAGAAGCGACGAGTTTGTTTTTTGAATTTCGCACAAAACTACTCGAGGGCTATCTGTGCTCGCCGTCTCTAATTTAGCAGTGTAAGACTAAAGGGAAGGTAGCTAGTCATCACCACCCACCGCCAACTTTTGGGCTACTCTTTTACCAACGAATAGTTGGATTGACCATAACATTATAACGCCCCCACGGCTGAAAGGGAGAGCATGTTTGGCGCGACGCGGATGCGAACCCGCGATCTTCAGATTACAAGTCGCACGCCTTAACACGCTTGGCCATGCCGGGCCTCACAAATAGTATAAGAAAATACACATTAAAGCAACGAGAAAAGAAGGCATAGGAACAATCAAAGAATTGAAAGTTATTAATATACTATTACATACTAGAACATATGGAAATAATTAAAATATTTCTATGTTGACAAAAAGATTTGTTTTGTTGTTAGCGACTTTTTCTATACACCCAATAATAATAATTTCAAGAACTTCAAAGTAGCCTGAAGGTTACCAGTTTTGGTTAAATATCATACACCATACTAATTAAAATTATAAAGGCACAAGTTAAAGCACTAAAAATAAAAGAGTGTTAATACTGATAGTGTGATAGTCAGTTTCAAAGAAAGCGTTGATTTGAATATTTCAAGTAAAATTTGTTATTGATTCGTGAAATAATGTTTTATTATCATTCATTAACGTTATTTTCTTTCGTTAGTTGGTAATTAATATCAGCATTAGAATAACAGTTTTACGTTTAATTGGAAACTATTTCTGTCAAAACTTGCTTATGTGGTTACGTATAAACCTCAACTATTGACAGCCTAACACCACAAAAATAATCAAAATAAAATTATTAATCGTATTTTGATACATAATAAATCAAACACTGTTAACGTTGACGATGTAATTTTAAAACGCATATGTTATAATCTTAGTTTATAAAAAAATAAAATTTAATAAATTACAAAAAAGTAGCATAATATATTTGCAAAAATGTAAAAAAACTCATTATCTTACAGATGAAATTCAAATGTTTCTTAGAAATTAGAATGGAGTTTAAACTACAAAATGAAAACTGTTGATAAAATATCAATAAATATTAATAGCAGAAAAATAAATGATAAATCCTAAATAACGTTTTGCGGTTAACTTACTTTTCACGTCTGATTTCTCAAACTATTCTCTTCGTCGTTAGTACAGAATGTTTTCCAGGTAGAAAGTATCACCATCAAATCGTTTCTAGCCCTAACTACAACTCGCCAAATAATCCACTATCTACCCAGGTTGAATTACAGACAAAACTGGTGTAATCTGGAGGGCTTTCTATAAGTTGTTTCCTTACATCCATTCCCGTGGGATTATTATTCTATTTTCATAAATAAATGGAACTAAGAAACAGGGCTAATACTGCCGACAGACACAGTATGAACCTGACGCCGACCCTTCTCTTTTCATAGTCGTTTGGGACGTGGGCTTACATGCTGGAAGTGCCTGGAATGTTCGCAGTAGAACCGGTCGTCCCATTAAAGTGCTACCACCATTAGACTATCGCTTTCTGGAACAACTTTCTACCCCCACCGTTTCCCCCTTATCTTACCCTATTCTCATAATTTACCTGCAGACAGACTGTCGCACAAACTATTCTGGCGAACAGACAATCTAAGTGTGTGCTAGGCTTACCGTCAATTCAGTTTTGGAGTCACAGCCTGAGGCAGATATCACATAAATGTGAATTGTCTGTACTTGTACGTACTGAAGTAATTCGTTAGACTTAATAACTATATTTTTGCTTATCATACCATGACAAACAAATAACATAGTGCGAATATTTCAAACTACACGAACACTGACCCTGCGAGAGTAAGTGTGAAAGTTTTCCCAACCTGTACTTGCGAAAAAGCAGTAAAAGATAGATAAAACAAGCATATAATCATGAAATTAATGGATAAGGAAGTGATAAATAATTAAAGTCAAGAATCAAAACATTTATCAATCTGTAATTATTATGTGTGTGTGTGTGCTTTGTTTTTGTTATTCCTAACCGATGTTTGTTATTATAATTGAGAATTCAAACAATTTCCTTACACATACAAACATATAAATTAAAAATATCAGGTAATGTAACTAGTTAGCTCTGCCACCCAAGGTGGACAGATGTAATGTTTTCACCTCTAGGTATGTGTGTATTTGTCAGAAAATGCTGAGTGGATGTAGACGAAAGTTGGTATACAAATGGACTATGACCCAACTTAGAAGTGATTATTTTTTGGAGGGTTAAGGTCACACACACACAAAACAAAATCTGTCTGTTAACATGGGGACCGATTTTTCATACTATTTTTATCCTATAACTCAGTCAAAAATCATCAGATTTTGATAAAACTTGGTAGAGTTGTGTAGAATATTATTCTTCATTGTTCTGTTTAAAATGGCCCGTGTCCGTTAATAACGACGAATACATTTTCTTATTTCTTTGATAACTGAATATGAACAACGCCGTATGGCGAAGGTATGCCCCCTAGTGAGTGCCATTCTAGTATTATTATTTGCTTTATTTTTATTTACTTTTACGCTATACACAAACTACATTTCATTCCGCTCAATAAATACCTTTCAGTTTTCCAGTACAACTTTTAATATTTCTTTAGCATGGTCTAGGGTGGCCAAGCAAAAGCATGACAGGTTGTGTATTGAAGGTTCAATGGTTCGAGACTTTTAGCAGTGAGGAACTTTATAAAAGTGACAGTTAATCCGTTCACTCGGTTCGAAAGGTCGTACAAAGCCCTTGTGACAGCTTTAGTCATTGGTTGGCTGCCTTCCTTTTTATCGGTATCTCAAAATTAGAAACGGCCATACTTTAGTCCTAAAGGTCACTGCCACAGTAATTTATTCCAAGTGCACGTGAAGTTCCGTCCAGTTTGAAAATTTCACTTTCTTTTTAATGAAAATGTTGATTCTTGATCATTAATTCTTAAACATACCAGAAATGTTTATTTGAACTAGAAAAAAGTGGCATATCACGACGCATAACTATGTTTCTTTTATAAATGAAATAAATTATTACCTTTATAGTTTATAAGTTTCAAAATATAAAGAAATAAAAGCGAGGTGTTGTTTTTAGATGTTTTAATTTGGAAATTTAAAATTGTTTCTTTGTTTTTGTTCTTAAGCGCAAAGTTGCACAATGGATTATTAGCTGTACTCTTCTTACCTCAGGATCGAACCACGAATTTTAGCAATTTAAACCCCAAGCTCATACCTGAGCTACCGAAGGCTGTTATCGGTGACTTTTGCCACTAGGCCAGTTTAAAATTTCGTGAAAATTTTAGAAGTCAGCACAACCTGATAGAATTTGGTGGGGTTGGGGGAATCTAAACTTATTAAATAAATGTACCTGTAGAAAAATAATAAGAATAAACAAATCGATATCGATCAATAAAGGAAAACGAAAAACACACATAAACAGATGAAACAAAATTTTTATTCAAAGAAATTTGCTATTTAAAATTTCACTAGCGAATGGTGGAATTCCATTTTTTTATAAGTTTAACATTTTAAATAATACTAGTTGCAAGTCTTTTCGCGTATGTTCAACATGTTAAGTAATAGTAAATCCAGATATTTCCTATAAGTTTAATATGTTGAATAATAGCAGATGTCTCTTTCATAAGTTTAACATGTTGAGTGATAACAGATTCTTGTCTGTTATGTTCGCTGAACATCTATTAGAATAATGTTTAGTTTTTGTCTGTTCTGAAATTGCGCGCGCACTTTATTTCAATGGATATAAATAAGACGTGGATGTAAGTATATTTCGTAAACATTTTGTACAACAGCACGTTAGAAGCTTATGAAAGGTTTGTAACATGTCTGGCGTTGGTTCATAGTTTAACAGTATAAGTTTATTTACTGATAGTGTTAAGTATGGTGAAACTTAGCCCTAACGAAAGTTACAGTATTGATTGATCTCTATCGGTTATAGGAACTACTTAATTAAGGCTTAACTAATGTTAGGCCTGCAGCAAGTAAACCTACAGATTTCGATGTCAACAACTAGAATTATTTTATTTTAGAAATCTTATTTTTAAAGAAGTAGTGTTGAAACAAAGACACTAATTCGGTCTTGAACCTTTTGTGGGTCTCTGCTACTGTTGAATAATAAAAGATCTATGTCTTTTCTGTTAGTTTAACATTTTGAGTATGCATTTCTATCATTTCTCGATTTTCTGTATTCATGGGGGCGACATTTTTTAAAGACATTTGGTTGCATTAAATTCATTTATGATTACCTAAAATAATTATGGTGTTCATTACACATTTTTCTTTATATTAAACTAATGCACAACAGCTTGAGATTACTTCATCACGACGAGTTTTGTGTAACCAACGTCCTTATTTGATTTTCTCGAAAATATATTTTCATACAGAAAGAAAAAGAGACTAAAATTTTTATAGAAACGAACAAATACTCTTTTGACAGTTGGCAAAGTTAAATTAAGATTATTTAGACTATTTTGATTAGGTCTATTATTAAGCACACCGCTACGCATGAACTATTCGTGCCCCGCCCACTTGGGACTATAGAAAGTCTGTCACTAGTTGTAAAGTGAAATGACATACGTCATTTTAATATATTTTGTTATATGTTTTCTCTTTGTTATTTTCGTTGAAGGCAGCCTAGTTTTTATGATTATGAAAAGTATTGAATTGTTTGTTTGTTTGTTTGTTTTTCTTATAGCAAAGCCACATCGGGCTATCTGCTGAGCCCACCGAAGGGAAATCGAATCTCTGATTTTAGCATTGTAAATCCGTAGACTTACCGCTGTACTAGCGGGGGGCGAAAATATTTAATATAGGGTCAAAATGTTTCAAGTACTTTTCCATAAGAAGCTGCGCCAAACATGCTCGCCCTTTCAGCCGTGGAGGCGTTATAATGTGACGTTTAATTCCACTATTCGTTGGTAAAAGAGTAGCCCAAGAGTTGGCGGTGGGTGGTGATGACTAGCTGCCTTCCCTCTAGTCTTACACTGCTAAATTAGGGACGGCTAGCACAGATAGCCCTCGAGTAGCTTTGTGCGAAATTCAAAACCAAAAAAACAAACAATCCATAAGAAGCTAGACCACATAAGCAATACAAAATAAATGAAACAGAACAGACAAATCGTCAAACATTTTCATTGTGAAACCCCATACAAATATGTTTTAATAATAAACGAAGTTCTGAAGTTCTTTAGGAAAAGGAGATTATTTGGACCGAGTCGACTCGATGTGGTGTGATACAAATTTGTTTTTAGAACAAAATCACATTGGACTACATACTTTATCCACCGTGGAGAATCGAATCCCAGATTTTAGCTTTGTAAGTCCTTATACTTCTCGGTGTACCATTAGGGCACATGTTTGATGCTAAAAAAGTCACAAGGGCTCACGGTGGACATGAGGGTTTAAACACCAAAAATGAGGTTGGATCGCTGTGATGGACACAACACAGGTAGCCCATTGCAATGCTTTATCCACAACAAAAACCAAAGAACTCGAGATGTTTTAGGATAGTAGGTTAATCTGTGGTTAACTTCTGCCAAAATAAACAAGGGCCTTGACAGCTGACCTTCCATGATACTCGTACATGTCTGGCTGTGACGTTTTATGTTGTTCCTGCTGCATTTTAATTCTGCATGTTCTATCTGGGTTATGGTGGAAGCGTGTAGTGATTCAAGCATGGTAACAAATTTATTCCTTCTATGCAATATCACACGTTTCCTGCGTAGTTTTGTTCTGTTGACGTACGACTAATGCCGCGGACGGGTCATGTTTATCATGTAGAAGGCGCGTGTGTTCTCTGGTGCATTCAGTTTCGCTGATTTAAGTTAAGTAGACACTGACCTATTCAAATAACTGATGGTCGTTTCACACACATAGTAGAAGATCTCTAAAGTCATATCCAATATAGGGGTATGAATGATACAGGTCGAGGAGTGGCTTTGAATAATTTATTAAACCAAGATTAGTCGAAGTTAATCGCTTCATGTGTAACGTAGTTGAACGCGAAACGAAGTATAAACGTAATGTAAAATTAGAATTTTTTCCAAATAGATCTTTAGAACGTGAATAACACCAAAATATGAATTTATGAAATATCACTTACAAATGGCTGACTAGTATGCCACGTAGATTTTGTGCTCAATGTAAAGTTTATATTAAAGTTGGTGATAAAGCCCTTCATTGCTCTGGTGAGTGTCAAAAATGGTATCATTTAAGATGTAAGAACTTAACTGAACAGGATTTGGAATATTTAAATGAAATTGGGAAAAGTTATGAATGTGATTTTTGTATGAGAAAAAGAAAGTTAAGCCTAAATAGTGAAACTCCATTAAGAAGGACTGTGTCCATTTCGTTAGAGGGGGAGACAGTTAATCTTGTTGAGAATAGTGAGCTTGATTTAAATATGGGGGAGGCAGATATGAAGTGGCTTAAGACAAAAGTTACTGAAATTTTGTCAAGACTTGATGACTTTCACTTAATTAAAGTAAAGGTCGAAGAATTAGTGACTTCCTTTCAATATTATTCAGAGAAGGTAGAAACTATGAGTGAGGATATCACAACTTTGAGAGCTGAAGTTAAGGAGTGTAAACAGGAAAATAAAACATTAAAGCATGAAAATGAAGAATTGTGGAAGGAGATGGCAAGTTTTGGAGGAAGATGTGTGAAGCGGAACAATATTCTTATAACTATAATGTTTTGATTGGAGGTATTCCAGAGAAGCCTGATGAGAATTTGCAAGAAGTTGTTGAGAAGATTACAACTACTTTTGGGGTTGACTGTGCTCCTACAGATATTGACACTGTTCATCGTATAGGAAAGAAAACAACTGAAAATAAGAGTCCGAGACAGATTGTTGTTAAGTTTTGTCGTAAGCAAATTAAATTTGATCTGCTTAAACTTAAGAAAACTAAATTTCGCTCTCTTAATACTAATGATATTAAGGTCTGTAATGAATCTTATCCAGTTTATGTTAACGAACATCTCTCCCCATATTATCGTGATATTTTCATGCAAGCAAAACGAAAACAGAAAGATCTTGGCTATAAATTTCTTTGGGTATCGAATGGTAATATTCTTATTAGGAAATCAGAAACTACTCAGCCCATTGTTTTACGTTGCTTGATTGATCTTAATAATTTATAAATACTGCAATGGCTGATGATTTTGATGATATTGTTGGTGTTACACCAACTTTGTCTTCTCTTTCTGATTTACCAAATGTTTTTTCTGTTGGTCATTTAAATTTAATACATGTTAATATTCGAAGTCTTACTCAAAATTTTGACCAATTTCTTGTTTTTTTACAATCAAGCATTGTTAAATTTCATATAATAGCTTTTTCTGAAACTTGGTTTGTTGAGGATGGATTTGTATCCTTTTCGATTCCAGGTTACTCCTTTTATTCTTCATCTTCTGGTCTAAATAAGGCTAGTGGAGTGGCAGTTTTGTTAAATTTGAGATACTGACTATGATAAAAGAAGTGCAGTACATTAAGTCTGATGCTTTAATTTTATTTTGTATGATTCAAAATAAGAAATTTAATCTCTTTGTTGTTTATCGATCTCCTAGATTGCCTGTATTGAAATTTATTGATGAGCTTTCATTAGAATTGAATTTATACAAATATGATATTAATATACTTGTTGGTGATTTTAATATAGATGTTTTGGCATTTGATGATGTTTGTTATAAAAATGCATATTTTAAGTTTTTGTCTGAGAACAATCTTCGTATTATTATTTCTTCTCCTACACGGATAACCAATGTTACTAATTCTTGTATTGATCATTTTTAATTAGTGGAAATACTATTAAAATTGTTATTCTTATATTGTTGAGAGTTTTTTGACCGATCATTTTCCAATTGTTTTATGTATAGACATTTTATCGGATCTAGAACATGTCTCAAATGTTCAAAAGATTAAGTTTAATGAATTGAGTTCTTGTTTGAATTTTTCAGATTGGTCCTGTGTTATGAATTGTTCTGATGTTAATGTTGCTTATGATAATTTTGCTGAAGTGTTAACTGATTGTATTCAAAGTTGTACTACTACTGTTTCTGTGTCACGAAAGTTTAGAAAAATTAAGCCATGGATTACCAGTGAATTGGTTTTGTTAATGATTAAAAGAGATAAGTTAAAAAAGAAAGTACATCAATTTCCTGATGATATTTATCTAAAGATTAGATTTAAGTGTTTAAGGAATTATGTTGTTAGCTTGACCCGTAAGACTAAATGGACTTATTATCATAACCTGTTTAAGAATGCTAAAACTATTAAACAGAATTGGAATATTGTTAACTCTATTATTGATGTTAAAAAAAAAAAAAGAAATTTTGTAATTTTGGTACTACTGATTTATCTGATTTGAATTATTTTTTTGTTAATGTTGCTAAATCTACTTGCTCCAATCCTAAATTTTGTTCTCAGGGCATGCCTCCTGCTCCTTCTTCTTCTTGTTATCTATATCCTGTTACTGTATCTGAAACTATGAATAATATTTTCTCCTTATCAAATTCAGCTTCTAATGGTGTAGATGGTGTTTCGGTTAAGATTTTGAAAGCTAATGCTAATCTTTTGCACCAATTTTGACTTTTTTAATTAATTTATCTTTTACTCAAGGGAAGTTTCCTGATGCTTTAAAGTTATCATTGGTCATTCCTATTTATAAATCTGGTAATATTTCTGATTTTACGAATTATAGACCTATTTCCTTATTAATACATTTCTCTAAACTATTTGAAAAATCTATGAAGATTAGAATTTTATCATTTCTTGATAGACATTCAGTTTTGTCTCCTTCTCAATTTGGCTTTCGCCTGGGCTTGGAACGGAGGTTGCTGTTGCTAAACTTGTGGGAAGTATTACAGAAGCTTTAGATTCTGATCTTCATCCAATTGCTGTTTTTTCTTGACTTAGCCAAAGCTTTTGATTCTGTTAATCATAAAATATTGTTAAATAAATTATCTTATTATGGTTTTAGAGGCATTGTTTTTGATTGGTTTTTTTCTTACTTTCACAATAGAAAGCAATCAGTTTGTATCCATAATAATTATAGTGATTGGCTTACAATTAATGTTGGAGTACCACAAGGTTCTGTTCTGGGTCCTTTATTATTTCTCATTTATATAAATGATATTCTTTACCAACAGTTTTTGGAGATATCCAAGCCTATGCCGATGATATTGCTGTTGTTTATAGTAAGCCAAATCTAATTAATGAAGCCATTATTTCTAGTGATCTTAATAAAATTAAAAATTGGCTTTTCTGTAATGACTTATCCTTAAATATATCTAAATCTTTTCTTCTTCAGTTTAACCTTTATGGTGTCATTCCAGCTTTTCCTTCTATTTTTTATCATTCTAGTGATTGTTATACTTACCCTAATTGTAAGTGTCCCAAATTGACTCAAGTTTCCTCTGTTAAATATTTAGGAATTATTTTAGATCGAAAATTAAATTGGCAATTTCATATTAATTCTTTAGTTAATAAATTAAAATATAGTTCTATGCTAATTTTGAACTTAGTCATTGTGCTCCTTATCATATTTTGTTAAGTGTATATTATGCTCTCTTTCAATCTTTCTTACAATATTGTATTTCAATTTGGGGTGGCACATATAAGACTTTTTTAATTCCTATTCACAAGTTGCAAAAAGTGTTTTCTCTCTTATTTTTACTCATAGGCTTGATACTGATTTCAGTAAATTTAACTCCCTCTTTCATATGATAAACTTTATTTATATTTTTAGCTTTATCTACATTGCATGTTTCTTTTAATAGGCCTTTTAAAGTCACTTCATATTTTACACGACTTCAATCTTTTTTTCCAATTAATGTACCCACACCACGTAAAACAGTTACACTTCATCAATATCTTTATTTGGCACCTCGTATTCATAATTTTATTCCTTATAGTATAAGATCTTCTATTAATCGTGTTAATCAAAAGAAATACTTAAAACAATGGATCTTAAATACTGATGATAATATTCTGGGAACTTTATATTGATTTTGTAAGTTTTGATTTTACATTATTATGTGTTTAACCATCACAGGACGAGTTAACTCTTTGTTGATGGTTTTATATTGATATTTGATTTTTTGTGTCTAATTTATTGCTTAATAAATTTATTATTATTATTATTATTATTATGATGTGAAATACCGCCTACAGCGGAAAATAAATGTTTTCAACAGAAACAACCTTGTAGAATGTTTGAAAACAATCTATCAGAAGCCAAAAACTTTATACACATAAGCTAATGTTCTCCAATAGTAGAACAGCACATTAGCGAACTTACAATCATACCCATGGTGGGCAGAGCGCAGATAACCCGTTGTGTAGCTTTGTGCTCAAGTTCAAACAGCTATTTAAAATTTGCTGAGGAACTTTGCAGAAGAGGAAAAATCGTATATGTGTAGAGTAACCCATAATTTTGAACTGTTAAACTGTAGAGAAGGTAGTTAGTCAACAGCACCCACCGCCACGTTTTGGGCTACTCTTGTCTGACCACTTAGTGAGGTATAAATATCATTCATATAGCGTACCTATAGTCCTAAAACGCGGAAAACGTTTCTGTGGCAGAGGATCGCGAACCGTGAATCTTGCAACTCACTGTTCAAGTATACTAGGTAGGTCACATCCTGTCCATTTAAAGAGTGAAATATTACTACAGGGTGTACATTTTCATGTTATATTTCACTGAGATTTCATTTGAATTAAAGCATTGGCTCTCACCAGGAAACATGGAATCACGTCCACCAGGGAACATGGAACATATTTTCACGTCCACCAGGGAACATGGAACATATTTTCTGGATGAGAAAATAAGTGAAAAAAAAGCAATATTATTTATTACAATGAATAACAGGACCACATTAAAACAAAACCATATTAAAACAGGACCACGTTAAAACTAAACCACATTAAAACAGGACCCCATTAAAACAAAACCATATTAAAACAGGATCACATTAAAACAGGACCACATTAAAACAAAATCATATTAAAACAGGACCACATTAAAACAAAACCATATTAAAACAGGACCTTATTAAAACAAAACCATATTAAAACAGGACCACATTAAAACAAAACCACATTAAAACAGGACCACATTAAAACAAAACCATATTAAAACAGGACCACATTAAAACAAAACCATATTAAAACAGGACCACATTAAAACAAAACCATATTAAAACAAGACCACATTAAAACATACTACATTCAAAATTGTCTGACCACAAATGATATTTTGTTATCAGTAGATTGTCAGTTGAGTGATTTCGAGAAGAATACATATATCGACGGTGTTCTAATTTTTATCTTATTATTTATGTGATTTAACAGTTGAAGTATTGGGTTTATGATAAAGCTCGGCTACTGTGTGGTGCTTTAAAGACCCATTCAGTCATCATTCCTCTATGAATGTTTATTCAGTCCTCATAAAACAATGTGTGTTAAGTTAACCAGTTGTTCTAAAACTTTGTTCTCTCAGACCGTAACGAGTTTTTTACACTCTGCTACTTCCTTTCTGTAACTATTCAACCTTTCGGTAGATCACTTAAAGGAATTTCTCAGACAACAGATGAATAACCGCTGAGATAAAAATATCTCTTAAGATACAGCATTGAAAACATTCGGTCCTATCTGGGACATCTGCAACCACATAAGAAAAGCAATGTTATTTTTCTGAATGTTTAGATGGTGACCGAAGTCTGATACACACGACATTTTATTTCGTTTAGGCTCAGGTAGAAAATTGAGACTAGGAAATCGTTTCAATTTTTCAGAAAAATTAATATGCGTTTTTAATTTTAATTTCGTAATACTTTTGCCCCATTATAGCTCTCAATAGCTCAGTGATAAATCTGAAAACTTACAACGTTAAAAATCAATACTTGTGATTGGCACAGCACAGATAACTCATTGTGTAGCTTTGAACTTAACAACAAATAAACAAGGAAACAAAACAAGATGGCTTGATTTTACTTCATCTAATTGGTTTTCCAATATACGGTTTAGATATGCTGTATTTGTAATGCTGTAATGTTAATATTAGCTAACGGATGTAGAATGCGTAGGAAGTTCTAGAAAGATGTTTTCCTAGTAAATTTGAAGTTAGGTTATGAATACAAGATAAGAATGTAGAATTGTTTGAAGAAAGAGAGCTGAACCAGTCAGTGTGTCTAGTTAGGTTATGAATACAAGATAAGAATGTAGAATGGTTTGAAGAAAGAGAGCTGAACCAGTCAGTGTGTCTAGTTAGGTTATGAATACAAGATAAGAATGTAGAATGGTTTGAAGAAAGAGAGCTGAACCAGTCAGTGTGTCTAGTTAGGTTATGAATACAAGATAAGAATGTAGAATTGTTTGAAGAAAGAGAGCTGAACCAGTCAGTGTGTCTAGTTAGGTTATAAATACAAGATAAGAATGTAGAATGGTTTGAAGAAAGAGAGCTGAACCAGTCAGTGTGTCTAGTTAGGTTATGAATACAAGATAAGAATGTAGAATTGTTTGAAGAAAGAGAGCTGAACCAGTCAATGTGTCTAGTTAGGTTATAAATACAAGATAAGAATGTAGAATGGTTTGAAGAAAGAGAGCTGAACCAGTCAGTGTGTCTAGTTAGGTTATGAATACAAGATAAGAATGTAGAATGGTTTGAAGAAAGAGAGCTGAACCAGTCAGTGTGTCTAGTTAGGTTATGAATACAAGATAAGAATGTAGAATGGTTTGAAGAAAGAGAGCTGAACCAGTCAGTGTGTCTAGTTAGGTTATGAATACAAGATAAGAATGTAGAATGGTTTGAAGAAAGAGAGCTGAACCAGTCAGTGTGTCTAGTTAGGTTATGAATACAAGATAAGAATGTAGAATGGTTTGAAGAAAGAGAGCTGAACCAGTCAGTGTGTCTAGTTAGGTTATGAATACAAGATAAGAATGTAGAATGGTTTGAAGAAAGAGAGCTGAACCAGTCAGTGTGTCTAGTTAGGTTATGAATACAAGATAAGAATGTAGAATGGTTTGAAGAAAGAGAGCTGAACCAGTCAGTGTGTCTAGTTAGGTTATGAATACAAGATAAGAATGTAGAATGGTTTGAAGAAAGAGAGCTGAACCAGTCAGTGTGTCTAGTTAGGTTATGAATACAAGATAAGAATGTAGAATGGTTTGAAGAAAGAGAGCTGAACCAGTCAGTGTGTCTAGTTAGGTTATGAATACAAGATAAGAATGTAGAATGGTTTGAAGAAAGAGAGCTGAACCAGTCAGTGTGTCTAGTTAGGTTATGAATACAAGATAAGAATGTAGAATGGTTTGAAGAAAGAGAGCTGAACCAGTCAGTGTGTCTAGTTAGGTTATGAATACAAGATAAGAATGTAGAATGGTTTGAAGAAAGAGAGCTGAACCAGTCAGTGTGTCTAGTTAGGTTATGAATACAAGATAAGAATGTAGAATGGTTTGAAGAAAGAGAGCTGAACCAGTCAGTGTGTCTAGTTAGGTTATGAATACAAGATAAGAATGTAGAATGGTTTGAAGAAAGAGAGCTGAACCAGTCAGTGTGTCTAGTTAGGTTATGAATACAAGATAAGAATGTAGAATGGTTTGAAGAAAGAGAGCTGAACCAGTCAGTGTGTCTAGTTAGGTTATGAATACAAGATAAGAATGTAGAATGGTTTGAAGAAAGAGAGCTGAACCAGTCAGTGTGTCTAGTTAGGTTATGAATACAAGATAAGAATGTAGAATGGTTTGAAGAAAGAGAGCTGAACCAGTCAGTGTGTCTAGTTAGGTTATGAATACAAGATAAGAATGTAGAATGGTTTGAAGAAAGAGAGCTGAACCAGTCAGTGTGTCTAGTTAGGTTATGAATACAAGATAAGAATGTAGAATGGTTTGAAGAAAGAGAGCTGAACCAGTCAGTGTGTCTAGTTAGGTTATGAATACAAGATAAGAATGTAGAATGGTTTGAAGAAAGAGAGCTGAACCAGTCAGTGTGTCTAGTTAGGTTATGAATACAAGATAAGAATGTAGAATGGTTTGAAGAAAGAGAGCTGAACCAGTCAGTGTGTCTAGTTAGGTTATGAATACAAGATAAGAATGTAGAATGGTTTGAAGAAAGAGAGCTGAACCAGTCAGTGTGTCTAGTTAGGTTATGAATACAAGATAAGAATGTAGAATGGTTTGAAGAAAGAGAGCTGAACCAGTCAGTGTGTCTAGTTAGGTTATGAATACAAGATAAGAATGTAGAATGGTTTGAAGAAAGAGAGCTGAACCAGTCAGTGTGTCTAGTTAGGTTATGAATACAAGATAAGAATGTAGAATGGTTTGAAGAAAGAGAGCTGAACCAGTCAGTGTGTCTAGTTAGGTTATGAATACAAGATAAGAATGTAGAATGGTTTGAAGAAAGAGAGCTGAACCAGTCAGTGTGTCTAGTTAGGTTATGAATACAAGATAAGAATGTAGAATGGTTTGAAGAAAGAGAGCTGAACCAGTCAGTGTGTCTAGTTAGGTTATGAATACAAGATAAGAATGTAGAATTGTTTGAAGAAAGAGAGCTGAACCAGTCAGTGTGTCTAGTTAGGTTATGAATACAAGATAAGAATGTAGAATTGTTTGAGGAAAGAGAGCTGAACCAGTCAGTGTGTCTAGTTAGGTTATGAATACAAGATAAGAATATAGAATTGTTTGAGGAAAGAGAGCTGAACCAGTCAGTGTGTCTAGTTAGGTTATGAATACGATATAAGAATGTAGAATGGTTTGAAGAAAGAGAGCTGAACCAGTCAGTGTGTCTAGTTAGGTTATGAATACAAGATAAGAATGTAGAATTGTTTGAAGAAAGAGAGCTGAACCAGTCAGTGTGTCTAGTTAGGTTATGAATACATGATAAGAATGTAGAATTGTTTGAAGAAAGAGAGCTGAACCAGTCAGTGTGTCTTCGTGAAGTCTTTGGATATGTGTTTGTTATCGTGATTTTTGAGTTACTTTGCCAAGAAAATTGAGTTGTTTGACGTTAGTTTAAGTCATTTGTGACATGGGCCTACAACAATTTACGGTGATGTACAAGTGCTCAAATTTTAAAAGAAATGAAGTAATTTATCGTCGTTCTGTGAGCTGGATATTGATGTATTTTCACCAGCTAATACAAAATAACCTGCCAGCGACAAAAACAAAAAAAAAGTATTAAAACACATAGTTTTCCGCCCCGAAATCTGTGCTAGTTTGAGAATAATTTAGATACAATATTAGCAATAACCTTGGAATTAATTAGTCAATACTGTATTTAAATATTGGTCAATCTAATCTAGTTCCTTATTCACATTTAAAACTAAACTAAGTTTCATGAAGTGTTTAGGTTATTATCTTCTTCCTAATACATTTTAAACACTTATTTGTGTTACTGTCACACTGATTGTGACTACTTGACCTAACTTCCCAGTAATGCTTGTTTTATTCAACTGCATACAAGTATTGCTATGGTTTGTTATGATGAACTCTGTATTGATCAAAACGCTTCGGAAGCTGTGATAATAATGAGCATAGTATGTTTGAACTATTAGTATACACTCTTATACTTGTTGTGTGTGTTTGTTTTTAAATTTCGTACAAAGCTACACACGGGCTATCTGTCCCTAATTTAGAGGTTATAGACTGGAGAAAAGGCAACTAGTCAACACCACCCACCGTCAAGTATTAGGCTACTTTTTAACAACGAATAGTAGATTGACTTTTACGTTATAACGCCCCCTCGGTTGAAAGAGCTAGCATGTTCATGGATGGGATTCGAACTCGCGACCCATTTTTTATATTTGTTTTAACCTACATTGTATATCTGCTTTGTCCACCTTAGAGAATCGAACTCTTGTTTTTAGTGTTGTAAGTTCATACACTTGTCACTTTCCCACCAGAGGACTGTAATATTTTTTAAAGCCTTAAGGGGCTAAATACATAATATTTGTTTATTTATTTATATTTTTTTAGTTTTAAAATATAGTGGACTAAATACTAATCTTTTATTAAGTTAATATTGTTGAATTTGTTTGTTTTTGTTCGATTAACAATATATATATACATATACATACATATATTCACCTTGATTGATGAATTCCAATTTCCAAGAACTTAATCTGTTTTTCAGTACTACACTGGAATAACTCTCAGTATATTTGTTGCACAAAGCCACTTAATAGGTTATCCGTGTTATGCCCCCCATAGGTATCATAACCCGAAGTTTAACATGGTAATGTCTCAAACTTACCCCTTGACTGTAAAATGTCTGCTCTTGATATTATTAAATTTTGTGACATTCACCATGTCCGATTCTCCAAGAAGATCTTCTGTTTTCTTTAACTCGGAATCACTAAGAAAGTTTGTGTTTTGTTTTCTGTAACTCCATGCTGGCATTAAGACTTGAGTCCCACGTGACACAGAAGGAAACTTGTTAGATGTCCCCCTTTCGACAAGTTTAGAAATTAAAACAAAGATCAGTTTGCGAGAGAATGTGTCACAAATTTGAGTGACCGAAATTTACCATCATTAACTATGCTCAGCTTTTATTGTTAGCCACAAGTAACAATAGCACTTTAACTCGTTAGTAATAGTTGAATGACTCTGAATATACAACAATTAAATCTCACACGTAGAACGTAGGCGATTCAAGGCTTCTCTTGCGGTCCTCGATCCTTGTTCCTGAAACTTACGCTTGTACTTGTGAAATGTGTAATTGCATGTTTAAATTAGACTTATGAGAAAACTTATTCTAGATAACATCTCGTGTAACTATTTCCCAAACTCCAAACCTGTGGTCTTTCAACAAGACAAGTATACATACTGAAAGAATACTACCAAACGTGGAATGACTGGAATAATAACTTATTAAGCAGAGTTATAACACGTTGCCCAACTTAAGAATCAACATTAAAAAAATGAAAACACGTAATTAACCATGATGCACGTCACATTTTGATTTATAAATAAACATTTTCAGTAAAGCATGACTGACAGATAATTTGTGTAAAATACTTAAATATTTTATTTTTTATTATCACACATGGTCACAAAAAATGTTAAATAACAACCAACACAAACTGTGAAAATATATCGGTTATTTTGTCTATAATTTTCTTTTATTTATAAAATTGTATACAGAGGTTATTAAAAATAAATGTGCCACAATATATACATATGAATAAGTAATCAATATCTGTGCATGAGACACACACCCCCAAGAAAAATTCATAGCTAGGAAACTTACTGGGAATAAATATTCACGGTCTGTACTAACTACTCTTCATCACCTAGAATGATTCAGAGCAGAGATTGTTCTAAGAACTTTAAACAAACCAAAACTTACACTATTTCATATATGACGAGGAAGAAAGTATTAAACAGCTTTATCCACAAGTTTAGTTATGTTTTAAAGCAGTATTGCTTAAAAGTATTCTTCAAATTTAAAGACAGTCAGCATCTATTGATCACCTCACTTGTGGGGTATGAGCGTACGTGCCCGACGCACAACCAGAAATATATTTTATCCACCTCTAGAAGACAGTGCAGTCAAATAAACTAACATCGTAATGCTAAAACCTACAAACCAGTAGTCCCACCAACCAGTGTCTGAACTAATGTAATGTTATGCTCACAAACCAGTTATCTTACCAACCAGTGTCTGAACTAATGTAATGTTATACTAACAAACCAGTAATCTTACCAACCAGTGTTTGAACTAATGTAATGTTATACTCACAATCAAGTAGTCCTAACAACCAGTGTCAGAACTAATGCAATGTTATACTAACAAACCAGTACTCCTACCAACCAGTGTCTGAACTAACGTAATGTAACACTCACAAACCAGTAGCCCTACCAACCAGTGTCTGAACTAATGTAATGTTATACTAACAAACCAGTAATCTTACCAACCAGTGTTTGAACTAATGTAATGTTATACTCACAAACCAGTAGTCCTACCAACCACTGTCTGAACTAATGTAATGTTATACTAACAAACCAGTAGTCCTACCAACCAGTGTTTGAACTAATGTAATGTTATACTCACAAACCAGTAGTCCTACCAACCACTGTCTGAACTAATGTAATGTTATACTCACAATCAAGTAGTCGTACCAACCACTGTCAGAACTAATGTAATGTTATACTAACAAACCAGTACTCCTACCAACCAGTGTCTGAACTAACGTAATGTAACACTCACAAACCAGTAGCCCTACCAACCAGTGTCTGAACTAATGTAATGTTATACTAACAAACCAGTACTCCTACCAACCAGTGTCTGAACTAACGTAATGTAACACTCACAAACCAGTAGCCCTACCAACCAGTGTCTGAACTAATGTAATGTTATACTAACAAACCAGTAATCTTACCAACCAGTGTTTGAACTAATGTAATGTTATACTCACAAACCAGTAGTCCTACAAACCACTGTCTGAACTAATGTAATGTTATACTAACAAACCAGTAGTCCTACCAACCAGTGTTTGAACTAATGTAATGTTATACTCACAAACCAGTAGTCCTACCAACCACTGTCTGAACTAATGTAATGTTATACTCACAATCAAGTAGTCGTACCAACCACTGTCAGAACTAATGTAATGTTATACTAACAAACCAGTACTCCTACCAACCAGTGTCTGAACTAACGTAATGTAACACTCACAAACCAGTAGCCCTACCAACCAGTGTCTGAACTAATGTAATGTTATACTAACAAACCAGTAATCTTACCAACCAGTGTTTGAACTAATGTAATGTTATACTCACAAACCAGTAGTCCTACCAACCACTGTCTGAACTAATGTAATGTTATACTCACAAACCAGTAGTCCTACCAACCAGTGTCTGAACTAACGTAATGTAACACTCACAAACCAGTAGTCCTACCAACTAGTGTTTGAACTAATGCATTGTTATACTAACAAACCAGTAATCCTACCAACTAGTGTTTGAACTAATGCATTGTTATACTAACAAACCAGTAATCCTACCAACCAGTGTCTGAACTAACGTAATGTTACACTCACAAACCAGTAGTCTACCAACCAGTGTCTGAACTAATGTAATGTTATACTCACAAACCAGTACTCCTACCAACCAGTGTCTGAACTAACGTAATGTAACACTCACAAACAGTAGTCCTACCAACTAGTGTTTGAACTAATGCATTGTTATACTAACAAACCAGTAATCCTACCAACCAGTGTTTGAATTAATGTAATGTTATACTCACAGACCAGTAGTCCTACCAACCACTGTCTGAACTAATGTAATGCTATACTCACAAACCAGTAGCCCTACCAACCAGTGTCTGAACTAATGTAATGTTATGCTCACAAACCAGTTATCTTACCAACCAGTGTCTGAACTAATGTAATGTTATACTCACAAACCAGTACTCCTACCAACCAGTGTCTGAACTAAAGTAATGTAACACTCACAAACCAGTAGCCCTACCAACCAGTGTCTGAACTAATGTAATGTTATACTAACAAACCAGTAATCTTACCAACCAGTGTTTGAACTAATGTAATGTTATACTCACTAACCAGTAGTCCTACCAACCACTGTCTGAACTAATGTAATGTTATACTCACAATCAAGTAGTCCTACCAACCAGTGTCTGAACTAATGTAATGTTATGCTCACAAACCAGTAGTCCTACGAACCACTGTCAGAACTAATGTAATGTTATACTAACAAACCAGTAATCCTACCAACCAGTGTCTGAACTAATGTAATGTTATACTCACAAACCAGTACTCCTACCAACCAGTGTCTGAACTAACGTAATGTTACACTCACAAACCAGTAGTCTACCAACCAGTGTCTGAACTAATGTAATGCTATACTCACAAACCAGTAGCCCTACCAACCAGTGTCTGAACTAATGTAATGTTATGCTCACAAACCAGTACTCCTACCAACCAGTGTCTGAACTAATGTAATGTTATACTCACAAACCAGTACTCCTACCAACCAGTGTCTGAACTAAAGTAATGTAACACTCACAAACCAGTAGCCCTACCAACCAGTGTCTGAACTAATGTAATGTTATACTAACAAACCAGTAATCTTACCAACAAGTGTTTGAACTAATGTAATGTTATACTCACACACCAGTAGTCCTACCAACCACTGTCTTAACTAATGTAATGTTATACTCACAAACCAGTAGTCCTACCAACTAGTGTTTGAACTAATGTAGTGTTATACTCACAAACCAGTAGTCCTACCAACCATTGTCAGAACTAATGTAAAGTTATGCTCACAAACCAGTAGTCCTACCAAACCACTGTCTGAACTAATGTAATTTTATACTGACAAACCAGTAGTCCTACCAACTAGTGTTTGAACTAATGCAATGTTATACTAACAAACCAGTAGTCCTACCAACCACTGTCTTAACTAATGTAATGTTATACTCACAAACCAGTAGTCCTACCAACTAGTGTTTGAACTAATGTAGTGTTATACTCACAAACCAGTAGTACTACCAACCACTGTCAGAACTAATGTAATGTTATGCTCACAAACCAGTAGTCCTACCAAACCACTGTCTGAACTAATGTAATTTTATACTGACAATCCAGTAGTCCTACGAACCACTGTCTGAACTAATGTAATGTTATACTCACAAAGACCAGTAGTCTTACCAACCAGTGTCTGAACTAATGTAATGTTGTACTCACAAACCAGTAGTACTACCAACCAGTGTCTGAAATAATGTAATGTTGTATTGATAAACCAGTACTCCTACCAACCAGTGTCTGAACTAATGTAATGTTATGCTCACAAACCAGTAGTCCTACGAACCACTGTCTGAACTAATGTAATGTTATACTCACAAACCAGTAGTACTACCAACCAGTGTCTGAACTAATGTAATGTTATGCTCACAAACCAGTAGTCTTACCAACCAGTGTCTGAACTAATGTAATATTATACTCACAAACCAGTACTCCTACCAACCATTGTCTGAACTAATATAATGTTATGCTCACAAATCAGTAGTCCTACGAACCACTGTCTGAACTGATGTAATGTTATACTCACAAACCAGTAGTCCTACCAACTAGTGTTTGAACTAATGCAATGTTATACTAACAAACCAGTAATTCTACCAACAAGTGTATGAACTAATGTAATATTATACTCACAAACCAGTAGTCCCACCACCCAGTGGCTTAACTAATGTAATGTTATACTCACAAACCAGTAGTCCTACCAACTAGTGTTTGAACTAATGCAATGTTATACTAACAAACCAGTAATTCTACCAACCACTGTCTTAACTAATGTAATGTTATACTCACAAACCAGTAGTCTTACGAACCAGTGTCTGAAATAATGTAATGTTATACTCACAAACCAGTAGTCTTACGAACCAGTGTCTGAAATAATGTAATGTTATACTCACAAACCAGTAGTCTTACGAACCAGTGTCTGAAATAATGTAATGTTATACTCATAAACCAGTACTCCTACCAATCAGTGTCTGAACTAATATAAAATTATACTCACAAACCAGTAGTTTTACCAACCAGTGTCTGAACTAATGTAATGTTATACTCACAAACAGTAGTCTTACGAACCAGTGTCTGAACTAATGTAATGTTATACTCACAAACCAGTAGTCTTACGAACCAGTGTCTGAACTAATGTAATGTTATACTCACAAACCAGTAGTCTTACGAACCAGTGTCTGAAATAATGTAATGTTATACTCACAAACCAGTAGTCTTACGAACCAGTGTCTGAAATAATGTAATGTTATACTCACAAACCAGTAGTCTTACGAACCAGTGTCTGAAATAATGTAATGTTATACTCACAAACCAGTAGTCTTACGAACCAGTGTCTGAAATAATGTAATGTTATACTCACAAACCAGTAGTCTTACGAACCAGTGTATGAAATAATGTAATGTTATACTCACAAACCAATAGTCTTACGAACCAGTGTCTGAAATAATGTAATGTTATACTCACAAACCAGTAGTCTTACGAACCAGTGTCTGAACTAATGTAATGTTATACTCACAAACCAGTAGTCTTACGAACCAGTGTCTGAACTAATGTAATGTTATACTCACAAACCAGTAGTCTTACGAACCAGTGTCTGAAATAATGTAATGTTATACTCACAAACCAGTAGTCTTACGAACCAGTGTCTGAAATAATGTAATGTTATACTCACAAACCAGTAGTCTTACGAACCAGTGTATGAAATAATGTAATGTTATACTCACAAACCAGTAGTCTTACGAACCAGTGTATGAAATAATGTAATGTTATACTCACAAACCAATAGTCTTACGAACCAGTGTCTGAAATAATGTAATGTTATACTCACAAACCAGTATTCATTCCTGGGAAGATTCCCACTTTAAATTAATATAACTTCTGGCTGTTAAACTCGAAAAGTCCGAAGATGAACGAATTACCACTATGTATTCAATTGTAAAAATGTTAAAAAGGACCTCAAATTCAAACTTATTACTTGAATTATTTTGATCAAGAGATAGGCCTTATAGCTTGGTTTGACACAGATATGATGCTTTCCATATTTAAGGTTTGTAAGGAAACTATTTACGTTTTGTAAATTAAAAAAATTAGTAGTAATGGTTTCTATCACTAGGTGGATTCGTTTTCATTATTTGGTGAAAACTGTGCAAAACCCAGTACACTTATTTACGAAAAAGTAAAGTGTTTAATTTTTTATTGAAAGCTTTATAACGTACATATTTACATGAATAAACAAGAGGCAAATGATAAGCCTAACACAGAAATAAAAGTAAAGTTTGTTGTTGAATTTTTCTTGCATTTGTGCGACACAAACTGAAAAATATGCAGCAGTGAATTCATTCTAAATGTCAAACTTCGTTACATCATGCCAAAACTCCCTTTAGCAAATAATACATAATGGCTAAGCTAAAATCTTAAAAATATAACCTACAACACTGATCCCTCCCTGGATTGTAAAGTCCCTTAATTCTAGTATACAGATAAAACAACAGTACACTATTTAAATTTCTCGTAATTAACGATAACATTGTACCGAATTATACAAACCACAAATTACAATGTTAACAAGACAGTATATCTTTATTTATTGACTTACAATCACTGAACTGTTTTGTCATAAAATCCTTTCGTGTTTTTTTTCTTCTGTTGCTTCTGGTATGAATTTTGAGTGACCACTTGTTCCATATTGTCGCTGGAGAAGTTCCTATCAGAAAGAGGATCGAACTTCTGGTATGAATGTTGAGTGACCTCTTGTCCCATATTGTCGCTGGAGAAGTTCCTCTCAGGAAGAAGGTTGAACTTCTGGTATGAATATTGAGTGACCTTTTGTCCAATATTGTCGCTGAAGAAGTTTCTCTCAGGAAGAAGGTTGAACTTCTGGTATGAATGTTGAGTGACCTCTTGTCCAATATTGTCGATGAAGAAGTTTCTCTCAGGAAGAAGGTTGAACTTCTGGTATGAATGTTGAGTGACCTCTTGTCCAATATTGTCGATGAAGAAGTTTCTCTCAGGAAGAAGGTTGAACTTCTGGTATGAATGTTGAGTGACCTCTTGTCCAATATTGTCGCTGTAGAAGTTCCTCTCAAGAAGGAGGTTGAACTTCTGGTATGAATGTTGAGTGACCTCTTGTCCAATATTGTCGCTGGAGAAGTTCCTCTCAGGAAGAAGGTTGAACTTCTGGTATGAATGTTGAGTGACCTTTTGTCCAATATTGTCGCTGAAGAAGTTTCTCTCAGGAAGAAGGTTGAACTTGGTATGAATGTTGAGTGACCTCTTGTCCAATATTGTCGATGAAGAAGTTTCTCTCAGGAAGAAGGTTGAACTTCTGGTATGAATGTTGAGTGACCTCTTGTCCAATATTGTCGATGAAGAAGTTTCTCTCAGGAAGAAGGTTGAACTTCTGGTATGAATGTTGAGTGACCTCTTGTCCAATATTGTCGCTGGAGAAGTTCCTCTCAGGAAGAAGGTTGAACTTCTGGTATGAATGTTGAGTGACCTTTTGTCCAATATTGTCGCTGAAGAAGTTTCTCTCAGGAAGAAGGTTGAACTTCTGGTATGAATGTTGAGTGACCTCTTGTCCAATATTGTCGCTGAAGAAGTTTCTCTCAGGAAGAAGGTTGAACTCTGGTATGAATGTTGAGTGACCTCTTGTCCAATATTGTCGCTGAAGAAGTTTCTCTCAGGAAGAAGGTTGAACTTCTGGTATGAATGTTGAGTGACCTCTTGTCCAATATTGTCGCTGAAGAAGTTTCTCTCAGGAAGAAGGTTGAACTTCTGGTATGAATGTTGAGTGACCTCTTGTCCAATATTGTCGCTGAAGAAGTTTCTCTCAGGAAGAAGGTTGAACTTCTGGTATGAATGTTGAGTGACCTCTTGTCCAATATTGTCGATGAAGAAGTTTCTCTCAGGAAGAAGGTTGCACTTCTGGTATGAATGTTGAGTGACCTCTTGTCCAATATTGTCGATGAAGAAGTTTCTCTCAGGAAGAAGGTTGAACTTCTGGTATGAATGTTGAGTGACCTCTTGTCCAATATTGTCGCTGGAGAAGTTCCTCTCAGGAAGAAGGTTGAACTTCTGGTATGAATGTTGAGTGACCTCTTGTCCAATATTGTCGATGAAGAAGTTTCTCTCAGGAAGAAGGTTGAACTTCTGGTATGAATGTTGAGTGACCTCTTGTCCAATATTGTCGATGAAGAAGTTTCTCTCAGGAAGAAGGTTGAACTTCTGGTATGAATGTTGAGTGACCTCTTGTCCAATATTGTCGCTGGAGAAGTTCCTCTCAGGAAGAAGGTTGAACTTCTGGTATGAATGTTGAGTGACCTCTTGTCCAATATTGTCGATGAAGAAGTTTCTCTCAGGAAGAGGGTTGAACAAATTTACTGTTGGCTGTACCCCACGTGATTCTCTGGAAGCTATTTCGACAGAAACTCCAAGACAAACCTGCTAAAGCTAAATAGATGGCCTTTCTGTCGATATGCCCCAAAGACAATCAAAAGAGGCTCGTCATGGCCAGGAAGTTAGGGCGCTCGACTCCTAATCTGAGAGTCGCGAGTTCGAATTCCCGTCACACCAAACATGCTCGCCATTTCAGCTGTGGGGGCATGATAATGTGACGATCAATCCCATTATTCGTTGCTAAAAGAGTAGCCCAAAAGTTGGCGGTAGGTGGTGATGACTAGTTGCCTTCCCTCTAGTCTTACACTTCTAAATTAGGGATGACTAGCGTAAATAGCCGTTGTGTAGTTTTGCACGAAATTAAAAAACAAACAATCAAAACACATATCGTATAGTGCATGTTTACATTTTGAAGCCATTTCAAGCCAGTCTAACTTCACATCCATATTTCCGCGTGAAGTCAATTTCTAGCGTGCGTTCTTCCATGATGCTAATATCATTTTCTATAGAGAACTACGCTCGGTTAGAATGATTTTTAGGTTCATTCTTGCTGGAATTTCCCGCCTTTATTTCCTAGAACGGGTCAAACAAGGCTTCTCATCATTGCTTTAAATAAAACATTTCTTAATTATGTTGGAACAGAAAGGACATTGGTTTTATCATCAAATGATTCTTCAATGTGCTTCCAACACATAATTCTGAACATCAGGGCTGAATTATTTTAATGTGAACAGCAGCAATAATCCAATGTGCAGCTTTTGTGCTAAGAACAAACGAACAAACATAATACAATATTGATAAATATGTTTGTCTGAACCATAATATTATAACAGAGAGCTCAGTATAAATAATTATGAAACGTTATTTTTATATTGTTTTGTGAAATGTGTTAAAATGATAACAATTAAAAACTTTCTTTTCTGTGTATCTTTGCACTTCACTTCTCTAGAACACATGAAATGTTTTACAGCCTAGACAGAAGTGTTTTGTTGACCAAAATGTGGTCTGGTTAGATTCTTCCTAAAAATCTTGGCCTTTATATCCGAGCTTTCTCTGAGAATCTCTCCTGTAAAAGCAGTTTCGAAACAGAATGTTCAACTCCATAGGAATGTGAAGATTCTACTCGCAGATTTTGATTCATTTTAATATAATTGTTACACACGTAAATTCTGTTATACATATACTGCTAAAAAAGTTAAAGTAACATGTACATATTTCAGTATATTTTGTCATAATTGAATTTATGTATGAAAATCATGTCATTTCGTCTACAAGTGTATTTTTTAAGCTTGCCAGTGACGTTTGAAGCAACTCAAACGAAAATCGCCTCACTCAAGGAGAATACAACTCAAGGTATCCTATATAAGGTTGTAACGTGAGAATACAACTCAAGGTATCCTATATAAGGTTGTTACGTGAGAATACAACTCAAGGTATCCTATATAAGGTTGTTACGTGAGAATAGAACTCAAGGTATCCTATATAAGGTTGTTACGTGAGAATACAACTCAAGGTATCCTATATAAGGTTGTTACGTGAGAATAGAACTCAAGGTATCCTATATAAGGTTGTTACGTGAGAATAGAACTCAAGGTATCCTATATAAGGTTGTTACGTGAGAATACAACTCAAGGTATCCTATATAAGGTTGTTACGTGAGAATAGAACTCAAGGTATCCTATATAAGGTTGTTACGTGAGAATACAACTCAAGGTATCCTATATAAGGTTGTTACGTGAGAATAGAACTCAAGGTATCCTATATAAGGTTGTTACGTGAGAATACAACTCAAGGTATCCTATATAAGGTTGTTACGTGACAATACAACTCAAGGTATCCTATATAAGGTTGTTACGTGACAATACAACTCAAGGTATCCTATATAAGGTTGTTACGTGAGAATACAACTCAAGGTATCCTATATAAGGTTGTTACGTGAGAATACAACTCAAGGTATCCTATATAAGGTTGTTACGTGAGAATACAACTCAAGGTGTCCTATATAAGGTTGTTACGTGAAACTATGCATTCCTCATTAATTCTCGAAACAAACACCAACATGGATCTTTAGCGGCTCGTTTTGTTAGTGTGTACCTTCATCTTGTGTTCCCAAGCTGTCAGGCGCCATCTGAGGTGGCCAGGGCGGTCCAGATGCTGGAGGATGGACAGACCCAAAGGAGGGTGGCACAGCACGTTTGTGTGTCACCAAGCGTCATCAATCTCTTATGGCAAGAGACCAGGTTAAGGCCATCATCGCTGCACAACAGCAAGAGAGGACCGCTATCGTGACTACCGCTCTGCAGTACAGGTTAGCTACGGCTCGGTTACTGCGAAATGACCTTCTGCATTCCACTGGAACCAGTGTGTCGACCCAAACAGTTTGCAGTCCAGTCGTCTGCACGAAGGACGCCTTAGGACCAGACGGCCTGCAAGAGGTGTATCCTGACAGCGCGAAACCGTACAGCCAGATTGAAGTTTGCTCGTCAGCACCTGTTCTGGGAGCTTAGTCAATGGGCCACCGTGCTGTGGACAAACGAGAGCAGGTTCACTGTATCTCGTGATGATAGACGTGCGAGAGCGTAGAAACGCCGAGGAGAGCGAATTTCCTCCTGTAACGTTGTGCAAATCGACGCTTATGGAGGAGACTTTGTAATGGTCTGGGCAGGTACATGCTTGGGTGGCCGCACGGACTTACTCTTACTCGACAGGGGTGCTCTGAACGCACGACGATATTGAGACGAACTTCTGGAACCAATTATGAGGGTTTTTGCCTGTACTGTCGGCGATGGTTTCATTCTCATGCAGGTTAACGCGCGAGCCCACGTCGCCAGACTGTGTATGGACTTCCTCGACGAGGAAGGAATAGAGATTTATGAGTGGCTCTCCAGATATCCAGATTTAAATCCCATTGAATATTGTTGGGATATATTGGCGAGGCGTGTTAGTAACGCCAGCACCCTTCTCAAATGTACAGGAACTCCGACAAGCCCTGGTAGACAAGTGGGTGACCATTTTAAAGAATTTTATTTCTTCATATTTTACTGTTCATCACACATTAAAAATGGATACAGATGAAACTGAAATGAGGCAAATTACCTAAAAAAATAAAAAAATTCCCACATTTGGAACATTGAGATAAATTATATAACACGACGTACTTGTTATTATGTAACACAACGTACTTGTTATTATGTAACACGACGTACTTGTTATTATGTAACACGACGTACTTGTTATTATGTAACACGACGTACTTGTTATTATGTAACACGGCGTACTTGTTATTATGTAACACAACGTACTTGTTATTATGTAACACGACGTACTTGTTATTATGTAACACAACGTACTTGTTATTATGTAACACGACGTACTTGTTATTATGTAACACGACGTACTTGTTATTATGTAACACAACGTACTTGTTATTATGTAACACGACGTACTTGTTATTATGTAACACGACGTACTTGTTATTATGTAACACGACGTACTTGTTATTATGTAACACAACGTACTTGTTATTATGTAACACAACGTACTTGTTATTATATAACACGACGTACTTGTTATTATGTAACACGACGTACTTGTTATTATGTAACACGACGTACTTGTTATTATGTAACACGACGTACTTCTTATTATGTAACACAACGTACTTGTTATTATGTAACACAACGTACTTGTTATTATATAACACGACGTACTTGTTATTATGTAACACGACGTACTTGTTATTATGTAACACGACGTACTTGTTATTATGTAACACGACGTACTTCTTATTATGTAACACAACGTACTTGTTATTATGTAACACAACGTACTTGTTATTATATAACACGACGTACTTGTTATTATGTAACACAACGTACTTGTTATTATGTAACACGACGTACTTGTTATTATGTAACACGACGTACTTCTTATTATGTAACACAACGTACTTGTTATTATGTAACACAACGTACTTGTTATTATGTAACACGACGTACTTGTTATTATGTAACACAACGTACTTGTTATTATGTAACACGACGTACTTGTTATTATGTAACACAACGTACTTCTTATTATGTAACACAACGTACTTGTTATTATGTAACACGACGTACTTATTATGTAACACGACGTACTTGTTATTATGTAACACGACGTACTTGTTATTATGTAACACGACGTACTTGTTATTATGTAACACAACGTACTTGTTATTATATAACACAACGTACTTGTTATTATGTAACACGACGTACTTGTTATTATGTAACACGACGTACTTGTTATTATGTAACACGACGTACTTGTTATGATGTAACACAACGTACTTGTTATCATATAACACAACGTACTTGTTATTATGTAACACGACGTACTTATTATGTAACACGACGTACTTGTTATTATGTAACACAACGTTCTTGTTATTATGTAACACGACGTACTTGTTATTATGTAACAACGTACTTGTTATTATGTAACACGACGTACTTGTTATTATGTAACACGACGTACTTGTTATTATGTAACACGACGTACTTCTTATTATGTAACACAACGTTCTTGTTATTATGTAACACGACGTACTTGTTATTATGTAACACAACGTACTTGTTATTATGTAACACGCCGTACTTGTTATTATGTAACACGACGTACTTGTTATTATGTAACACGACGTACTTCTTATTATGTAACACAACGTACTTGTTATTATGTAACACGACGTACTTGTTATTATGTAACACGACGTACTTCTTATTATGTAACACAACGTACTTGTTATTATGTAACACAACGTACTTGTTATTATGTAACACGACGTACTTGTTATGATGTAACACAACGTACTTGTTATCATATAACACAACGTACTTGTTATTATGTAACACGACGTACTTATTATGTAACACGACGTACTTGTTATTATGTAACACAACGTTCTTGTTATTATGTAACACGACGTACTTGTTATTATGTAACAACGTACTTGTTATTATGTAACACGACGTACTTGTTATTATGTAACACGACGTACTTGTTATTATGTAACACGACGTACTTCTTATTATGTAACACAACGTTCTTGTTATTATGTAACACGACGTACTTGTTATTATGTAACACAACGTACTTGTTATTATGTAACACGCCGTACTTGTTATTATGTAACACGACGTACTTGTTATTATGTAACACGACGTACTTCTTATTATGTAACACAACGTACTTGTTATTATGTAACACAACGTACTTGTTATTATATAACACGACGTACTTGTTATTATGTAACACAACGTACTTGTTATTATGTAACACGACGTACTTGTTATTATGTAACACGACGTACTTCTTATTATGTAACACAACGTACTTGTTATTATGTAACACAACGTACTTGTTATTATATAACACGACGTACTTGTTATTATGTAACACAACGTACTTGTTATTATGTAACACGACGTACTTGTTATTATGTAACACGACGTACTTGTTATTATGTAACACAACGTACTTGTTATTATGTAACACAACGTACTTGTTATTATGTAACACGACGTACTTGTTATTATGTAACACAACGTACTTCTTATTATGTAACACAACGTACTTGTTATTATGTAACACGACGTACTTGTTATTATGTAACACAACGTACTTCTTATTATGTAACACAACGTACTTGTTATTATGTAACACGACGTACTTGTTATTATGTAACACGTAACACGACGTACTTCTTATTATGTAACACAACGTACTTGTTATTATGTAACACAACGTACTTGTTATTATGTAACACAACGTACTTGTTATTATGTAACACGACGTACTTGCTATCATATAACACGACGTACTTGTTATTATGTAACACAACGTACTTGTTATTATGTAACACAACGTTCTTGTTATTATATAACACGACGTACTTGTTATTATGTAACACGACGTACTTGTTATTATGTAACACAACGTTCTTGTTATTATGTAACACAACGTACTTGTTATTATGTAACACGACGTACTTCTTATTATGTAACACGACGTACTTGTTATTATGTAACACAACGTACTTGTTATTATGTAACACGACGTACTTGTTATTATGTAACACAACGTACTTCTTATTATGTAACACAACGTACTTGTTATTATGTAACACGACGTACTTGTTATTATGTAACACGACGTACTTGTTATTATGTAACACAACGTTCTTGTTATTATATAACACGACGTACTTGTTATTATATAACACGACGTACTTGTTATTATGTAACACGACGTACTTGTTATTATGTAACACAACGTTCTTGTTATTATGTAACACAACGTACTTGTTATTATGTAACACAACGTTCTTGTTATTATATAACACGACGTACTTGTTATTATGTAACACGACGTACTTCTTATTATGTAACACAACGTACTTGTTATTATGTAACACGACGTACTTGTTATTATGTAACACGACGTACTTGTTATTATGTAACACGACGTACTTGTTATTATGTAACACAACGTACTTGTTATTATGTAACACGACGTACTTGTTATTATGTAACACAACGTACTTCTTATTATGTAACACAACGTACTTGTTATTATGTAACACGACGTACTTGTTATTATGTAACACGACGTACTTGTTATTATGTAACACGACGTACTTATTATGTAACACGACGTACTTGTTATTATGTAACACGACGTACTTGTTATTATGTAACACAACGTACTTCTTATTATGTAACACAACGTACTTGTTATTATGTAACACAACGTACTTGTTATTATGTAACACGACGTACTTGTTATTATGTAACACGACGTACTTGTTATCATATAACACGACGTACTTGTTATTATGTAACACGACGTACTTCTTATTATGTAACACGACGTACTTGTTATTATATAACACGACGTACTTGTTATTATGTAACACGACGTACTTGTTATTATGTAACACGACGTACTTGTTATTATGTAACACGACGTACTTGTTATTATATAACACGGCGTACTTGTTATTATGTAACACGACGTACTTGTTATTATGTAACACGACGTACTTGTTATTATATAACACGGCGTACTTGTTATTATGTAACACGACGTACTTGTTATTATGTAACACGACGTACTTCTTATTATGTAACACGACGTACTTGTTATTATGTAACACAACGTACTTGTTATTATATAACACAACGTACTTGTTATTATGTAACACAACGTTCTTGTTCCTTTAATTTTTTGACCAGTTTACTATTGATCATGTTTCTTCTGTTCCTGCAAGCTTATTGTTTAATAAAGAAGTTATTTTCTATATTTCTCGTAGTCTCGCAAGATTGTTGTTTAATAAAGAAGTTATTTTCTACATTTCTTGTAGTCTTGCAAGATCGTTGTTTAACAAAGAAGTTATTTTCTACATTTCTTGTAGTCTTGCAAGATCGTTGTTTAACAAAGAAGTTATTTTCTACATTTCTTGTAGTCTTGCAAGATCGTTGTTTAACGAAGATGTTATTTTCTATATTTGTTGTAGTCTCGCAAGATCGTTGTTTAACAAAGAAGTTATTTTCTACATTTCTTGTAGTCTCGCGAGATCGTTGTTTAACAAAGAAGTTATTTTCTACATTTCTTGTAGTCTTGCAAGATCGTTGTTTAACAAAGAAGTTATTTTCTATATTTCTTG